>NC_139325.1:35452500-36052500 GCF_056507025.1 Lutjanus erythropterus | reverse complement strand
TTCCACCAAAACAAGTTTCCTCCTGACACTATTTTGCAGCAGCACTGTTGTTGCATCCTGGACTTTCTGATTGGTTTAAAGAAATGTAAACAGGGCAGAGCGCGTTTTCCCTTACAGCAGAATATTTATGCATGGAACCAGATCTTTCTCCAGCACTGAGCGCTGCAGAGAGACGTCTGGCCATGTGAGACTACAGGCTGAGTGACATCTAATCCAATTATACTGGACAGAAGGCAAACGTCTCTACAGGCGATATCACTAAAACTCAGCAGCTACACCACAACTCGTCTCACAATGTCATCGCGGGGCGACTTCAACGCACTACAAGAAAGCACAATATTTCTGAAAGTGTACTTTTTTTTGCATTACTAACACGTTTTTGTCACACTTAACAAAAAGCAGTTTATAGACGACATCTCCAAAACTATCTAGATGAGTGTTTCTCAAACTTTTTACTTTGTGAACCACCTCAAGTTCCACCATGATGATGCTGAAACACGGCAGCACAGACCTACGATATTCAGCTGCAGACAGTTCACGTGGGCCACAGGTTAATTAATAACTAATGAGATTATTGATCGTTGATTGCTGTCAGCCACACGTTCTCCCTTTCAGTGTGCAGTTCTGACCTTCTCCAGTGGACTCCATACGTGACGACGTGTTGACGGTGTCCCCGAACAGACAGTACCGAGGCATCTTCAGACCCACCACTCCTGCACACACCGGACCTACAACACACACACACACACACACACACACACACACGTCACAAACCCTTCTAGATATTCACAAAACAAAACACAAGTTCAGTCCAACATGTAAAACAAGGTGATGTGTATAAAACTGAAGCATGACAGGATGAAGACAGTAGAACCTGACTGCCTCAAACCACAGACTGCTGTGTCTCAGCTACATTACTGATCACAGCAGATCAGTAATCATTAAACAAATAGTACATTTTCACTAAAATAAAAAGTTAAAACATTATTATACTGAGTCCAAAAGCTGTAAGAGATTCTCTGGTAAAATGTTCCACATATTGAAAGGAGTTTGTCAGTTTCTGTGTGTATAAAAGTGTTTCCTGAACATGTTTTTGTTGGAGGTTGTAGAGATTAAATCTAAATATAAATGTTGTGTTTTTGTGTATTTAGGAACAACCACCCCCTCCTCCCCCCTCCTCCCCCCTCCTCCCCCTCACCGCTGTGGATTCCTATCCTCAGCTTCAGCTGCTGCTCCGCTCGGTGGCGGATCTTGAAGGTTCGGACGGCCTCCAGCAGGGCGAGGGCCATGCGAGCGATCTCTCTGCCGTGCAGCTTCCCGTTCCTCACCGGCAGCCCCGACACCACCATGTAGGCGTCGCCGATGGTCTCCACCTGGGGGCGCCGCAGGACCACAGACAGCAGGTCAGAGTCTGAGCCAAGTCCTCTCACACTGCACACATTTAATGTTTTCGGTCTAGTTTCTTATTTAGTGCGTCTGTTTTTATGGTTTATCTCAGCTCAGGAAGAGGACTGAACTCTATCGTATCTCTGGGACTGAAATTTAATTTGTTCCTTTTGGCAGAGATTCCATTTAGATTGAAGACATGGTTACAAATGTGTACAATTAGTTGCACAGTTAATCACAGTATTATTAAAATCCAAGTGGAATATTCAAATTTCACAACCAGATCACAAATCTTTGAAAAAGGAAAAGTGTTGAGAAAACAGTATTATAATACTGTAGTAGATTAATGTACTTTACTACTGTAGTCCTGCAGAGATGACCGGACCTAAAAATCTAAAAAAAATTCTCCAGATGAAATAAAACATACAGACCTCAACAAGTATCACATCATCACGATTTTCATTTTATTTTTCCTGTTAAAATGTAAATTGTGATGCAAAACTGATCATTCTCATGGCAAACTGCAGTCACAATTTCAGCTAAAAAAAATTGCAATATGACTCTTTTAAAAAAAAAAACCATATCCTGCAGCTTTAATTTAAAATATTTTTGGCTGCAACTAATAAAACCTTAAGTAGAAAATGGTGACAGCTTGAAACACCTGAATTACAAAACCTTATTGAAATGATCAAGAATATATAATGGAGAAATGTTTTCTTGCAGATTCCAGTCGAATGGACACAAGACTTTAATACAACAGATCACAGCTAACTAACTTTCCAGTGTAAATAACAGATAAAGACAAATAATTTAATTTACTTATTTGCAAAGATCAATGTGTAACAGTGAGAACGGCCTCAGTTGTAAAACAATAATTTATGAAATGATCTCACTGAAAACTTATTATCTCAGCTCAGATCATCTCTTTTGTTATTTTGCTCAAGTTTCACATTTCTTTTAAATATATTTGAATGTTTTAGATTACTGATGCTCAGATAAGTTGAGTTGTTCTGTTATTATTTAACACAATGTTCATCTGTTGGAGGAGTTTCTTCAGCTGTTCAGTTTCTGTTTCAATACAACTTAGATTATTGTTCTGTTTTTGTTTTATATAGTTTTTCTAGATACATGTTTCTTTGTTCCTAAGAAGTTAATATTTTGGATATACAATCTTTGCATCTGATCAAATGTATTTAATCTGCAGTGAACAGCAGCAGATACTTTGCTCAAACATTCTATTAAACCAAAACTACAGATTTTTCCTCTGACCTGTTGTGCTGTTTATCCATTTAGAGTTCTGGCTGTGAGTTGCAGAGTTTTGCAGATATCAGCTGTAGAAATGTCTGACTCTCTTCAGTATAATGGGACTGGATGACACTCAGCCTGTGATGCTCAAAGCACCAAAAAACACATTTGAAAGACTCAATGACCCAGTACTCCAGAAAGACATTTACTGTTGAGTTTTTCAGGTGTATTTTTTGGGGCTTTGAGCATCACAAGACACGTCCAGCTCACACCAAAACTATCTGAATGAATCAGTCAAACTGGGACGGACACTTCAATGTTCAAGTGCTGCAAGGAGGTGCAATATTTCTGAAAATGTGCTGTTTTTATTTCACACACACTTCACAAAAAGCACCCTCTATATATTTCTTAGTTAGTTGTGCACTGGACACCCCCGATGAAAATGGAGAGCTGAATATTGTCTGAGTTTTCATCAGATGCCACAGAGTGAGGGGTGAAAACTGCAGCCTTCGTATAACTGCACTGTTTTCACTTGAAGGGTCGTTTAAATTATAGAACAAAAAAAGAATTTTGCAGGTTATTTAGTATTTCTGACATCATGCTGTGGGCCTGAAGGACAGGGAAGGGGGCCCAGAAATGGCCCCGGGCCGACAGTTTGAGACCCTGATATAGATGGATAAATAACACAACAGGAAAGAGGCAAAATATGTATCTTTGGGTGGTGATGAACAACAGTAAGAATAACAGAGAATAACAGTAAAAATAGTTTGTGTCAAGTATGTCACCTTGTAAACGTCAAAGTTGTCGATGATGGCGTCGAAACAGGTGTAGAGGTCGTTCAGCAGAGTCACCACCTGCAGAGTCACAACCACAGGATAACAGAAACACCGAAGAACTTACACCTGGTCTAAAGATAAGTCCAACCTAGTAGTTTTGACGGTCGCACCATCTACACTTAAACCTTCTTCTTCCTCAAACCGAGTGTAAATCTTCCACCTGATCAGGAGCCGTAAAGTCAAAATCTAGGCTGGTCAATACAGACATATACAGCCTGTTGTCATGGATACCTTCTGAGTTATTCAGACAGCGTTTCACAAAGTTTGTTAACTTTATCGTCTCTCAGTCCCTCTCAAAGTTGGACGGTTTTTTAAGGGAGTCTGAGATATTGTGGTGGACTCTTGTTATCTGAACAACCATTTCTGTCTTTTCATGTCTTTTCTCTCCAAGTCGACTGCTCCTTATTTGTTATTATGTTTTCTTGTGCTGCCTGTGCAGCTCTAGTAATTTTCTCACCTCAATGCGAGATGAAATTGCCTTTTCTTTATCTTTGATCCTGCAGAATGTTGCTGCAAATTAGAAATGATGAGCTACAAATCAGCAAGACAGCAGGATGTTGTTAACTATGTATCATGGCAACGCACGCTGCTAGGCAACAGCCGTAGCCTCGTGTAAGTCTGGTTGCACTGCCGGTTCCATTCTAAAGACTGGTCTTAACTAAGACCAGCTTAGCAGTTAGGACCAGGCTTAGGTGACATGAAGGATTCAGGCTGTTCTCTGAGCTCCTCCCTGGTTTAAGACAGGTGTACCTAATAAAGTGGCCACTGTGTGCAGGAATGCATTGTGACTCCGCTCACCTCCATCGGCGTGCTCTCTGCAGAGATGGCTGTGAAACCCACAATGTCACTGAAGTAGATGGTGACGGAGTCAAAGGCTTCAGCCTGAACCGTCTCACCGCGCTTCAACTGCTCCGCCACTGAGCTGAGGACGGACGAGAGACAGAGGGAGAAAGAGAGAGGGAGAGAGAGAGAGACAGAGAGAGAGGTGCACCGACACAGAGACAGTCAGTAAATGTAGTACTGACTGTGGTAGTATCTGGTACAGTAGTATATGTAGTATATGTAGTACTGACTGTGGTAGTATCTGGTACAGTAGTATATGTAGTACTGACTGTGGTAGTATCTGGTACAGTAGTATATGTAGTACTGACTGTGGTAGTATCTGGTACAGTAGAGCTTCAGCTTTGCGTTTCTCCTCATGATAAGCTTGTGTTCGCTCCTCCACCAGCTCCTCCAGGTTGTTGGCGTACTGCTCCATACGGGACAGCAGGTTGTCCAGGATGTTGGTCCTCGACTCCCTGAACACACACACACACACACACACACACACACACACACACACACAGAGGGAGAGAGAAAACATATGTATTTTTGATTTGGGGGTGAATTGAACCTTTAATGATCAGACAGGTTACTTGTTGCAGCAGTCTCTCTCTCTCTCTCTCTCTCTCTCTCTCTCTCTCTCTCTCCCTCTCTGTCTCTCTCTCTGTTGAGATGCTTCATCCTGTTTCATTCACCTGCAGCTCATCTAATATTAATCAGTGTTTATTTTTATGACCCAGCAGATTAACTGCAGCGTCATCCCTGTTCACTTCACAGAAACCATTTAAATAGTACCTTGATCTTGGGAATGGGAAATGACATTAAATTCATCATATCAGACCAGATTATGCACCATTTAAATATCAAAGTGGAGCTGGACCAGCTGCTGTAGACTGTTTAAACACGACTCTATATTTGTGAGGTGTTTGTAAAGATTTACGTCTTCCAGCTGAGAGCCACAGACTGATCTGACCGTCCTCTTCTTGCTCAAACACTCACTTGTTCTGTTTGCGCAGCAGCAGGCGGATGTGGTTGAACTCTGGCCGCTCCGTCGGCTCCTCGGCCCAGCAGCGCTGCATCAGCTGACCCAGCTCAGGACTGTGACTCTGGGGGTCGATGGTGGGTCGAAGGCAGGGCCACTCGCCCAGAACCACCCGGTCCACGATCTCTGCAGAGGCAGGAAAATATTAAGAAACATGAAAGGTCCTCACAAGGAAAGAGAATTCAGTTCTTATTATTTACCCTCATTTATTTTTGTCATTTACGAAGTGATTTTAACAGACTCTATCCTGTCTTAGCTTTCAACCACAACTCAAAGTCTTCTTCAGTAAATACAGATGTCATCATGTCTTTGAGTATTTGAGGGAGATTCTCACCAGCAAATAAGTGACGAATAACAGATGGATGGACGATTATTAAACTGTGTGGAGAAAAGAAGCAGCCAAACTGGACTGAAGAGGAGAAACTTTGGTGGGTGAAGCTGCCAAAAAAAAAAAAGATTGTCTGGACAGAAATAATGGACTCGTTATCTTAATTTAATTGCCACAGATGTTTGTGCAGAGAACCAGACGTTAATTAATTCCTTAAAGCCTTGCAGTCCACTAATCCAAGACTGTGTTTATTTATGGATTATTGTGGATATCCGTCTGAAGAGTGAAGGATTCGGCCTGCTCGTCAATTTGTCTAACACCGTGTGAAAGTCCCATCCAGCAACAGATTTTTCTTCTTCACACTACTTCTGCCTGTTTTTGTGTCTGAAAAGCGTGAGACATTTGTCTGATTCATCACCTCAAGACTATAAAGACACACAGAAGACACAGGACCTGAGGCCGGTTTCACCAAATCTGCAACGTGTAAACCTGCAAATTCAACATGACATCATTTTCTTTCACATTAATTTCGATATGCATGAGCATGCAAAGCTGCATTTCCACTGCAGGGACTAAGAACCTAAGTGTGTTTCCACTGCAGGAACCAGGGTCTAAATTAAGTTCCGAGGCCATTATTTTACTCCAAAAACAGACAGAGAAGACTGACAGGAAAGTGGGAAGAAACTGCAGGGACGAGATGCAGCAAAGGCTTTAACATGGTTTCATTGCTAAATCTACACAAAACTTCTCTCCCTGGACTGAAGCAACGCTCAGCCGCTGTCTGCCTGCGCTTCACGCTCCTTCATGCTGTGAATTAAGGATTTATTTCGATCCAATCCAGAGGTGCCGTTCGTTGGAACGATGGAAAGAGATCGAGTTGTTTTTGGTGAGTTTGAATGAACCTGAAGATGGTGATGATTCAGAAAAGGAGTTTGTCAGCTGTTTCTGGTTCAACAAAATGCGTCTTACTGTTGTGATCCTTTTCATAACGTTGTCAGACACTCAGAATTACGATCTGAGCCGAAACAAGCACGAGTGAACAAACAAGCGTCACCTGGCCTGTGCGCTCTGTGTTGCTCTCCACAGCGCGTCACCTGTGTTCCATTTCTATCACTCCTCTCCGCCTCCATCACGGTTAGTTTTGTGGTGTCTGAAATCACAGTCTTGGCCTTGGAAACAACAGTTAGCAAAACAGTCTCACTACAAAGTCCATTCAGTAGCTGTTCTACAGCTTTTTTTTGTGAGGACTTCTTGTCCGAAAGTTGAGACAGAAAACTGAAAAGTTGAGTGTGTACCTCCATCTGCTGAGGAAGATCATGTGATCCAAGATGATCCGTTCAGTAGCTGTTCTACTAAATTTGTCTTTTCCAGGTTCAACTTTCAGTCTCTGTATTAATCTTTTTTTTTCCAGAATTCCTAGAAACACACTTCATCTGTAACTCTGCTTCTTTCTGTCCTCTGCGGTTTGGAAACAGAAAAGTTTCCATGTCAACTTATTTTTCGACTGTACACAAAACACACTACAACTGAAATTTGACCACAGGCCTGTTTTAAATAAATGAGGCCTTTGACAGACTGCAGGCAGACGGTTCTGAAGCTGTTTGACACTTCAGCGTTGGCGGTTCAAGCCCTGGAAAGTGTTCCTGGAAATGAGGCTGGAGAGGAGGACAGACCGCTGAGTTATCGAAGCGTCGTCCAGTTGGCTGATCGTCACTGCTGGCAACAGGTCGGAGCAAAGAAAAAAAAACTGCAATAAATGTCCCGTCTTTCCCTTTTCAGCCTCTCCGTCATGCAGAGGTCTCTGATTTCCCTCCTCCTCCTCCTCCGCCTCCTCCGCCTCCTCCTCCGTCTGGGTGTAATTGCTGGTTTCTGCTCCGTCTCTAATTCCCCTCATTCAGTCGTCGTCACGACTCGGACTAAATTGCTCCAAATCCCTCCATCCATCCCTCGCCGACCTCCGCTTTGTTCGCTGCCTCTCTCTCACCACTTCCTGCTTCCCTCAACAACGACTGAACACAGCAGCAGTTTCTAATCGGATCAATAACACATTCAGGACCAGTACAGACCCACAGAACATCAGGCCTCACATTTTCATATTCTTATCTAAAATTGCTTCTGACTGTGCAAACGATCAGCCTGCACATATCTGAGTGCATATACACGAGATTTATAAATTAGCAGAATTAACGCATCACTAATACCATATAAGGCTACACTTCTAAACTAAAAAGAAAAATTTTATGAGTTTGGAGTTTGACGTCCTGCTTTCAGAGATCCATAAAGAAAAATCTGTCCATTTTAACAGCGTCAGCAGTCAAAATAAAAGACCTGCTAAAGCAAAGAAACGGGAAAAGCGAAGGCTGTTAATGCCGTGTTACCTGAGAGACCGTCACTGAAATAAAGAGGAAACGTCTTGATATGAAAATGCTTTGAGCAATAAATAAAATGCCTCGCCATAGCAAGCTGATCATTTCCTGCAACAGGAGGAGGAGGTCAAGGCGAAGCAGGAAGTAGGGGACTGAAATGCAAGAATACTGGTGAATGCAATAAGTTCTCCTAAATCCTTCGTACACATGACTGAAGAACAAATTTGTTCGTACGAGTAGTTCTTGCATGAGGCCCGTTGTTACTTTCACAGATGAAAAACATCCAGGAGGTAAAAACTTTCCAATGAAGGATGGAGGACAAACGGCTCCCTGCTGAAGTTTAAGTTAAGACAAAACAAAGTAAAAGACATGGGATGAAAATTATGTAAGACGATAAAAACTGTGAAAAAGACGCAACAAGATGAAAAAGGTTCGGTTCGGTTATCTTTGCAGTAGAAATGTCCTTCAGAGGACGAGTTTTTACCTTCATACTTTGAGTACGCCTGAACTTTTTCACTTTTACTTAAGTAAAAAGTTGAATCAGTACTTCTACAAGTCTTTTTTTTACACAAGTATCTGTACTTCTACTTGAGTAATGAATGCGTGTCTTCTGCCACCTCCGTGCAGCTGTGATGACTTTGTTCAGTAACAACCTTCATCAGCAGAGTGATCAAACTTTCACAGCAGCGATGTGCTCCATTAATCGACTATATGATTAAACATCGCCACACTCGCTAGTCGGCACTAGAAATATTAGTTGGTTAAACCGTTTATCGATATTTTATTGATGCACAATGACGGTTAACTGTTGCCTCTAAGATGTCATGCAGCCGCCTGCCGCTGCGGCACCGTCAGACAGAAACCTCCAGCTCAGATGCTCCAGTGGCCCACGCAGCCCTGGATGAAGGAAATATAAAAAGACAGAAACAAACATCCTGTCTGTTCGGTTTGAGTAATCAAAGGCTGTTTGGTGTAAAATCAGGTGAAGGAGCCCTGATGAAGCCCGGCGCTGCTGGAACACGATGTTGATTTGACCTGATCTGACTCCAGCCTTCTTTTCTAAATCAAGAGCCTCTGATACTGAGGAAAACTTAGACTTTGTCGCAGATAAACTGTTTATTCTCCCTCCCTCTGTTCTTAGAGATTCATTATTAGGAAATCTTTGGCAGAAGCCAACCTCCAAACCAAACTTTCATTCCAAGAGACATCAGTCTAAGCCTGAGTCCACCTCAGACCTCAGCTGAAGGACGTTTTCCTCCGAGACAAATTGCGAAACTCGACTTTTCCGGGATGAAGTGGTTTCTATGTGGTTTGGCCAACAAAACAAACAAATCCTCTGAGCTTTTTTAATCTAATTTTTCAAATCTCTGGTTTATTCTTGGAGAGAATGTTTTCAGTGGAATAAATGTGTTGTCAGCATGTGGCTTCTAAAGCACCAACATAAAACACAAAAATATGTGTCTTGCTGTTCGGCCCACTTCTCCTCTGAAAAATGATATTTTTTCTCTGCAGACTAATTTACCTGCAGCTCTAAAAACAGGCTTTTGACTTACTGTGGTTTTATTATTTGTTGATTGCTGTTATTATCAACTTGTGTTCCATTTTGACAGGAAACCAAGCATCACAAATGTTCCACTTATTCTGAAAGGAATATTATACAAGGCACATGCACCTTTACACACTTCTTATTGTGTACTGTTGTAGTAGAATGTATATATTTTTACATATTTTTTACTTTCTCATTTATATGTGACTGTATGACAGTCAGAGCTGCTCTGAAATGGACCAAAACATAATGAGTTTCCTGTGAAAGCGTTGTTTTAAATAAGTGTCCTCATACTCTGTTGGATCTTACCTTTAGGGCTGAGCGGGTCTCCCTCCAGGTAAAAGGCTCCTCGGCGCAGCGCCACCTCCTGGAGGATGATGCCGAAGCTGTAGACGTCTCCTTTCTGAGTTCCCTGAGGAGGAGGAGGAGACTCCATCCTGAGCAGCTCTGGAGCCATCCACAGCCTCTCTGCAGGGGGGACACAGCAGAGGACGGACGAGGACATGACATGAAGTTAGAGGAATCTTCTTGTTATTTTTACAGAGTCTGGGAAAAATATTCTTATGCTGTATTTGTTTGTATTTATAATTTTGTTAGTTGGATAATGGATTATTAGTACCAAGTGAATGAGTGTAATACTTTTTGGGAACAAACCTATTTGTCAGACATTGATTGGTCACACTGGTTGGATAGTTTCTAATTTAAATCATAATTTCCAATTTTCCATTACACACAACAACAACACAACAACACAACATTTACAATTACAATTTTAAAACAAACAACAGCATCCTACCACACACACACAGCTGACGGTTCATTATCAGGGCCTCGAGTGAAAAAATGATTCACTGGGTGGAAATTTAAACATGTTCTGTCTTTAAAGCAATCAATCAATCAATCAATCAATCAATCAATAAATTGCACACAACAAAGGAAGGAACAGCTGAACAAACTAATAAACCTACAATAAAACATAAAACAATAATCTGTTCTTAATCAACTATTGAATTAACCTGCATCTATTTTTTAATATTCTGATCTATTCATTGTTTTTTTTAAGGTAAAAAGTTTGAACTAAATATTTTTGATTTGTGGACAAAACATTTACATTTGAGGACGTCATCTTGAGCAAACAACTAATTGATTAATTGAGACCTTTTTGACAGATTAATTGATAATGAAAATAATCATTAGTTGCAGCCCTAAAAACATTTTATTAGGCTCAACAATTTCACCATATTTTATATAGAGGTAATCCAAAAGTAACGGAAAGTAATCAAGTTACATTACTTTAATATTGTGACACTGATTACATCACTGATCACTGATTTAACAGGTAATTAGTAACTTTTTAAAGTAATCCTTTCAACAGGAGGCTGCAGAATCAGTGACATCTTTTAAAAATCACTTCTTACAAAACACTTTTATTGACATCGTCTTTTTTAATCTTTTTATTTCTATTTATTTTTATTAGCATTATGTGATTTTTTTTTTAATTATTCTGTTCCTTTTTTACATATTTTTATTGTCATGTTTCTTTTCTTGTTCTTATTGTTCTTGTTTTCTTATGTTCATTTATGTGCCAGTTAACTCTGAGTCCCCAGGAAAAAGTTTTGGGAGAGACTGGTTAATAGTTTTACCTCAGTTTTAACAGAATTTTGTTTTGCTTTTGTTTTGTCTCTCTGTTGCTCATCACCTGCGGTGTATCCTGCTGTCAAAGCACTTTGTAAACTCTGTTTTTGAAGTTGCCAGATATCTGACTTGATTCTGTGGATGAATATGCAGAACCTTGACTTCCTGTGCAGAACAGAAAACTCTCAGGACCTGGATAAATGCTGAAGCAGTGTCTGGATTTATGAATCGCATAATGGAAACTCACGGGCGTAGTAGGCATGAGCGTCTTTTCCCGAGTCGCTGTCGGATTGAAAGCTGGACAAACCGTAGTCTGTGATCTTCAGGACGAAGCGGTTGTCGACGACACAGTTGGAGGACTTGAGTTTACCGTGAGAGAAGATGACGCTGTTGTGGAGGAACACCATGCCCTGAACACAGAGAGACAGAGACAGACGTGTAAAAAGACAAACACTGACAGCAGATCATCATGTACATATTATATTCATTTGACATACAAGTATAATAATAAACGTTTAATCTAAAAATAAATGAGGAGTAACTGTGGTTACTTCTTGGTTGTACTGAGGAACATAACCATTAGCTTTGCAACTAAAGTAAAGAATTATTTTGTCAGTTCTCTTTCTGTCTGTTTTGAGGAAATGAAGAGAAGAAACAAGGGGGGAGCGCTTGTTTTATGTGAGTGGGCACAAGAGTGGTGCAGGGTGAGAGAGAACGAGGAGGAAAGTTACAGCAGCAGTTTCTTTCTTCTTGTTGCACTGATATTTTTATGATTCACGTTCAGCTTTTTACAGATACATCTGAATCTGAATCGACGCACTCGTATCTTTCACATTAAAACCTGATGCATCAGATGCATTAGTGAAATATCACACCTCTAGTTTCTGAGTGTAACGTGTCTCTGTCCAGTTCATTATTCTATTGTCACGACAATGTAACCAACATGAGCAAGTAATCACAAAGGAGTTTTCCTTATTGGTAAAGCAAGAGTACTTTATCAAGTTACTTCTCTCAAAAGGTAATGCTGTTACTTAATAATGCTTATGAATACTAATAAATGAAAATGACAGTGACCTTGACGATGTCGTTGATGAGAGAATATTTAAACATCCAGTCCAGAGTGATGCTGTCGTTCTCCAAGATGTCCTGAAGACACAAAATACAGACTGTTAACAAACAGGCAGGCAGACAGGCAGACAGACAGACAGGTGAATGCAGGCAGACAGGGCCGTGTACCTGCAGACTTCCTCTGGGACAGTACTCTGTGATGATACAGATGTTGGGCGGGTCGATGCTTGCTCCAATGAACCTGGTCAGATGTTCATTCTGAACGTCTCGCATCTACACAAACACAAAACACACGTATAAAAAATAAATCCTGCACACGCTCACTGTACAGCAGGAATGACGGCCCTGTCGGCGTCTCAGAAACCTCACTTACACCTGCTATTAAAACGCCATCTGTATGCAGACACGTTATCCAGCACACGAGTAATCTGAGGAGAGGGAAAGTTGATGCAAGCGTGCACATCCAAATATGATAAATAATAGGTTCTGGACAGAAGTACATGTCAAAAAAGAGAGAAAATAGAGTCTGAATGCTGAATCCAGCTCCCATCAACATATTAATACAGAACAATTTTTGGCACCAAATAAATCACATGTATATTAATAAATGGAAGCATTATTCAGTGTGTAGAAAAATGGAGATGAGAGACAAAAATGAGCTGTGGGTCAGATCTTAAACATTTCTTTATTTTTTTCTCTTGGTTTCTGTCATGATCTTTCAATGACCAGCAGCTCTGACCTTTACACCCTCGTCTCATGTCACAGCTGTTCTGATAGTAAAGATATGAACGGTCAGATACTCACATGTTTGAGTTCAAACAGCACCTTCCTGTTCAGCTCGATGCGTTTCCTGTTGGTGTATTTAATGGCCACGATGTTTCCCTGGAAGAAGACAGAGAGCAGCGTCACTGAGCCGCAACACAATAAACTTCAAACATTTCGGCTCAAATCAAAAACATGACTCTGATCTTCATTTTAAACTGTAAACTCAAATCCTGAGGAAGTCAGCTGGAAGCTCACTTTACAAAAACATTTTCATGGTCTAACATCAGCAGGCTCTGACAAAGATCTCTTCCTGAACAGATGTGACTTTTTATTGTTTGCACTGATTTTTATATTTCTCCAAAGTAAAGATGTGACGTCCTGCTCCTCAGATTTAAACCACTGCAGGAGAACTGATCTAATAATCAGTGCAGGTCTGGAATTTCTTCATTTCAGAGGAAAGTGCGCTCAACCCTTGGTAATATCAGCTTTTTTTAAAGAGACTTGGATCACACCAGACGAGAAGTATGGAAGTTTTATACATTTGTTTCTCCAGTTGTTTTTTACTTTTGAAAATTGGTCACCATTCACTTCCATTGTTTGGGAGATTCTGCAGCACTGTTTTCCTGTGAAACTCCAGCAGAGTTTAGTGGATTAAAAAAAGTAAACCTGATCTTCAATCTGCATGAGGATGAGGAGATAATGACTGAATTTTCATTTCTGAGTGAACTATACCTTTAATTCATTTACACAGACTCAACATGACAGAAAAATGTTGTATTAAATGCAACTCTTTACGTAACGAAATAAAATGGAAAATTTACATGTAATTAAAGTAGATAAAGTCCAGGATTTAGAGTTAATTATTTTTTTTTATGTATTTTGCAAATAAACTGATTATTGTACTGAGTTGCTGCTGCAGATGTTGATCCACACAACACTGCACATTCCCCTTCCTGTATCAACAGGAAGTCAAAAGACAAGACGGCAGAGTCTGATCACTTCCTGATTGCAGAAAGGTCAACAACCTGACTGAAAGTTTACTTAAATTAAAAAAGAAAACATGTTGCTCCCCACATAACAAAGGAACACAGCTCTGTCACCAATGTTAAGGAAGACTCAGGACTAAAAACATTTTCTTAACCAAAGAAACTTTCCTGCAACTAATGGTTCATTTCCTTTAACTCAGAGTAAATACGTCTTTAGGTGGAAAAACAAATTAGTTTTTCAGCATCTCACTTCCGGTGTCACAGCAAAGAGCTCTTAGAGTGTTTTTAACAACTGTCGACAAATAATGAGGCTTTTAGGAGCTGCTGGGGAAGTTATTTACATGAAAACATGTGTAATTATAGTTCAGCTCCTTCACAGCCAGTCAGACTCTTCATCAACACAAAGAAGGAGGAGAAAAAAAACACACTGACCTTGTAGTATCCGGTCTTTGCAAAAACCTGCAGGTTTCCATCTCCAGTCATCAGGGAGCCGTAGTTAGAGCCTCTCTGGAGACAGAACACAGGATCAGTGTGTGTGTGTGTGTGTGTGTGTGTGTGTGTGTGTGTGTGTGTGTGTGTGTGTGTGGTCAGGAGGGTTTGAATGCACAGGACTGGTAACACAAAATGATTCATATTACAGAGAACAAAAGACACAAATGCAGAATAAAACAAGAAAAAAAAATGTGACAGAACAAACTCTGCAAAGTTCTGCAAAATGTAAATATATATCGTACCTATTAATTATGTCTCAATGCTCTAATTTTGTCTCATTTAGGCTAAAATGTTCTATGTTGTTTTCCTGATAAGAGGAAATAAAAACAATGAGATGGCCTGTAAACTCAGCCTAATAAATTTATTTCTCATTTATATATAACATTATAGGTTTAAAGTAAGTCAGTGGGATGAATGTAAATCTAAGGGATGTCCTCTGAAATTATTGAAACGTGTGTGTGTGTGTGTGTGTGTGTGTGTGTGTGTGTGTGTGTGTGTGTGTGTGTGTGTGTGTGTGTGTGCTGACCAGTGACAGCGTGATCCTGCTGCCGCTGCGCAGCACTTTGTCCAGGTTGCTCATCTGGATGTCGTCCCAGCAGATCCTCCAGAGCTGAGCCACCAGCTCCCTCTCCAGCTTCATCCTCCTGCAGAGAGACACAGACGCAGCTGACAGACCAACTCTGATTCTCACTGAGAGGAACTGTCAAACGAAAAGCAGGAAAAAGGCTGAGACGCCCTGACTTAATCACTGTTTATGGGGGTCTTTGTTAGGTAAAAATGCTCTTTATACATGTATAAAGAGCATTTATCCATAATTATTATTTTTCATAATCTGCGCACGGTCGGTAGAGCGACACTTTGTGCAGGAATCAGTTCTACCTGGCTGTCAGACAGTCACTTCCAATAAGAAACCAAAGCCAAATGTCAGTCTCTACAAAGCCACCGGGATCCTTTCACAATATCATTTTAACTCACAGGACACAGGAGCTGCTGGTCGACTGCTGCCTCCATCTGTTAGTTAGTTTGAGTTACTGTGTGACTTTGGTGAATCTGAACCATCCTTTTAAAACACCACAGTCACACAACAAACTAAAACAGATCAGGCAGCGGTAGACCAGCAACTCCTGTGTTCTGTGAGGTAAAATCAATGGATGGAGTCTGGTGGCTTTGGGGAGGGAGTGATATTTGGTTTTTGTAACAGTGGTTTCCTGTCAGAAAAGTCTGTCTGACAGCAAAGTAAAGCTGTGAAAATACATTTTAAAAAATGCACAAAAATACATTTTGTTGCTGACTCTGTCCACAGCGGTTCATTGTTTAGCTTCATACACCAGAACTCCTGCTGCTTCTCCAAACTGGAGGCGTGTCGACCTCCATCTACTGTAGGTAACACGCTGAACTCATACAAAACATCTGAAGTATCCCGTCAATATAAACATTTCCTTATTACACTGATAAAAACCAACTCCGGGCAGCACGTCCTTTAAAACATATTTGCTAAAGCAACATTAGTTTCATACAAATGTAGTTTTAACTGTGTGTAGACAAAACATATTTAAAACTACAGTGAATTTTAGAGATAGAACAAATAAAGTCAGAAGAAAGATGTGATTAGACACAAATTTGCACAAGGAGGATTTGACAAAAAATTCACACGTATCCAGCCAAGACTGCTCACTTCACAGTCACATCAAATATGACATTCGATGCAAAGTGATTCACTAAGTGAGTGAGTGGTCTGTTACTTAGAAAACACAAGATCTTATAGTTAAAGATGTAACAGAGAGTATTTTTGAAAGTACCCAGAGTCTCGTGAGTGGAGAAACCCTCCATCAGTGCTTCATGAGAGCAGTGCAGCCTCTAACATAGTTTAATCAGAGCAGACAGGTGCAGCTCTCACCTGTAGATGAAGACGGTGATGGTGAGGGTCATCGTGAAGATGAAGAAGAGCACGATGGAGACCATCTGGTGGATGGTGATCGTCTCTGTCAGACAGAGAGAAACTGTTTAATAACCTCTCTACATCCATATTCTATTTAAAAAACACACAATACAACACAAATAAACCAAAACCAGAAATAAATGCTAATAAATGTTTAGTGCACAGTTTTGCAGAGGACGTATGAACAGTCAGGAATCAGAGAAAACAACTGAACTGAAAAAGAAACACTGGAAAAATCTTAACACAGCATGTGCATGACTTAAGTCCACTTGATCTCGTTGTGTCCACTGACTTGCGAGACAGACGGGGTTGTCGTTCTTGAAGCCACAGACGGGAATATCCGGAGGACAAACTCCACCCAGCCAGTGCAGTGTTGTTCCAGGTATGGCAGTCAGCTGCTCCTCTGAACTGTTGTACACCAAAACTATCTGCAATTAAACAGGTAAGATTTTTTACGTCCTCGTTTTTGTCAAATGCCTCCAGAGTTTTTAAAAGTGTGGTTGTTTGAGGTTCTTCTCCACAGTCAGTGTGTTACCTACAGTAGATGGAGGTCGACATGGTCCCAGTTTGGAGGAGCAGCAGGAGTACTGGTGTAGGAAGCTAAACTAAGACTTCTCTGATGGGAAAACACCGTTATATAAACCAAATATCGCTCTCTCCAACTAAACTCCACTGACAAAAGGAGTCATTTTACCTCAGAGAACACAGGAGTTTCAGGTCTACTGCTGCCTGCAGATGTTAGTTTGTTTGTGTTATTGTGTGACTCTGGTGAATAAAAACTTAACAATGGAGGCACACAGTGATGCAAACAAACTTGAGGAGTTTCCATCCTCATTTCAACCCTGAGTCGTGTCTGCAGGTCCGACTCTCAGGCTGCAGGAAGAACATCCACCAATCAGTGGGCAGAGCTTCTAAGTAGCCTGAGAGGCAAACTCAGGGTAAAAAATGTGTGCTAATCACTTGCTGCTGTTTTTAAAGTCTAATTACTTTAAACATATGGCAATAATTGAAATGCCATTTTTATCAATATATTAATAATTAAATACTTTAGAACATTTGCACTAACATGCACAATTATTCTGCATTCCTGGAGTGAACTTTAGACCACTGCTGCCTGCTACTGTGTGTGTGTGTGTGTGTGTGTGTGTGTGTGTGTGTGTGTGTGTGTGTGTGTGTGTGTGTGTGTGTGTGTGTGTGTTGACCTGGAAGGCGCTGGTGTTGGTGTCGATCATGTCCCACAGAGCGAAGTCCGTCTCTCTGTCCCCGTTCTCGTCCAGGTGGACCATTCCTGTTACACCTGAGGGACATGAATGAAGACATGACTAAGTTTAAAGCTGTCGGTCACAGTTAAAGTAGAAAAAAAAACAATAATGATAACAATTAATCCGCATTATTGTAAACATCTGATAACCAACAAACTATCTGTGGAAGTAAAAGAGCTTTCTGTCTCACACGGAGTCAACAGCTGCTTTTTTGACAGTGAGCCACCACAGAGAGTGACAGTGTGTCCACACATACAGAGACAATTACACAGGAAGAGGCAGGACACCAGCTGCACCCCTAACTTTAACCCAAACCATCATGTTTGCCTAAACCGAACCAAACTGTGACCGTTTAAGCTTAAAATATCATTTTACAGAAAACTATTAAATGTGCAGCAGCAGACTGAGTCTGTGCACACAAACGAAGCATAAATAAAATCAGGAGAGACAATGAGAGAGAGGGACTGAGTAATAAAGAAAAGATCCAAATTAATCTATGAGCAGAGTCCATTAAAACTAACCAATATTAACAGATTAACAGAGCAAGACAGAGAGAGGAACACACACACACACACACACACACACACACACAGAATTCATTATTTTGTGTTTGTCAGTGTTTGTGTCTGCAGCTGTGACGGTAATAAAATAACTGAAGTGAAGTGAAACAGACGCAGCTGTGAAGAATATTCACTCCAGTCTGGACTGAAGGTTCCCAAACCTCAAACACTAAAAAGTGACTCACATTATGAAACCAGTGTTGAAATGTAAACTAAATACATTTACTCAAGTACTGAGCTGAAGTACATAAGTGAGATACTTGTACTTTACTTCAGTCTTTTCTTTTCATGACACTTTCTGCTTCTACTCGACTCCATCTCAGAAGGAAATATCACAAGTTTTATTTTCACATTTACAGTTACTTTACTGATTAAGAATTTAACACACAAAAGAGCTTACAGAAGTTTTGTTAAAGGAAAAAGGTTGGTTATGAATTAAATCACCCAAAAATGTGTACAAGTACACCTGAAACCAGTCAACTGACAGAAAATAATTGGTAACTAATTTTATGATGGTTGAAGTCATTTTTCATGGCTCCAGCTTAACAAATGTGAAGATTCACTACTTTTCCTTTGAATAATTTTCACAACTGTAAATGTAAATTTGTACATTTAGTACAAACACATGATTTACATCATGCAATTGTTCATTTAGTGATGTGGAGGGATAAATGTCAGACTGAAAGTCTATTTCATTAAAGATTTTCAGCATATTTATTAAGACTGTTTGTTTAAATTATGTAAAATGATGTAATTCTTTTAAAAAGAAACTTTCCACCGGATTTTTAGACACCATTTCCAGTTTTCTCACTAACTGAAGTCATTAAACTTCCTGAGTCGATACCATCTGTATGTGGCTTCATTAAAAATATAGTCATTAATTACAGTCCTGAGATATTTAAAGCTGCTGACAGTTTCTACAGGAGATCCAGTGACGGTCAAAGGTTGAGCTTTATCACAAGCTATTTGAATATTTTATGAAAGTTTAGTTTGATAACTCCTTATTGTCAGTTTACAATTTTTCAACAAGTCAAAGAAAACTGAACATAATTAGACAATGAGTTAGAGAAATATGAAGGAATCAGCAAAGTAATTTACAAAAAAAACTGAAATGTCTTCAAATGTATATCTAGTTTTAACTAAGACTTTGTTGTAAATGAAGGGACAAAGTTCAGATTCTGCTCCTCCTCCTGGAATGAATCAGAGCTTGATAAGCCCTCCCTCCTCCTCCTGCTCTCAAACACAGTGAGCTCCACTCTGCACATGTATTTCCTTGTTCCCTCCCCTTCAGATCTACAGTTTGAAGATGGGTGGAACCAACATGTGGTGACGTGCAGCAGCTGACAGGCCAAATTCACTGCAGAGACACAGCTTGTTTAGATCAGAGCTCAGACTGGTTTCAGGTATAAGGAAGTGAAACTCAGACAGTCGTTGTTACTGAGAGGTGAAATGGCGCAGAAAGGAGTTCAGCTGGACCGGGAAACCTTCTCTTGTTCCATCTGTCTGGATCTACTGAAGGATCCGGTGACTACTCCCTGTGGACACAGCTACTGCATGAACTGTATTAAAAACTTCTGGGATGAAGAGGATGAGAAGAAAATCCACAGCTGCCCTCATTGTAGGCAGACCTTCACACCGAGGCCTGTCCTGCTGAAAAACACCATGTTAGCAGCTTTAGTGGAGGAACTGAAGAAGACTGGACTCCAAGCTGCTCCTGCTGATCACTGCTATGCTGGACCTGAAGATGTGGCCTGTGATGTCTGTACTGGGAGAAAACTGAAAGCCCTCAAGTCCTGTCTGGTCTGTCTGGTCTCTTACTGTGAGAAACACCTGCAGCCTCATTATGAATCCTCTGCTTTTGAAAAACACAAGCTGGTGGAGCCCTCCAAGAACCTCCAGGAGAACATCTGCTCTCGTCATGATGAGGTGATGAAGATGTTCTGTCGTACTGATCAGCAGTGTATCTGTTATCTCTGCTCCATGGATGAACATAAAGGCCACGACACAGTGTCAGCTGCAGCAGAAAGGACTGAGAGGCAGAGAGAGCTTGAGGTGAGTCAACAAAACATCCAGCAGAGAATCCAGGACAGAGAGAAAGATGTGAAGGTGTTTCAACAGGAGGTGGAGGCTATCAATGGCTCTGCTGATAAAGCAGTGGAGGACAGTGAGAAGATCTTCACTGAACTGATCCGTCTCATGGAGAAAAGACGCTCTGATGTGAAGCAGCAGGTCAGATCCCAGCAGGAAACTGAAGTGAGTCGAGTCAAAGAGCTTCAGGAGAAGCTGGAGCAGGAGATCACTGAGCTGAAGAGGAAAGACGCTGAGCTGGAACAACTCTCACACACAGAGGATCACAACCAGTTTCTACAGAACTACCCCTCACTGTCAGCACTCAGTGAATCTACAGACTCATCCAGCATCAATATCCGTCCTCTGAGGTACTTTGAGGACGTGACAGCTGCTGTGTCAGAGCTCAGAGACAAACTACAGGACGTTCTGAGTGAGAAATGGACAAACGTCTCACTGACAGTGACTGAAGTGGATGTTTTACTGTCACAACCAGAACCAGAACCCAAGACCAGAGCTGAGTTCTTAAAATATTCAACTGAAATCACACTGGATCCAAACACAGCAAACACACAGCTGTTATTATCTGAGGGGAACAGAAAAGTAACAAGAATGAAACAACAACAGTCTTATTCTAGTCACCCAGACAGATTCACTGAGTGGTTTCAGGTCCTGAGTACAGAGAGTCTGACTGGACGTTGTTACTGGGAGGTGGAGAGGAGAGGGGGAAGAGTTGACTTAGCTGTCGCATACAAGAATATCAGCAGAGCAGGAGACTCAAATGAATGTGGATTTGGATACAATGACAAATCTTGGGTCTTAAATTGTGGCACAAACAGTTTTAAGTTTTCGTACAACAATATCAAAACTCCCGTCTCAGGTCCTCAGTCCTCCAGAGTTGGAGTGTACCTGGATCACAGAGCAGGTATTCTGTCCTTCTACAGCGTCTCTGAAACCATGACTCTCCTCCACAGAGTCCAGACCACATTCACTCAGCCTCTCTATGCTGGACTTTATGTTTATTCTGGAATCACTACTGAGTTCTGTAAACTGAAATAGACAGAAGACTTGTTGTGTCTTGTGTTTACTTGAACTGATATTTCTCTGCAGGAAAATAAAAATGTCTCTGTGCTCTAAATGTGTGATCAATATTTGTATTGATGTATTTGTATGTTGTTGTTTCTCTTCCACTGCAGCACCAGACCTTCATTTATCGTAGATATTCTGTTCTCACCACTTTGTCAAGAAATCTTTAATTACATTTACATTTATTTGTGTGAGGTTTTATAAAAGTGTAATGATCCTGATGATAATCAATAAGGAGTTGATTGATTATTGTCTTGTATGTAGCTGAGATTCTGCTCAAACAAGCTGATTGTGTGGATGAAGTGAATCTGTACATGAACTCATTGAACACGAGTCATTGAACAGACTTTACTGATGGGATGTGAACAAACTGAAGCTTTACACAATGAATAAACAAACATGAACAAAGTCTTTTCTTCTCGTCTTCATTCATACAGAGCTGATGAAACTTCAAAGAGGCCAAAGTGCATTTATTTACCTGGTTCAACGCTACAGCAGGGTAACTGTTTAACTGATGTGGGTGTGTGTTTGTGTGTGTGTGTGTGTGTACCTCCTTTACAATATACAGAGCTGATATGAGCAGATACTGCAGTAATACTTCTTGTGAAACACAATCAACACTCTGCACCAAGTATTCATGTTTTCATTGCACACGTGCTTTAAATGAACTCCCTACACTCAGCCTGTTTATTTCACTGAGCTGCGTTCCTTTGGTTGAAATGACAAAGTTGAAGTTGAGCCTGAGTGGAAGAAAATCAGAGTGAATGATCGTGAAAGCAGGAACATTCAAATGATGAAGGGTTTGTTGTCTCTGATGTAACAGACGATGTGAGCTGTGAGTGAATGTGCACACCTGTCTGCCTGCACCTGACACCATGAAGATGCTATCAGGGACCAGTGTTTCAAAACTTTAATTATTCAGTCTCAGCATAAGGAATTTCAAAACCAGGACACGTGGTCCTGACTTTAGGATAAAGATCTGATGATCCAATTCTACCAAGGATCCAGATCAAATGTTGATTCCAAAACTCACAGGTGCAGATCAGGACAGGTTTGATGCTGAAAATCAGGATAATTTTGATCCTGCTGGAAGACAAATCATAGACTATATGGGATGAAAGGAAAAAACCACAGAAGAAAAAAAACAGACAAACAACTGTCTGATATACAGACGTACATGCTGCATCACTACGTGGACATTTCAAAGTGATCCCAAAGCTTTGATCTGTTACAAGGATCAGGGGAGGCAAGGCAAAGGCAGAGCAACAGAATACACAGGAGAGAGTATCAGACGTCCACGGGGGTACAGGAGGGACATCAGTCCACGTTACAGCGCCCCCTGCGTACCAGGTCTGCTGTGTGGTCTGGATGCTAGTTTATAAAAGGCGCGCACAACTTATCAAAAACCCATTTCCCTTCAAAACTGAGCTTAAAGCGCTCCATCAGCAAAACTTTAAATATTTCTCTGTACCACTGACTAACAGTTGGAGGTCTGGTCTTGATCCACTGAAATAAAATGCATGTCCCTGCTTATAGAAGAAGCTTGTTCAATAATTTCTGCTGGAAACTTGTCTAAGAGAGGCCTTCATCTGAGAGACTGAGTAGAAATAAATCTGAATTTATTTGTATTTTCTTACCAAGGATTGAGTAAAGTTCTAGTGAGACTTTTTCCCAGAATTTAAATATCAGAGGGCAGATCGAAATGCAGCGTATGTAAGACACAGTCTCTGCAGCAAATAAGCAAATTAATTTGATGGTTTCTGCACAGAAAACGATCAGTCAATTAATGAATTAACAGAAAATTAAGTGCCCATTATTTTGATCATTCTGCTGTAAAAACATTTCATGGTTCCAGATTTGTTGCTTTTCCTTTGAATGAATGTAATAATTATAATGTGTTAGTAATAATGTTTGGGTTCTGGCTCAGTGGGAAGGCATTTCACTGTTTTCAGATTTTTTTTTAGAAGCAAACAATTGATTCATGGAGAAAATAATCAGCTGATTAATCCATAATCAAAATAATAATTAGCTGCAGTCTGATTCAAATAAGTTCAAAATGAGCTCCACCTCAACAACTACAAGTTTTACGATGAATACTTTGACTTAAGTAACATTTTCAATGCAGGACTTTTACTTGTACTTGAGTATTTTCACAGTGTGGTATTAGTATTGTTACTTCACTACAGCATGTGAAGGATCTGTTTCAGGGGGTCGACTGCAGCGCTCTGATTTGTGGAAAATAGCCATTAGAGGTTAATTACAGCCAATTAGCAGTTAGGTGGTTTTGTGTGTGTGTGTGTGTGTGTGTGTGTGTGTGTGTGTGTGTGTGTGTGTTGGGTATGGGGCCACTGAGACCCAGATGACTCATCTCCATAGAAACGAGGTGATTAGGTACCAGGAGAGAGGCGGTGATTGGTCAGAGGGATCACACATGAACACATTAAAACAAACAAAAAACAGAAGGCAAATTATTGTTGCTGTTGTTAATCATCATAATATGGAAATAACATGAAATAAAATGACCCAACACAATCAAAACTGAAATGAAATGAAAATAAAATGAAAGGATTCTCCTCCATATTGAACCCGCATGTTCACAATAATACACATCATAACTGTTTAATGGCGCAGGCAGCATCTCTATGAAAATGCCTGTTTTATATATTTATTTGATCTTTTTATTGCACACAAAGATTTTATTGTTTCATGGTTTTACTACTTGTTTTATTTCTTCAGTGAAGTCGTGGCTTCGGTTTGAACTTGTTTCAGGAACTGAATAAAACTCCAACAACACAGAAACAACTAATCCAGAGGTAAAACTGCACACTGACAAAACTATCAAAACTACACTATCGTCATCTAAAATAAGTTTAACCAACAGCTGTCATGTATGTAAGTGAAAACACTTGCATGAAAATATAGAAATAAATATAGCAAATACAGAACTAATATTAAAATCTATTTGATTTGTGGGAAGAATAAAAACTAATGATGATAAAACTCTAATAACATTAATGACTGATGACAAACAAAAATGGTAATAAATAAATGAATGGGTAAACAAATAAAATGCAGCATGTCTTAGCTGGAAGTGCAGGGCGGTTTTGTTCTGATGATATGCTAAATGGTGATGTCATGAGGGGGTGGGGTCAAAGTGTCAGATAATGAGGCGGCGAGTGGCGGTCGGGTGTCTTTGTGTCGGAGGATGACATTTAGAGACGAGCTGATTGGACGGGGATGTTCCTGCCACTGAAATGTCAGAGCTCTGAGAGCTTATTAAAGTCATAAATATATCTAGACCACACACACACAGACACACCCACACACACACACACACACACAGACACAGACACACACACACACACACACACACACACACACACTGAATCATGTGACACTGTTATTATTGACCTGTGTGAGTTTTATGTGTTCCTGGTAAGTGAAGCGTTGCTTTCCAGGAATGAGGTGTGTGTGTGTGTGTGTGTGTGTGTGTGTGTGTGTGTGTGTGTGAGAGAGAGAGAGAGAGAGAGAGAGAGTGAAGGTTAACATTTACAACAACAGAAAAATAAATCATTCATACAAATCATTGACATCTGCTTTCAGCAGTGAACAGAGAGGGAAAAAAACCTGGAACAAACCACGAAGTGACGACTCTGACATTTATTATCTGCAGCTGAGGCAGGTTCTATCCACATATTTCATTTTTTAAAATATGACAGTAATGTGACTTGTTGAATGCTGAAATGTTTGTTGTTGGCTTGTAGGGGTCATTCTTATGGCCAAAACACACGGGAGCTTCAAACAACGCGTCACGTAGGTGGAGTGAAGCAGGAGGTTTAGCATGTAGTGCTAAATACTGAAATACTGTTACTGAAACAAACTGTCAGTGGTGGGAAGAGTACTGGAAATCTGTACTCAAGTACAAGAACTGTTGCATTACTTAAATATTACTCACTTACAAGTAAAAGTACTGGTGTTTGAAAAATACTTAAGTAAAAGTACAAAGTATTTGTCTCAAAATATAGTATAAATATCCATGAAATGACTTTTAATTGGTTAAATTCTTATAAGCAATTAATCAATTTTCTTATAGTAAACAGAATATCTTTAAGTTGTAAAACACTGATCAAGATTTTCTGACATTTTATGAACCAAACAAATAATTGATCAGTGGAAAAATTATTGCCAGATTGATCACTAGTTGAAAAATAAGTCCAAACGTGAAAACTGGTGAAGCGCACGGATGTACACCATTTATTTGGAAATAACTCTAAAAAGACGATGGGTGCAGCATTTGTTTTCTCCTCATTAGAAAAAAAAACACAATATGTACACAAACCCTTAACAGACTAGAAGTAGACTGTGAGCAAAAATCCTTTTTAAAAACTGATTATGTGTAGAAGGTTAAAATATTTAACTGTTCTCAGGGTAACAGTCTTTAATCATGATGGGTTCTGGTCAATTGTTTTGGACTATGTGAAAATCTGAATAACGGGCCGTCGGACTAATGAGCAGTCGGCTCTAGAAACTCGCTCTGCATTTCTAAGTCCCACAAGACAAATTGACCACCGTTCAGATTTGTACTTTCTGACTTCCACAGTTAATTGAACAGTATTGAGCCTCCTGTACGGAAGCTGTATTTTCTCTGGAGCGAAGTGGGGCCGGTTCCTACAGATGGATCTCAGCGAGGAAGACGGAACAATCAGAGCAGCTGCAAGAACATAAGAAGCCGTGATGAAAATTAGCTTCAGGCTGCGCTGGAGGAACAAACCACGAGAGCAGGATAATGGGTTCTCTAATTGGTGTTCATCATGACTACAATTCCTCGCTTCAGAAAATGCTGGTGGGTTTGTGCTGAAGGATTCAGGTGTTTGGAGCAACGTGTGCAGAAATGATTTGCAAATAAATTGCAGAAAATGACACTGAGAGGGATTTCTCGACAAGTTGTGGTAAATCAGAGGACACGGCTGCAGCAACAAGTCCTCCAAATTCCCTGTTCGTCCGTGTACATAAGAGTTTTATCATTTGACGTATGACTTGTCAGTGGCCTCCAAACTGTAGAGATAGATGGACGATACTCTGAAGCCCACTGTTTCAACACATTCTGCCATAGCTTGTGTCAAATGAAGAATATCACGTGACTGAAGACAAACATCACTGGTGCTTCAGAACGTGTTTCATTCAGAACATTCCCTCATGATACCAAGTGAAAATGCTATAAAAGTAAAAAGCTAATTTGATCACTCTCTAATCACAGTATCGACCATAAAATGTCTAAACTACTTTTGTGCTTTGCTGTTTGAAGTATCTCGTATCACAGCTTTTTGGACAGTGCATGCTTATTTTTCTGTAGCATGTTGCACTCAGATTTAATAACACACAGGTTTATTATTTTACATATGAGACTAAAGGCTATTTTACACCACATGCAGTGCAGCAGTGATGTGTACGCAGCACGTCTGACGCATGTTGTTTTATACTGACTCCGTCTAGAAACTCTTAATTATTTCAACGTTATTTTTGTCAAAGCCACAGGAAGCCACTGGAGAGCAGCAAAAGAGCTGCATGTGGCTCCGGAGCAGCAGGTTGTAACCCCTGGACTAACGCTACCCTTAACCACAAAAAAACAGCCTTTTATCCAGTTGGGGACACAGCCTTTGTTCCCAACTGACCCTTTGTTAAGCCCCTCTGAACAGCAACTGTACAGCAAATACATGAAGAACTAAACTTTGTCTTTATCTGCTCTAAGCTGTGAATGTTAGCGTGTCTGGCTAACTAGCTTTCTACATGCAGTCCAGTCAAACCAGTCAAACTTGTATAAGTCACCACTGCTTTAATAAACTAATGGCTTCTCTGTTAATTTGAACACCTTGTGTTTCAATAGTTACACCCGATTTCAATGTTAAATCTGCCACCGTTTATTAACCGTTAATTAATCTGAAATCCGTCCCCCGTCAAGGCTGTGACATCATCAGGCCCTTCCTCCTTTGCTTCAAGAATGATAATTCACACCGAGCAGACGCCATCGTCACTTAAATCCAAACATGAGTTGTTTTATACGTGTGAACAAATGACGAGTGCTTGTCCTTTTTTTGTCTCTCGAGGACGGTCTCATTAAAATCGCAGCGACATCAGATCTGCTGTAATATTCCTAATCCGTCAAACGCAGTGAGAAGTGGCTGTCCATTAGTTAATGGAGCGGAAACAGCAGAGAGAGAACGCTGTAATCTGATCTCCCTCTCGCTCCTATTCATGGTTTTTACAGTCAGCCGGCCTCCTTCCTCCCATGTCCTATTTGTCAGGGATATTATCTCTGATGAAATCTTATTACTCTCCCACCCCCCGCCTCCCCAGCTTCATCTCTTATTCTCACTTTTTCCTTCTCTTTCACTCACGCACACACTTATTCTCCCTGCTTATATATAATTTTGTTGAAGACTGTGGCCTATCACCCTCTATTAAGTATTAATATGCATGAATGAGGATTAGTTTCTGTGTGGAGGCAGCGTTCACAGGTGGAGAAGAAAGTAGAGAAATTAGAAAAACCCACAGACAGATGGATTTCATTTCCTTTTAAATTTTTAATTCCTAGCATTTTGAATTTAAATAAAATAAAAAACCATCATGAAAAAGTATCACTTATCCATCACAGTGTGTTCAAACAGACAGTAAACAAGATATTACTGTGTTGCAGTAATAACTGATGATCAATTATCAACACATTATCTCTGATAACATTGACTGAACACAGAGGTTTTCATTAAATTAGATTTGGATTTCCAGACTTCTGCCTCTGAGTCAAAGTACTGAGCAGATCGATGCACTATTATTTGTTACGAAATAGATTTTCTGTGGATGTTCTTCAAATCGTATCCACAGTTTCATTTATGATATTTAAACGGACAGTTCACCCCCGAATCAAAACTACACAATGATCTCGCTGGTGAACATAGTAAATGGAGAAATGTCAGCAGACAGATCAGGCTACGAGATTTATAAATCTTAGAGTTTATGAACTTTATGAACTAAAGTTAGCTTAGCCCTTCATATACCAGGCAGAGTGAAGGTCAGGTTTAGTTTTTTAGTCCACAAAACACTGCTGGAGTTTCACAGGAAAACAGAGCTGCAGAATCTGCAGAACGTCTCCCGAAGCTCCAACATGCCAAGTTGACTTGAAAGACACATTTACATCATGTTTTTATCCTGAATCTTCACTGAAGATCTTTAGCTTGGAGCCACGTTCACGTGCATGTGACATGTCAGAACTTTAAAAGACTTGGATTACAGCAGACGAGCTGTATGGAGGAATTTGTTGTTGTTTTTTCTGTTTGAAAACTGGTCACCAGTCACTTGGTGCAACACTCTTTTCCTGTGAAACTCCAGCAGTGTTTTATGGACTAACAAAATAAACTGATTTGTCATCATACTGCTTTTTGCTTCTTTTGCTTTTGTATGAAACAATATTTTTTGGTTCGCTCTGCAAAGGCAGAATACAGGAACTTCCAAATAAGGTCAAAGGTCAAATCAGAGGTCAGGATTAATGTGTAGAAATAACAACCTGATATAAAGCTATACTTTTTTTCGTAGGACAGCGTTGGTGAGATGTCAGCGCAGCCTGCTGGGAGGCAGATCCAAGCTCAGGTGTGACTTGGCACAGCTTGGTAGGTTAAAAGTGACGATGTAAATGAAAATGAGGGCGGCACAGTTTGACTCGGCACGGCCAAAAGTACCAGTGGAAAAAAACCCTGCAAGACAACTTGTTCATGAAAATCCTGCTCTACAGCAGTTTGATCAAAAACTAGAGAAATATTCACGACCAGGCTCAGTTTTATTAACACAGTTTATAAAACAATCACATTTGTCTTTCAAACAAGCAGAAACTTAAAATAAAATCTTTTGGTCGTCTTCTCACACTTTGTGTTGTGTTTCTGTCACATCATCTACAGAAGCTGCTGATCTCTGCAGGGTCTCTTTCATAGAATTACCTTCACTTTGTGCTACAGGTCTGCTTTTCAGGAGCCTGTTTTGGTCCTGAAGCTGAAAGCTGTTGCCTAGTAACCAGGATCACCTCATCCAACGTTCATCCTGCCCACTGCTTGTAAATCAAAGATTAGAAAAGGCTGACAAATCTCATTATAACATCTGTGCTCTTTCATCACAGACTGTCAGGTGACAGAGCAGGTAAACAAGTTCATCACACAGCAACACAGAACACACACATACACTCACACACGTTAGAAACCTCATTCAGTGTGTGTGTGTGTGTGTGTGTGTGTGTGTGTGTGTGTGTGTGTGTGTGTGTGTGTGTGTGTACGAGAAGACGGGGCTAATCTACGGCAGCCAGCAGGAGACATAAAGTCTGGTCTCTGCTGTCATCTCCCCCTCCAGGTGTCCATTTCTGCAGAGGGAAATGGTTTCTTTCATTTCAGGCAAAATGACAAAATCATTTTTGAAGTGCGAGCTGCTCTCGGGCGCCGCTGAAACACAATTCAAATTTATTTTTTATTTTTTTTACTTAGAGTGAAAACTGGCATTGATCCTGGAAACAGCCAGAGAAGGTAAAAACGGACACAGGAAACAATCTCGATCCCATCGGCTATCGTCTGACGATGATCTGTCCTCTGCTGAACGCTGAACGAGGTGGAAAGAGTACTGAAAATCTATACTCAGGTACAAGTTACATTACTAAAATATTACTCAGTTACAGGCAAAAGTACTGATGTTAGAAAAACACTTACGTAAAAGTACAAAGTAATCACCTAAAAACCACTCGAGGTAATTGTTAGTTTTTAAAGGGATAGTTTACCCAAAAATGAAAATTCAGTCACTCAAACATGAAAAATCCAACAGAATAAAAACACAAAATGCCTCCATGCTGCTCGTCTGCCGTAATCCACAAAGTCCTCCTGAAGAGTTTTTCTCGCTGATGTCCTGAAGCTGCTCAGCTCTCTGTGATTTACAGAGTTTCTGATGGACAGGTGTCTTTACTTGTTGCTAGTTAGTCCCGGTGTTTGAGCTCCCAGCCCCGGCAGACTCAGCTGCACAGAGCTAACTAACAGATAGCAGCTAAAGTAGTTAACTGCAAACCTTTGTCCATCAGGAACACAATCAAATCCCTGAAGGTTGAGGCAGTTCCCAGACACACTTGACTAAACTGTCATCAGACTAGTAGTCAGCACATGTCATTAGTTCTGTCTTAAGTAAGATGTTAACCTGATGATAGCGCCAAGAAAAGCCTGATGATTAGAATTTATCTTGAGGGGAACACAAATGTCTGAACCAAAGTTCACCACAGTCCATTGAACAGTTGTTGAGATATTTCAGTCTAAAGTGGTGAGAGAGAAACACTTCCTTCAGCTCTTCTGCTGGCGTGGCTGAAAATTCAAATAAAGAGACTCAACCAGCGACTTACTGCACAGAAGAACTGGAGCTGAGACTCATCAATGTGTACTGAAGTGAAGAGCTGAAGGCAGAGTGTGAAAATGTACGAGAGCGAGTGGAGAATCTGCATTAATGAACAGATGTTGGGCAGCTCTGGACCGCAGAGACCTGGAAACAGGACAGGCCACATTTTTGTACTCCTGCCTCACATTCCTTCATATATTTTCACATTTATGTCTTATTATCCAGCACTGCTGAACTGAGCAACTCCTGCTTCACAACATCTCAATCACATCAGACTAAAAGCACCGGTATTCTTTAATGTCCACCTGCCTGCATCACAGCAGAGAAAACAACGACGAGGTCACTGAATAAACCTTCTGTTTCAATTCTGAAAGGCTCCAACATGATCAAATGAGCCTGACAACAAGTCCACACATTCTTTAGTGCAGAAGACATATAGATAGTTGTGTAAAAAAGTAGAAATACTGATTCAACTTGTTTAAAAGTGAAAAAGTTCAGGCTCTTATATGTTCTCAAAGTATAAAAGTAAAAAATCGTCCTCTGAAGGACATTTCTGACTGTAACAAACCGAACTGAACCTCAGTTTTTCTTCACAGGCGAGTCTTTTTCATCTTCTTACTTTTGTTTTTGACTTTTTACGGCATTTCTCATGTTACTTTGTTTTTTGTTGTGTTGCTATGTCACACAGTTTTTTTGTTTTGTTACATATTTGTTTTGTCTTGTTACATCTTTTTCATCTTGATACATCTTTTCGTGTCTTTTTTGTCTTGTGATCTCTTTTTTTGTCTTGATATATCTTTTATACAGTTTTTTTGTCTTATTATGTCATTTTTCGTCTTGTCGCATCTTTTTTGTCTTACATCATTTTTGTCTTTTACATAGTTTTTCATCTTGCAACATAATTTTTGGTACTGTTATGTCTTTTACTTGTTGGTGTTTGGAAGGCGGCAGACAATGATGAAAAATAAAAAATAATCAATAATTCCCTAAAAAGCATTAAAACCTAAGTCTGTATCATTAATGTACGGAGTAGAAAGTTCAGATATTTCTGTTCTAATGTAGGGAGTCAAAGTAAAAAGTTGTCAGAAAAATAAATACTCAAGTAACATACAGATACTGAAATCTCTACCTAAGGACAGTAATGAAGTATTTGTACTTCACCTCTGCAAACGAATAAAGATGTAACTGTAAGACCAGCTGCTTTCTGCAGACGAAACCTCAACATGTCGTGTTATAACAGAGAACAGCTGCTGTCGAGGCAGAAAAACAACTAATGTGAAGAGAAACTGTGATATTGAGGTTTAAATTGGCACAGAGACAGAATAATAAATAAAAAAAACCTCTCTCTCTCTGTGTACGTGTGTGTTTGTGTGTGTGTGTGTGTGTGTGTGTGTGTGTGTGTGTGTGTGTGTGTGTGTGTGTGTGTGTGTGTATCAGATCCAGAAACACATTTGGCAGATGCATCAGATCAGTTTCAGTATTACTGAATGCACACAGGAGGATTCACAAATGTAATATATAAATATTATTTATATAGAAATGATTTTTCAGTGTCCATAAAATGATTATTGTTGTATAGAAATCTGAAACAAATCCTCATCTAAAAAAATAAGATTGACAAATGTATTTCTGATGCACACAAGTATTTATTATTTTAGATAAAAGTAATAGAAATTCACAAATATTTGTATTTAAGTATCAAAACTATATTTGGAGAATCTGAGAGTTCCAGGTGGAAACTTACTGTAAACCACAACTGTAAATGATGAATTTGATCACTTGTGATGAGGAAAGCTTATCAGAGGCCTTATTACGCAGCTGCTTCAGAGACATGGAAAAGACAGACACCGTGTAAAGACCACGCAGTGATGGATGTCCACAGCAGAGACGGGCAGAGATAGGAGACAGGCAGGGGAGCAGAGGACCGCGGGGTGGAGGAGAAACAAGGACAAGAGATCCAGCTGAAAGGCAGGAGGAGACAGGAGGCTCTGGTTTCACACGATTAGATTTCCAGGCTATTTTTGGGGGGTCTCCTCTCCTCCCCTCCGTCTCACACAGGCTTCTGACAATGAGACGAGGAGAGACGAGAGATCGGGTCTCTTTCAATAACAAGGGGAGATGGATGAGAGGAGACGATATAAAACAACGAGGAGGGGATGAGAGCGTCAGCGTGACTGAGTGACAGAAATAAGACAGAGAGAGAAGAGATGAGGGAAAAAAGACATAATGAGAAACGACAGAGGAGCCGGAAAATGAAGGACGGCAACTGAAATGCTGGCAGAGTTGATCTGCTCTCAGATAAGATTCAGACTTTATCTTCAGATGCTACAATTTTAGGTTGATGTCATTAAAATCACAGGGTTCGTCCTCTCCGGAGCTCGACTGTGATTAGAAAATTTCATTACAACACAGTGGTGGAAAGAGCAGTGAAAATCTGTACTCAAGCACAAGTACTGCTACACAGCTGAAATATTACTCACTTACAAGTTAAAGTAATAATGTTGCAAAAATACTTCAGTAAGAGTACAAAGTATTCGTCTCAAAAACATCTTTCTTCTTGCTGACAGTCGTCTTCTTCACTGCCTGTTAGTCCAACCAGCCGTGATGTCACCCATTACTGGACGACCGTTTCAAAGTTTGGCGTTTTTAGGGGTCGCCATCTTAGTTTTTTGCAACCAGAGCATGAGCAGCACTGATGAGGGTGTAATGTCTTGGACCTGGATCTGTCAATCAGATGGTAGCCCCGCCCTAAAACACACGCTGCTTTATGTTCTATTTTACTCTAAATGGGACCATAATCTAGAAAATGAACATCATGATGTGTTGAAGAAAACTTGAAACTAGAGACTGAGTCCATAAAATCATTAGGAAACTGTTTACTGAGCTCATAAATCAAGTGAGAAGTAGCCTCGTTTTCTCATACGTTCACATACAAACGGATTTCATTTTGCAGCCAATGGAGACGCCCCCTGCAGGTTTAAGGCACCTCTGCACTGGCTCCACCTCTCAGACCTGGAAGCTCAGTCCACTGTTTAATATATATGTAGTCTGTGGTTGCTGCACATGTTGGTGCATCATCGCCACCTGGTGGTCAGTGGAACAGTGTGACAACAAACGAGGCGAACAAAATGGAAACCCATTCAATACTAAAGATGGAAAAACTTTAATGTTATTTATATGCAGAAAAATAACTTGCTAGAAAGAAAAGCTCAATTTGAAGCAAAATAAATAATAATTCATTGCCATCTATTATTGAAAATTCTTCATATGTTTACTTGTAAATTTTTGCATGTTCAACCTGCAGAGACCTGCTGTGCACCAACCCAAAAATGTTTACCAGTTGACTGTGCAAGTTTGTTTTCTTCAGGAAACTTCTTGGAAATTAAAAAATAACATTTCACCATTCAGTCGATTAAATTTGAAGATACCTAGTCTTTCTCCTCTGGGATGAAATTTGAATGTGACAAACTGGTTTATTAACGCCACACAAAGCGACTTATTAAACAAACTGAAGTGTTTCCCGGCCTCCACCTCTGCAGAGTTTGTGGTGACGGTGGTTTCTTTAACCTGAGGTCAAACTGAGCGACGACAGCAGAGCCACTAATGGAGGACGGATAGATGGAAAAACAAAGAGGTGGAGAGGAAGGACTGAAGAGGGACAGAAAGAAATGAAGAGCAGGACAAATAAGCTTTGCACACACATCTGACCCTGCAGTCACCTCCAGTGTTTTCATGAGGACTAAAGCTGCAGACGGTGAGGAGACATGATGCAAAAATACTCTGATTAAATACTTTTTCAGACAGTCTTACATTTAGATGTTTTGATTTAATTTCATTCCTCCATTTACTCTGTGTGCACAGACCCACTGACCTCATTGTGACAGTAATTGTCTACGTGCTTCGTCATGACAAAGATTTTCCACACAACACTGAACTGGTTTCAGACCCAATCATTCAATGTAATAATTTAATTTCATCATCATAAAACATCTTTTCTGGGGACCTGCTTTTTAAAAACGACAAATCATCACGACCCAGTTCACTATAGGCCCAATCAATAATTCTTTGGAAGAGTTCATTTGTGCATAACTGCACGTTCCTGACCGTTTTCACTGCCGTTTCAAAATCACTTTATATTATCTTCACTCGTCTGATTGAAAACATGCACAAGATAAATACTATAAATGACAAATCAATGCATTCAGGCTGCGTTAACAGGCCGTCTCATTTTTATTTTCTCTCATCAGGGAAAAAATACGACATTTTAGTAGAGCTGCAACAATTAATGATTATGAATCGATTATTAAATTAATCAGCAACTATTTTGGTCATCAGTTTGAGTGATTTTTTTAAGAAAAAAAAGTAAAACCTCTCTGATTCCAGCTGCTTTAATGTGAATATTTTCTGGATTCTTTACTATTTTTGGGTTGTGGACATAATGAGACATTTGAGGACGTCATCTTGGACTCTGGGAAACACTGATCAACAATTTACCATTTTATAGACAAAACTCCTCGAATCACAGAGAAAATAATAATAATAACATTTATCGACAATTAATATAATTGTTAGTTACAGCCCTAACTTTTAGTCTGCTTCATAAATGAGGCAAAATAAACACATTTATGCAAAATTAACAGGCTCTCCTGTTTTTTCCTCTCATCAGTAAAATAATACACACATTTTAAATGCTGTATAAAATGTGTACTGCAGATATAAATCTGAATCATAGTCTTTTATTTATTTGGTAAATAAAATCTCCTGTCACCCACCTGTCTCTGAAACAAAATAAAACTCAACAAGGTTTGTCTTTCCACTGTTCCAACACTCTACAACTCAGGTTTGATTGAAATAGACTCTAAATTCACAGAGTTGGTGATCGTTCAAACAACGGAAAGATGAAACCCAGACAGTTGTGGCGAGTTTTATTTTGTTTCTGTCCAGTTTGAATGAATGAATCCGTGTTAAAACGACTGTTTCTGTAAATGGAGTCTGGTGTGTTTGATCACAGTGATAAAATCGTCTGTTTCTGGTTAAACAAAGAGCCTCTGTGTCTCTGTGGACGGATCCTTTCTGCAACGTGTCAGATACTTAGAGGAACAATCTGAGCCTGTCAGTGGTAAAACAAACACTTTTGGTGGACAGACTCTGACAGGAGCAAATTGTCTGCAGAGATTCACTGCAGCCCGTTTCACAGCTGCAGCGGTCTGTCTCCATACTGGACCACTTTCAAGAACTGTTGTTCCCATCAGTCGCTCAGACACACAAACAAAATCAACACAAAAACATGGGGAAATGTGGCGTGTGCACAAAATAAGACTAAAGTACTGGATCTAAAAATGCAGAGGAACGATCACTGAGGTTCAACCAGTCGGAAGCCTGAGATTTCACATTAATCCAAGAAATGTGTTGATCATTTTTATTTCTGTGACTCAATTTAAAACAAACTGTGAGACTGCATCCATCTCCTCCATCTCCTCCATCTCCTCCATTTTATCCTCCAGGACAAAAACTGATTTATAACTGATGAAAAGTGTAAAAAAATATATACCAAAAACCCATCAATGATCATCCTGGAAGTGTTGTCTAGCTCACAATTAATGCCGTCAGTTCTCTCACTGTCAGTCACCACTGTCCTCCTCCATACTCATGACCCCTGATGACCTCTGACCTCATGAGCCCCTTCAAAATAAAACACCACCTCAACTCTGCAGCCAAGCAAACAGCAGCAGAGCCTGAGCAGAGAGATCCAGAGACAAACAGACAGACAGACCAGTCAAAGCTCTTGTTGGACGGCTCAGGTGACGACAGACAGCTCGTCATTGGCTGAAGAGTGTGTCGTAGGTGTGTGCAGGTGAACGGGTCTGACCTGACAGAGGACCACTGAGGAGAGAGAGGATGGGGAGTGTGTGGGAATGTGTGTGTGTGTTTTCCTGTGTGTGTGTGTGTGTGTGTGTGTGTGTGTGTGAGCTTCTCTCGTCCGTCAGCCGTGTGGTTTGTGTGTTTTGGAGAGGTTACAACAGAGGAAGTTGGTGGAGTTTCGTGTCATTCATCAACTGGATGTGCAGGCTGAACTCACGACTGACGCACAGAAACCTCCCTTCATACCCACAATAACAACTGATGTCAGCACTTCTCAAGAACAACGTCACTGACACACAACATCTCACCGTTTACTGAACTGGTGTGTTTTTCCAACACAATAAAGGAGGTTATGAAACAGTCTCAGTTTATTACTGATGCCTCTATATGACCTACATAAGAAAACAAAACCATAAGCTTTTCCTGTGAAACTCCAGAAGAGTTCTGTGGACTAAAAATCTAAACCCGACCTTCAATCAGCATGAGGGTGAGTAGATAATGACTAAACTTTCATTTTTGGGTGAACTATCCCTTTAATGACTGCCACTGGGTTGTTTACATTTTCACAGGCGGAGTTACAGTGAGAACTACGTCAGCCAGTTAAAATCAGACAGGAAACACAATATGAAAGTTCCTTGTAGTAACTTTAATTAGATATCATGTAGACTTTTATAAACAAATAATTATCTTACAGGCGTGTATTGGTTTTATCTCATCAGTGCTGAGAAATTCAACACTTCTGTAAATCTAACCGAGATGTTTTTGTGCCTAAAATTAACCAAACCTGTCCTGTCATACATAACGTAGTTAAGGTCTGGTAAAGGTGTCACTCTTCACCAGTAAAAAATGTAATTGTGGGAGTAACTTTTAAATTATTATGATAGTAAAAGGCTTCAGAGTTCAACGGATGATATTTAAATTTTTGCGTTTTGTGTTTTTCTGTTCTAATCTCACAATCTAATGCTTACTTACGGACACAGCTGGTATATTTTCTGGGCTGAGAAAAAATAAATCAAGAACTTAAGGAACTGATTCTCTCAGTAAAGCTGAGAGGTAAAGTGAAGGTATGAAAAAATAGATCCAGCCCAAGCCTAATATATACAGTATTTAAACTGATGTATGACTTCATTATCTCATGGCTCTCAATTTTTACTAATTAACTAAAAATACCAATAATTTTTAGGAGGAGCAGATCAGGTTTAAGTGAGTCACACATCTGAAATGACTGCAGTACTTTAAATTCTCAGTTGTGATTGGCTGAGATGCATTCAACCGAAAGAAAATCCACAACAAACACCTCCGACACAATTAACAGTCCAAATAAAACACTGCGTAACACACTGTGAGCAGCTGAAGGAGGAGTTTCCTGTCCTCACACGGAGCCACGTGCCTCCCACCTGCATCTTATTAATAGACTCTCAAATGCAGCACAGCATCAGGATGAAGTGGAAACAATTCCTGTGACATCTCCCCCTGCAGCAAACGGAAATGTGCTTCCAGGGGAGCCAGAGGCAAGAGAGCTGAGCTGAGCCCTGCTTTCTGTTGCCAGCAGGATCGAGACGAGGAGGCCCGAGCGTTTTCCTTCCCTCTCTGCTTCCTCTCCAGGATCCTGAAGAGAAGCAGAGGGGAAACATTGGCTTGTTCCACCCCCACCTCCCCCCACATGAGAAAATAACCTGATGTGTCTTTTCCAGCCTCCGTGATGTGAAGCAGCCTGCACAAGATTTTACCACCACGATTCAAAAACCACAATCAGGTTTACATCATGACTCTTCTTTCTTTTTTTTTTACAGCTCTGCCTGGAGTCATCTTTGTATCTGTTCCACCAAAAAATAAGAAAATACTGCTTGAAGATAAAGCCAGTGACAGTTTTGTTGCACTCATTTGAGCAGCACAACTCAGCCATTAATTCACCCTTCGCTAAGAGTCGCACTCCTTAGTTACACCTGTCAAACTGTCCATTCTCACACTGCATACATGCTTTTAGGGTGATGAACGATGGCAGATTCAACGTCCACGTTTGGAGTAATTGTTGAAACACGACGTCTGTGATTCTTAAAGCAGTAACCAAAAGCAGCTTCCCTTTTCAAGCTGACGACAGTGGATTTTGTCACTAAAATAATGATTCACAACAAGATTTCATAAGTGTGGCTGGCTGATGTGAGCTAATGCTAATGCTAACTCCTTCAGTCAGCTGAGAGTCTCCAGCTGATGTTTCCATGTGACACATTTTGAAATCATAACCCTGTGAAAGTGTTTATGTAAAGTTAGCTAACAGCTGTGTAACATTAATGCTAACAGACTGAGGCTAAAGCTAGCTTACATCTCAGCAAACATTGGTCAGATGGTGAAATACAGCAGGTATATCTACATGATAGATGACAGAAATACACTCATTAACGTGGGAAAAGGAAGCGCAGGGACTCGATTAGTGCAGCGGATCTTGAGACGGGTCACCCAGCCAGACCAGCTGGACCAAAGAGAGTCAGGATTAGAGCTAAAATAACCCGGCTTAGATCTGAGACAGTGACAGTGCGTTGTTGTCGAATCTCTTTGATTCTTCATCAGCCCACATCCTCCTCCTCAAACACCCACAGAACAAATGCAGATGCAGTGGGATCTAACAAGTTTGTCTGGAGGTAAAGTTACTGCGGCTGGTAAGCTAGTGTCAGTTAGCCGGACATGCTAATGTTAGCAGCTTATGTTAGAGCAGATGAAGACAGAGTTTAATTTATTCACCACGTGTGCTTTTGTGCTTCACGTTTTTGAGAGACAAGAAAAAAGCTCCCCTCAGAGCCTCCTGCACAGACACACACACACACACACACACACACACACACACACACACACACACACACACACACACACACCTTCACAATCACAAAACATCTTCATTTATGTTCAGTCTTTTCCCACACAGGAATGTGGATTAGTCAAATGTCCTTCGAATACATTTTCTATCAGCAATCAAGTGTAAATATTGAAGTTAACAGCATGAGTGTGTGTGTGTGTGTCATGTTTGGCTGAGGTGCTCACACACGTCTCCACAATCACGAAACACCTTTCATTTATGTTAAACAGCCGTGTGCGAGCAAATCAAGACTGTGCTGAGTCTCCCAGATTTGTCCATTTATGTCCCTTTATGGTCAGGAGCCTTGTTTTAAACCAGGTCTGATGGATGTTGTTTCTTTGCACGGGTCGGATTCAGTCTATATGAACAACTGTCGCGTCATCTTTTCCACAACTTCAGGTGAAATTTACTCTCCCTCCTTGTCACTTCTTTCAGTATCTGCAAATAAGACGTTTTTGTCGGCAACCTCTCCCCTCACTTTGATATGATCCCATAAAAACACTTTTTTTATGAACTTATGACTAAAATCTCCACCTCCAAACATTTTACTTCACAATTTGTTTGTTTCTCTTTTGACAACCTCCTCTCTCTCATTGGTGTAGAGATTTCAGACGAGGTACAGGTGAAAGAGTTAAGTAGGACTTCAACTTATTCAGTTTAAAGTCATCCATCGGCTGCACTTCTCCAAGACCAAGCTGAACAGAATCTTTCCTTCTGTCTTTGCTACCTGTGACACGTTTAAGTCAGCTGACCAAACCAAACCACTGCTTACAGAAAATGTCATCTGGTACGGAGTCGGTTTCCTTTAAAACACATTTGCTGTAGAATTTCAGGGCTGCTAAAGGCTTTTATTTCCATCATGTGAACTTCATGCCTCAGAGATCTGAAAAACAAATGGACCTGGACGATAAAGAGAGCAGAAAAAGTATTTCATCTACATCCAAGATGCTGTTCATGATGTTCAAGAAATAAACAAAGCTGATTCTGAATACATGGAGTGAATGACAGAGCAATAAATCACTTTACTTAACATATAAAACATAATAAAACTGCAGATATGATATGCATTTCATCTGTTCTTGTGAGTATCTGCCATCTTATCAGATCTGTAAGGCAGATAAATGTAAGAAAGTGCTGTAACAGGCTATATAAAACTTTTTGTGATGGTGCAGTGAGATGCATCACTCCCTGAAGTTTCAGCTCAATTTGACCTCTGAGAGCAGGAATATTTTACTGACAGATGAACGGACAGAAGGACTGAGACAGACTCAGACTCCCTCGGTCGACTCGTTTCCAACAAAACTGTCCAAAGAACCATTTCGATCTAAAATATAAGCAGGGTGAAAGCCAGATGAGTCCGTTCCTTCCATATAAAACACAGATATTTTAATTTCTGCAGCGAATCGGAACATCTCGCTCTGACTCTGCTGTGCAGAGAAGCAGCAGATTCAGTCTGGGTCTGGTCTGTGTTTCACATTTTTACATTTTAATCATTCAGTTGAGAAAACCTTCCAGAGAAACTCGACAGAGAAGAACGTTTCACGTAAAACATTTGGTACTGGGGAGGTCAAAGGTCACAGCAGCCTGACAGCAGACGGATGAAGCTGTGAGATGATGGAGGAGGAGGTCAGAAGATCCAGGGAGAGATGGAAGAAACCATGCTGCATGATGCTGATATCACTCCTCCACCTTTCTGACCTTATTTATCACTTTTATTGTGAAAGAGCAAAACAGGACTTAAATGATGCAATAAAGGTCAAACAGATCTTCATAAATCATTTTTAAATAGCGATACAAAGCAGATCAGAGTGGAGCAGTGATGTAATATGGCAGCTTTTCAAAGTCTGACAGATTCACTTTCTTTTGGGTGAAACTGCTGATATCATCTGGTTTGTGTTTTATGAATCAAACGGTGATGGATGACGCTTGAATCCAGCTCCCTTTTCTTCTCCACCACGTCACTATTTCCTCTGACAGCAGAGGGCTTTTGGTGGAGGTCAGGGGGCACAACTGTAAAGATAAACTGATACTTTCTGAGGTACAAATGATTCATGAATCTCTGCAGAACTCTTTACTGTAACGAGACACAGACCTCCACATGGGAAGCGAGGGCCGGTCGGCAGACCTGCCAAATGGTTCAGCAACGGTGAAAGATTTTTAATACCTCACTGCTGCAAAAAAATCTGTAAAAGATGTTGAATTATTCTGAGGATTCAGTGAATCTCAGAACAGTAAACACTCAGATTTTCAGTGTCGTCTCTGGCAAAAATAAACTATCAGCATTTAAAGTAAAAGTTGAGATTGTGCCAACAAATAAAGCCCATCTCTTGCTTTAGCAAAAGTGAATCCTAATAAGTTTGCACTTTAAGATTAGACTAAACGTCTAGTGGTGTGTTCACATAAAGGGATAGTTCACCCAAAAATGAAAATTCAGTCATTATCTACTCAGGGTTTAGTTTTTTTAGTCCACAAAACTCACAGGAAAACAGTGTTTCCAACAGAATCGAAAAAAATGGAAGAGAATAGTGACCAGTTTTCAAACATTAAAAAACAACAGAATAAAAACACACTAAATCTTCACTGTAGATCTTTATCTCGGAGCTACGTTCATGTGCACACTAACTGAACTGAGTGTGTGTGGTGTGACGGTGTGCAAACGACATTTCTACCAAATGTTTCTGCAAGGTATAAATGAAAAAATGAAATGAAACGCTAAATACATACATTTTGCAGCCTGGTAGCTCACTTCATAGAGCATTTGCCCCATGCACCGAGGCAGTGAGTCCTCTGCAGCGGCCGTGAGTTCGACTCCCACCTACGGCCCTTTGCTGCGTGACAATCCCCTACTCTGTCCTGTCATATTTTCAGCTGCTCTATAGAATTAAAGGCATGAAACCCCCCAAATATATATATAAAAAAAGTTTGGAGATATTGGCTGTAGAGGTGTCTGCCTTCTCTCCAACATTATAGAACTAAATGTCACTCAGCTTGTGGTGCTCAAAGCAAAACAAACCAGCATCTCTTTTCTTAGTTACTCAAAATAATCCACAGACCATAATGTGAACAGTATCATGTAGGAACTACTTTCTTTCTGTGGTAGAATCTACCAGAACTACTTTCTTTTCTACTAGAAAATGTGTATTTTTGATTTTGGGGTGAACTGTCTCTGTAAGGAGAGTTTGGTGATTATTAAATACAGTCTCATCCAGTCACATCACTCATCTCATGGCTCTGAAACAGCTGAGCCAATCACAGCATGTTGGTGCCTGGATGATGCAGGGCGACATCATGTGAACACAGATGGTGTTGGTTTTTTAACAGTTAATTATCACAGTGATGACGGAGACAAATAATTAAAATGCTGTTTGCTGAAGCGGTTTAGAGGATCGTTATGGATTTTTTTTTTTTTTACAGCAGCCTGGTGTCATTTACATGTGATTTAATGAAGGTAAACACAGTGGACAGATGTGTGTAATGTCTCCAATCAGAGGCTGCAGATTATCAGCTGATGTGTTCTGATGCCTTCAGGTGCTGCAGGGATTTAATGAACTGATGGAGAAACTTTACATATAAAGCAGAACAGATACTGTCAGACTCATCTATAGATCAATGCAGAGCAGGACTGGATGATTCTGAAAAGCTATCTAATTATGATTAATTTGACTGAAAAATGTTAAAATGAATATGGTGTGATTTATTTTTTTTGCAGGAATCTGAACCAAATGATTCATTCAAGTTTGTGGAATCTGATGTGCAGGACAGGACGTCTCTGTCTCTGCACATTCATTGACATTCACATAACAAATATTGCGCCTCCTGCTAATTGACTGTAACAGAACCGAGCCCTGCCGCCTGCCAGTGACCACGACTGGTCACCAGGACGAACACAGCCTGCAACACTGGGAATACAGCTGCAAGGTCACTGAGGGAAAGATAACTTTACTAGTTGTCAAAGTAACTTTGCTAACTGCTAACAAACTATATGACATAGGTCTAGTGGTTTGTAGAGATTTTAATGCAGAAATATTACATATTATAGTAGGCCTGAGCAATAAAGCTATCAGTGATAGACACGTCATCGATAGCAATAATAAAGTTCTCTACAATGTTCGATAGTTTCATTTCACCAAAGCACAAAACGACTAACAGACAGCCTGTCAGTGACACACAAACAGCCAGTCATTTAACCGGTGTGTGTTTTGTTTTCCCCGTTGACACGTGAGAAACAGCGTGGAGTTACACGAGAGACGAACAGAAACAACAACAATATGAGCGCGGATAAAAAAAACGACAGGCCGGCTCCACCATGACCCGACAACTGAGCTGAAGAAAACGGACAGATGGACGGATCAACGACTCCTGATCAACACTGGAAATACAACAGACTTCTTTTATAAACTCAGACGCTTCCACCCTGCACAGTCCTGAGTTGACCGGATCGTCACACACCTACTTTTAAAATCAGTGTTAATGTTCAGGGCTGCTGTTGTCCAGCTGTGAATCATTCAGGGTCACAAACCCCTTAGACCTCCTCTGTTTCTACCAGCTGCAGATAAATGAGCTTTTATTTCCTGCCGAGCTGATATCAGAGCAGAACATGCTGTACATTCTTAAAAGGTTGCGTAGAAAACTGGAATTGGCAGCGCTGCAGATATGAGCTTTAAGATAAGCTCTCTAAAGAGGGAAACACAACACAATGAGACCAACAGAAGCAAACAGCTGAAGAGAGTCGGCCCTGAGGTTCAAGGTCCAGATTTATCACAAGTTATAAACTCGGCCCGAGAAAGAAACAAACCTGTACTTAAATGTAAAGCTTTTAAATGTAAGTGCTTTGTTGTATCTTGCTGTACATTTGCAGTTTGAGCTTCTTATTTTCATATAAACCCTCCCAGGGTCGGGTGTTGGACGCTAACATCCACTGTCAACACGATGATACTTGCATCAGAAAACTGTTTTCACTTTGTTTGTGTAGCTGTGCTTATCAAATAAACCATAAATAAATAAATGCATTGCACAACCCACTGCTCCAACCGTCCTACATCAGCCGTCCCCCTCCACCTGCCTTCTGCTAACAGAAGATTCTGTTTAAAATTAACCAATAATTAATAAACAACCACCAACTGATTGTTGATAACAAAATATGATCATAAAAATTCTGATTGATATTACAGCATTTCCAAACCACTATCTCACTGTTAAGAGAAGCTTTCTTCACTTTAAAATAATGGAGACAAACTACATACATCTCCACTGATTAATTCAACTAAATAAAGACGATCGTTGGGCGTTGTCATTTTATTTTGCTAATGTAAAGATCTGCAGACTGACAGCTGCTGCTCCACAACGCTCTCTCTCATCACAGGACACAAGATTAAAGGTTTATTTTCACCAAACCAGAGCTGGTGATTGTTGGAAGAGTCGACAGACTAAGAAAGACGGTTTTTCTGTCGAGTTAATGAGCGATTAAGCTCGTCTTATTACAGTAAAAAGAGATAAACTTAAAATTCAGAAGATGTACAGTGGTATTTTTTGTTTAAAATGGAAAATAGGTTTAAGAATATTTAATTTCTTGACACTTTGGGAGTTTATTTTGTTTACTGTGTGCGCCGACAGAGAGGAGGGAGACCGGAGCGCACAACCAATGTCCTGATACTAATCACTAAACACGCTGTAGAGATGAAGTCACAGAAAAACAGAGACATCACACACATAAAAAGCTAAAGAAAGAGCAGGACAAGACCAAGAAGCTGCCGTCATTCCTTGATGCAAAACCAAGGACCAGTCTGGACAAGATTATATAAAGGATATGACAATATGGGCTTGGAAACACTTTTTAAAATCAAACTGCTCGCATCTTTTCTTTAATTCTGATTAGTTATATGTGAAAATATTCTGGCTCTACATGCTTTTTTGCTGGTCTCTCACTCGTTCTTTGGCTCAGTGTGTGTGTGTGTGTGTGTGTGTGTGTGTGTGTGTGTGTGTGTGTGTGTGCTACTTGCTGGATGAGATTCTGTCTCTGAGCAGTCGCCTGTAATCTGCCAATGTTAACAAGAGTGAAAAATTATTTGTGTATTCGCCCTGTGATTCTGATCCCCTCTGAAATTCAATAAGTTCTTCCTCAGCCTGCGCTTCACGCTCCAAAAAAGTTTCATGAAAATCAGCTCTGTAGTTTTTTCTAATCCTGCTCACAAACAAACACACAGAAAAACATGACCTGCTTAGTGGAGCTAAATACTAAACACACTTTTCTCTCTTATAAAAGTCATGTGTCCTACAGGAGCTGAGCGGGAACACGAGTCCTCACATATAACAACCTGAACAGCATTTCATAATGAGTTTGACCTCGGTGTCAGCCGCCATTTCTCTCGAGTGGGTGTCACCCGTCTCAGAGGGCGAGGATTCATTGTGGAGCAAAGCTCTTCACAGAAGCTTCTTCACGTTATTTTCAGAATTCATTTTAACCTTTCGCCAGTACTTTACCTCTGAGTGTAAATGAAACTAAATTAGGTCTTTCACTGAATCAATAACTAATACATGTGGTCAGGTCAGGTCAGGAGCGGGCGGGTGGAGAGGGTCGGGAACGCGTCTGAAACTCCTGCTGTTCAAATCCACACTGCTTCAAAACCAGTAACATCACGAATATACAGCGTTTAGACATGTTTAACCTCCAACAGCACAGAGCTGCTGCCTGATATCTGAATCAACAGCAGGCAACAAATAAAAAATGTTTACTTTCTGTTTTTGCCACGATGGAACTAAAACCTGCAGCCTGAAACTCACTAGAATCAACCAGCCGAGGGCTCAGTCAAAACCACATTAACACACTGACACAAAATAACCCAGCATACAGCTGTGCAATATGGGCAATATGGTAAACACACACACACGCACACACACACACACACACACACACACACACACACACACACACACACACACAGCAATTATTTTGACAGATATTGCAATTCAGGATTAGTGGGAATGATCATTTTTGCATCATTATTTTCATTTCTACTGAAAATTTAAAACGTTGATGTTTTGTGATTCGTACCAAACAGACATGTTTTCTTACATGTGGAGAACAAGATTTCCAGACCAGGACGTCTCTGCAGCGCTTCGTTCTAATGCTGTTTTCCAATTAAACTTGCAGCCTTAATACAGCAGCAACATTCACAGCCATGTGCAGCATAATGTCCTGTTTCATATGAACTAACAAACCTCAAAGTCCACAACTCATCAACACTTCATCAGCCTTCATCAGAGGCTGAACTGTTGTCACAGACATATAAACACTTAAAGCACAGCAAAGACAGCAGCCAAAAGATGTGCATCGCTGATAAGTGCATACATTTGATGTAGCATTCTCACTGTTCTGAATCAATACACATAAAAAAGTTAAAATCAATCAATGATCGATAAAAATTAAAGCAAACGCAATAGATTTTAACATGAAATTCAACTGCAATTTTGATGAACGCTACAGAAGAAGAGGAAAAAGAAGAAGAAAGAAGGAGGAGGACGAGGAGGAGGAGGAGGAGGAGGAGGAGGAAGAAGAAGAAGAAGCAGAACAGGAATGAGTGCCTCCCTCTAAGAGATGAAAGTGCACCGACCGTGGAAGGTTCGATTCCACATCCTGTTGGTGACGACTCTGCCTGGAGGACGACCGCCGGACATGGACATGGTTTCATTCAGAGCGTGAGTGTAGAGCATCAAACCGTCGTAAAAACCTCCGGCTATGATGTTCATCTGGAAGACAAAAAAAAAACAAAAAAAAAAACAGAACAACATCACTTTTATTTGATTTTACCTTCACTCTACCTCTCTGAGTGAATCACTTCAGCACACTTCCCTATTTTATATTAAACCTTTCTGTCTTCTTCAACTTTCTCTGTCAACAGTCATTTTTTAAATTAATTTTAAAATGTTTTATACATCAGAGTAGATCAGACTGTTTAACCGTCACTTATAGAGAACATCATTTTAACTGTTTCCTGCTCTGCACTGATATTCCATTCATGTGGTGTCAGAAAAAAAAAATCGTGTGTTGCACGACTTGCAGAGTTGTTGACATGTTGACATCATATGGATGAAAGTAAACTTTTGGTGGATAACTTTTTTAAAATCATCTATTGCAAATCTGTTTGGTCACCTGTATTTTTTCCACGTCTTGTTAGACTGCAAACCACAGACAGAAATGGAACTGTGACCTGAACTGAACAACAGATTTTCATTTTGCAGGAAGTTGATGAGCAAGATTACCCATAAATCACCGCTGTCTGGTGCAGTTCACTTTGCCGGTCAGTACCAGGTGATCAGAACTGAAGCACAGCACAGAGAGCTGACAGCTGCTGAACAGGTTTAATTCTGCTACAGACTCTGAAACACACTGATTGTATTTGTATTTGAAACAGGAATCATTAACAGTTCGTACTGATGTGACTCCGTTACACCTGACAGACCAACAACCAGTCCACTCAACACAAAGTGTGACCACAGTCTCTCGAGTCAAATCGATGCAGTTCATAATAATTACAGGTCTGAGACAAAGAGAAAGTTCACGCTCACGTTCACACCTGCAGGCGCTTTACAGTCGCTAATTAACCTCAACTGTACGTGTTTGGACTGTGGGAGGAAACCGGATCACCAGGCAGGGGGAGAACGTGAAAACTCCACACACAAACACACAAACCAGCTGCTGTTCGTACCTTGTTGTGAGGCAACAGTGCTAAAAGTGATCCATCCATGTATTTATGTTTTTTTATGAATAGTTATTAGCTTGGTAGCTATTATTACCTCTGTGAAGGAGGTTATGTTTTCCTTTCCTTTCCTTTCAGCAGGATTAAGGAAAATCTCGATATTCATGAAACTTGGTGGAAGGATGTAGAACAGGCTAAGGAAGAACACAATACATTTTCTAGCTGATCCGAATCACAGGGTGGATACAAAAATTATTTTTCACTGTGGTCAACATTGCGAGGTTATTCAGCCTCGGTGGAGGTCTGCCTTCTCCACGTGTCGGTCTAGTTGCTAACTGTTAGTGTTGTTGCTAAACTGCTGACGCTCCACAAGTTAGCAGAAGAAGAAGAATCAGAGTCAGAATCAGAATCAGATTCAGAATCAGAAGAAGAAGAAGAAGAAGAAGAAGAAGAAGAAGAAGAAGAAGAAGAAGAAGAAGAAGAAGAAGAGATCCCAGTCAAGAGAGGATTTGGTTTTATTTCTGGTCTACCATCAGTGCAACAAACATCAGAACAAGAAGCTGCTGGAGACACACGACTCATCAGTACAGCAGGCTCCTGTTCCCATTTTTTTTTTTTTTTAATAGGAGATGGAGGACATGTCCTGTCCTCCTGGTTAATGACACCACTCAGCAACCCTCAGACTCACCAGGACGTGTCCTTCAATCAGCAGCACGCACGTACTCGCTCCACCGTCCACTGCACTGTTTGCATGTTAAAAGGACGCAGCAGGTGACAAGTTGTTTCACAAACCAGCCAAGGTGTGCATAAAGAGAACAGCTGAGAAACTCTGCTTTAATCTCTCCTCAGCCAAAATCTATCATATAACCATTTACCACATGTGTCGGCTTGGTTCGACTCACAGACACTTTTAAAAACGTCTTTCTCTCTGTTCTCCTGCGCGAGTTGAGTCTCACAACACGAGCTCGTTCAGGGAGAACAGGGGGTTTGTCACGAGGTTGGTCTCAGTTGGAAAGACGTCACCACAGCGTACTGGAGGACAGATCCAGTGCACTTTAGTCCATCTCGAGCGCGACATGGAAAAGTCTCAATATTGTTTATAATCTTTAGGAATCTTTTAATCATTTTAGGTTTGTAGGATAATAATGACCTGCTGTATCTTGCACAGTCACTTCCTCCTCTCCTGATCCACTCCTGGGACCAGACAACAGAGCTGTTGTCCAAATTCGGCAGCATTTAACTCTTTCCCTGCCACTGACCAGATATTCCATCAGTTGCTGTTTTCACTGCCGGGCGGTAGGGGACGCTATGACACATCATCTGACAAAAATTTGTAATTTGAAGAGGAAAAAAAAAAAACAAAAAAACATGAAGTCGATATTACTGTTTCACAAAAATGCAGATTCTTCAGGTTTTTTGTTTAAAAAGTGGATTTTTTGGTGCAACCAACAAACATGCAAGTGCTCATAAACAAAGAATGAATGAAGCGACAATAATAACTTTTTTTTGGTCTAAAACTAGACGATCTGTTCTTTCTTTTGATATATTTCATGTTAACATATTCATTCAACTGAATATTCTGTGGGTGTTGAAACCAGTGAATTTTGTCGACAATGCTGGCACTGGCTGACAACGTTTTTTTTAATTAAGTTAACCGCTATATATGCTCATATTTATATTTAAAAGTTGCATTAATTTTCTTCAAGTGTCTCAGACATGGTGGACAGTGTTGGGGCATCTGAAATCTGGCTGCATACATGGATTTATTACTGCAGGAAGGTGTGAGTGTTCACCTGTAAATTAATTATAAAAGTCAAATCATACATATGTATTTTATTTATTATGAAATGTTTGGTCTACAGGCTTCTGCAAAAGTAAATGTTTAAACTCTGAATATAAACTAAGCACTAATTCACAGAATAATTAGTTAGTCTTTAGTTTTTACGCGTGGGTGTTTTTCATTTTAAATGTGTCACATGTTCCGTGGTTTAACAGCTTATAGATAAAATGTGCCATCAAACTGTATTAATCCTAAAAAACAAAAAACAGCTGACCCTCTGGTTCTGGGAGCTCTAGGAGAGGAAATCGCTGACACAGGTCCCAGGTCTGATGGCACACCTGAGAGCGCCGTCTCTCCAGTGAAGGTCCCTGTGCAGCTCAGATAACTCTGTGCAAGCCTTCCCTCTTCCTGCGGTCAGCATCTCTCCTCTGTGTTAGCTTTTTTCAGTTTTGGCCTCATGTTTGAAATCAAAGCATTTTTTTTAGTTCATCAGGTGTGAGGCCTTCTCCAGATGTGGCGTTCACTGAACAAGTGATAAGCATTGAATATTTTGTTATTTTATATCTCCTACTGATGCTACTAAATATGAGCAGGATTCAGTGTTTTTTTTCTTGTTCCCACTTGATCAAAGTCAGTTTTTACTTTCGACAAGTCATGTCAGGTTCATGTCTAGAAGGGAACCCCAGAGTGGTGGTACTGTGGTACTGTGCAATCAGTTCAGTCCTGTTCCTCTACTGAAGAGCAATCATACTGAAGTATTCAGTAAACGGCTGCACTTTGTTTTAAATACATGCTGTGGTTATCAGTTTTTTGATTACCTTTTGATTGATTGCCTCAGTGCTCATGTTTCGTAGCATCTGAAGGAGGAGGAGTTTGTCTGCAGACCTCTTAGCCGCCATGTAAGTGAGATACTCAGCTCCTGTTGTATCACTCAAGAAAACGTTATGTGCCTTTGAAAAATAACTTTGTTTTATCCAACTTCCTCTAAAATTTGCTGCAAACTGCAGAATGCACTGTTGGAGTTTTGCCAACTAAATTGTTCCCAGGACTTTTGAAATGCTCTCTTGCGAGTCAGCTCTTAAACTTTGTCTTTACCTGCTGTCATTTTCTTGTGAGAGCCTGATTGGTTCTGCACATGTCCAGAAAAAAAAACTGTGCTTTAATTATTTGCTCAGTCTGGCAAGTAAGTTGCTAGATTTTACTCGACCTCAGGCGATCCTTATTGTTGAGTCCTGGTGAGAACGAAGGTAAGAGGAAAAATATGTATTTTGGATTTTGGGGTGAACTGTCCCTTTAAGGGCTAAAAAGGTTCAGCAACTCCACCTGCTTGCAGACCTGTGTCTGTCATTGGTTACATTAACTCATAAAAATCAAACATGTTTGAAAATGATCAGGGTGGACTTGATGAGTCCACCACGAGCAGTTTGGAAGGGGGGAGGAAATCTGAACACTTCATGACTCGATTCAGATTCAGATTCAGATTCAGATTCAGATTCAGAGGGCTACGATTCCTGTAGATTGAGGCCAGTATTAGTTGATTCTACCAGTGTTAGCTGAGATTCAAACCAGCAGCTGTCCTGTCAGCACCCTGAAGGTTAGATGTGACTCTGTGACCCGAGCCGAGCAGAGGGCCTGCGATTAAAACAACGGGCTCAGGACTAAACGTAATATTTAAATCAACCTCTGACCTGAAGCTGCGAGGAAACAGCGTGAAACCCTGATTAAAGGATAAAAAAACACTTAGGCTGGAAATGACATGTCTGCTTACATTTAATGAGGTGCTTCAGTGTGAAGGCCGAGACAGAGACACGTCAAAAAAACATCAGGGGACGACGAAAACTACTAATTAATAATCATGAGAGAACTTCCGTCAGCGTGATCTAAAGAACATTGTACTGATTGAACAGGTCAAAGGTCGCCTGCGGTTTAGAACAGCACAGAACGGATGACTCATCAGTCATGTGACTGGTGGCCGTGATGTGTTCACTGCCATCTGTTTTTTCCTAATGGTCCTTGTTTCCTTTGATGTATCCTGTTTCTCCACAGGGATGGCTGAAGTGTCATCTTATTATATCTGTGGGGAGTGTGTGTGTGTGTGCCTGTGCGTGTGTGTGTTAACCACATTAGCGTCCCTCAGCTGTCTGTCTGCTGCTGATTAGCTGCCAGACAACCTGCCCACTCAACTCACACACATATGGTGCCTGATAAGGGACAAACAGGAGTCTGTAATACATTTGAGCAGATTACAGCATCACTCAGAGTGCAGGGTAACCTGTGCTCAGCAGCTGCTGATGGATATCAGTTTCATCTCAGATCCAGGACGTGTTCATCCGAGCTGAGTGGAAAGACTGGAAACACAAGAAAACAGCTCAGAAATTAACTTTCTAATAACTGTTTGTGCTCACCAGTGGTGGGAAGTAACTAAGTGCAAATACTTAGTTACTGTGCTGAAGTTGAGTTTTCAGATACATTTTAACACAAATATCTGTACTTTCTGCTCCTTACATTTTCAAAAGCGGCTCATTACTTTAGTTTTAATGCATTTGAAGGGAATTGATTGTTTTTATTTTGCCGTCACAACATCAAGATTTCAACCTAAATGGAACAATAACACACAGAAAAGATGATTCCTTGGTTTGTCCATCAGGGCACATTACTGACAACAGATATAATAAAGTAAAAAAATGTAACAAGACGAAAACGACATCAGATGAAAATGCACTTAGTTTGTCTCATTTATGACGTAGGCTAAAATGTTCTATACTCTAAATATGAAAAGGTTTCAAGGCAGCTCACTTCAACAGATTTGAGTTTTGAGCCCAAGTCAAACTAATTTTAAAAAAAGTTTTACTAAGTAATAATGTTTTGAGATAATTTACTTTTCCTCTTTAGATAAACTTGACTAAACTTGACTCTCAAAAACTGAGTAAAGTTGTTGAAGTAAGTAACTTTTTTTAAAGTTTGTATTCTTGATGAGAGGAAATAAAAAGACTGAGATGGCATGTTAATTCAGCCTAAATGCATTTATTTTATTCATAAAGTATTTAATATGTATATTCATGTGTCATGATGATAAAAGGTGATGTGGAAATGGCAGTAACACTGGTCAGTAACGTTCATCAATGCACAAATTAACTCTCCAAAGATTTATTAGTAAGGCGTGTCGTGAAGCGGATCATGTTGGTTGTCAGTTTGGGAAACGCTGATCTATATAAATTCCTTTCTTAAAAGGCAAAAGGCTGTTGTGATGAAATATCTTCAGATCTCTCTTCACAAGAACTGGATAAGAAAAATGTGTTTATTAGCAACTGTGGAAGAAGATGTTTTGCATATTTTGGGAGGTTAATTAAAATTCCCCTGCAAGTAAAAAATTTATATTTACACCAGGCTTCAGGCAGCAGACTTCCCAAAGGAATAAAACAGAGACAGATGCTCCTTTGAGCACGGTTTTGTTTAAAAAAAAATTGGCTTATATGTGTGCAAACGGTACAAAAAAATAACTTTTGAAACAGTTTCTCATTTACACATTAAGGATTGACATTGTAAGTCATTTAAAGTCGTGTTTGTCATTAATTTAAGTTTGTTATTCACTCTTTTATCTCTGCCTTTGATTTTTAGCAACTGCTGAGGGAAATGTTTGGCTTTTAGCTGCTAAATTTAGCTGAAGTAGCTGAAGTGCATTTCCTTGTCGACAGCATTGATCGGTAGCATTGTTCTCCCCACAGAGATGTTTCTGCATGTAAGAAACGGACAGAACTCCTTCGCTTACGTCGCCTTTGTTGTTTCATAGCAATAAGCAGAAAAATTCTTCCTCAGCAAAGACGAGATATGTTGGATAATGATGTTATTTCCAGTAGCACCCTTTGACTTGTTTGTACGCCCCCTGGTGTTTCAGAGAATCCTACAATAAACAGTGCATTGACCATAAACACCTCTGTGGGTTCTCGTAGCGTGAACGCCACCTGCGCAGCTCGGTGTCATGGTGTCTTACACGAGTATAAACGAAGCTTTAGGCTGTCCTCCTCCTGTCCAACAGTTCGCTTTTTTCTCTCTCATTATTTTGTTGTTGTCATCAATCCATCCAGGATTTTGCAGGCTGCTTTTAGGATTGTTGCAACCTAATATGTCTGAATTCATTCATTCTTCTTAAATTGATTAAATTAAATTTATTTTTCATGATCTCTCAAGGCTCACCTGCAGGGCTTTCACGTCCCAGCAGTGGGCCACGGGACACACTTTGGGCATCACATCTTTAGAGGCCGTGTGAACTGCACACAGCCTCAACGTGGATTTTTTACGAACACCATAGAGGGTTTTTGTGTATCGCTTACACATCTGGCCACAGATGTGTGGTCTGTGTGTTGTTTCATGCTTCAACGTCCAAACTGTCGGTGACGTGTTAAGACATTTCACACACAAATGTCTTCAAAATCTGTGACGACCACGAACTGAAGGACCTGTCGTCGATCACAAAACACCAGAACTGATTCGTTTTTTTTTTATATCTGTCGGTGTATGTGGCCTTTTTTAAATCCAGATATCTGTCTCATTAAACCTCCTCTCTGTTTCTGTTCACCAGTGAAAATCTGCTTGTAATGAGACGAAGGAGTCGACTCGCAGATTATTGGACGTACTTCACACACGTCCCGTCGTTGTTGAGGTAATGACGTTATCATCATGCAAACTGTTAAAATGGCACAGTTTGATTTTTTGCATAGACTAATTTTGCAGCAGTATCTCAGTCCATAAGGACATAATGAAGGGTCACCAGCTCCAGTCCCACACAGACCAGTACAGAGTGAGGACTGGTAGCTGGAGAGATGCCAGATGCAGACAGACAGTCTCTCTCCGATGTGTGCCTATATGTCCTGTTTGTGTGTGTGTGTGTGTGTTTGTGCGTGTGTGTATTTTTATCCTCTGTATTTGTGTATAAAATTACAACACAGTGAAAATTGTAATTTCCCCTCAGGGATTAATAAAGTATGTCTTCTTCTCCTTGTTTTTCTTCTTTCATGACCAAATGACTATAATAGAAAGGCAGCAGAACTCATATTTGTCTGTTTATCATTATTCTCCTGACTGAATAGAGAGTCGACTGCAAATTACACTCAAAGGAGTGTAAAAAAAAAAAAACATATTGTTGTCTGAAAGCTGAAATCTTATCAGATTTGAATTTCTAGACCCCCAAATGATAATATTTGTGTTGAATGGCAGAATCATGTATAAAACATTACCACTACATGATCTGGAAAAACATGTGACCACCCTGATGAGTCGACCATTTAGATTAAACTGAATCTGAACCTTTTCATGACGATAAGTCCAACATCAAATGTCTTCTCTGATTATTTGTCCATTTCTTTGTGCTGAAAATATGTTAAGAAAAATGACTGTTTCACTTTTTAGAATGCATTTATTATGTGCATCATCATAATTTACCCTCTGTAATGTTTTTATATGAAAACTCTTAAAGAAGAAATTTTTGTCAGATGATCAGTCACGAAGTCCCCAACTGCCTGGCAGTGAAGCGTTGTGTCTTAAGTGACGGAAAATTTCGTCATTGGCGAGGAAAGAGTTAAAGGCATTTGTTTACTGATTTTCCTGCTGCACCAAAAACGTACCGAGCTGTGAATTTTGTGGACCGTTCCATCCCTAATTCTCCACCCTGTCCCGCGATACACCTTTTTGTTGTAACACAATAAAATGTGTAAAACCTCAGCGGGAACACAACAGAAAACAAGATGTTCCACCTCCCCTCCAGAGCGCTGCTGAGGGGCTGTTATCATTTTACACTGAGTCGCCTTTATGTCAGGTGATCATATCAGCAGCAGTTAGCTGTGTTGTGTCGAGATGATCTGGGATTTGAAGTGTGAGAGCTGTGCTGCCTTTGTCTTTTCTCTCCTCTTCATCTCTGCCTCTTTCTCTGTCTGTGTGTGTGTGTGTGTGTGTGTGTGTGTGTGTGTGTGTGTGTGTGTGTGTCATGCTCCACCTTTCTGCAGGACAAAGCGACAGGATAACATCAGCAGACTAAATTAGCTTCTCTAAACTGAATTGGCTCAGTCATCCAGCCGCTCCGACAGCTCTGACAAACACTGATTACACATTTGCATGATAACGTCTTTCCTCATATATACATTGTTGATATTTTCCAGTGTTGAAACTGTCACGTTCATTATGTTTAACAACCTCATTTCCTCTGTTTTTTATTAGATCATGTTTGTCTCTGTGCACCAGCGCCGAGGCCTGAGGACGTGTTCGTAGTTTCCAGAGGACGAACCCTGATGGAAACTCCTGTGACGTTTCTTCTCGTTATGCCATCACCAGCAATACTTTACAAATTATTTAAGTGTTCTTTGCTTTTTTCTTTTATTTCTGGATTCATTTAAAAAACAACAATTTTCAGAAACAGGTGCTTGTTATTCTTATTTACACAGGTCGCCTCTGAACGTGGTCTGAGTGTCTGGGTTACATTATGCCTCCTGAGTGCGATCACACTTCAAATCAGAGCTGTGCACGTCTGATCAGATCACTAAACACATATGTTAATACCAAGTGTAAACAGGGCCACACACACACACACACACACACTCACACATTCTCACCAGTGAGTCCTCGATGGTGTAGTTGAACATCCTCCTGGCGTCCGTCTTCAGGTTGTTGACAAACTGTTTGTACTCGGGGTTCTGAGGTTCTCGGTACGTCAGGATCTTCACACTCTGAAAACAGGAAGAGGAGGTTTTTAAAGTAACTGTTGTTTTCCTGATAAACACGGACTGATGACTGTGTTGAGCCACGAACTCTACTTCTATGTTGGTCTGTTTTTCTGGTAGGTTATAACAGGAGATGGCAAAAGTCCAGACAGTCTTTACTCAAGTAAAAGTATAGAAAGACTCAGGTAAAAATAAAAGTACTAATTCAACTTCTTTACTCAAGTAAAACTCAAAAAGTACAGCCTCTAAAATGTCCTCAAAGTATAAAAGTAGCAGGTAGTCATCTTGTTACATCTTCTGTTGTTTTCTGTCTCGTGTCTTTTTTTTGTCTCATTTCATTTTTCATGTTGTTTTCTGTCCTGTTGTGTCTTTTTCTTCTTTTTACTTTTTTTGTCTTGTTTCGTCTTTTACCTTGTTTTTTGTCCTGAAATTGTTTTTACCACTTGATACATCGTTTTTGTCTTGTTTAAAATAGTATATATCTTTCTCTCTAGTGAGGTCATTTTTCATTTTGTTACATTTTATGCCGTTAGTCTTGTTAACTCTATTAAGTTGTTTTCATCTTGCTATGTTTTCATCTTATTATGTCTGTTGTGCCTGATGTGGACGTTATTGTTTGTTTGAGATTAATCTTGATGTTGTGAAGGCAGCATGAAATGATGCAAAATAAAAATAATTAATAATTCTCCTGCATTACAACTAAAGTAACGAGCCTGTTTTGAAAATGTAAAGAGTAGAAAGTACAGATATTTGTGTTAAAATGTAGGGAGTAAAAGTAAAAACTTGTCAGAAAAATAGGTACTGTACTTCAGTAGAGTTTTCGGGTACTTTGCTTAAGTATTTGTACACAGTAACTTCCCACTTACTGAAGAAACATCTCTTAGTTAGTTAGTCAGTTAGTCCCAGTCTTGATTTTTCAGTCAGTCTGGAGATTTAGTTCAGTGTTGCCTGAAGAAACGTGTTCAGAACAATCTGTTCTCTGATAATTCTGAATCTGAACGTGTGTGAAGTGTTTTTCCTGTTTCTTCTTCAGTCTCTCACTTTCTGTGGAGCTGCAGGGCGAAGATGAAGATACTCACAGACAAAAGAGAAAGAAAGAAACACCTCTGACAAAGAGAACAGAGGCAGACAATAATTACTCTGGACAACAAGTGTGTGTGTGTGTGTGTGTGTGTGTGTGTGTGTGTGTGTGTGTGTGTGTGTGTGTGTGGAGGAGGAGGGTCAGTAGAGAATAAAGTCAATTTCAAGTACAAAAGAGAAGAAGATGGAGATGAGAGAGGAAACACTTCAGAGCAGTCTGGGAAATCAGGCTCTGCGACCGGCTGACGTCAAACACTCGACAGAGACGCTTCTCCTGAAACCGAGCGGAGGGGCGGCGTGTCGCCGTTTAACCCCTCACCCACCACACTGACGCCAACACCAAATTTCTGCCTGTTCATAGTGTCTGTTGACCTGTGACCCCTCTGTGGTGCCATGAAACAAACTGGAGAAATCAAATTTATTTGAAGTGTTTTACCTACAGCAGACGGTGGATGACATGCCCTCAATTTGGAGAAGTAATATACTGCTGTGGACAGGGTTCAGCAGCAAAACTATTTTAGACACCTTAAATCAACATCAGTTTAAGTGTACGCTATATTTAGAATATTTTCAACATCTTTACTTTGCCTTCAGACAACGCTTTCTGGCAGGAAACTGTCGTTAAATAAGACAAATTTCACTCTCTCCAAACAAACCAAACTCTGTACGCAAAATTAGTGATTTTACCTCATAGAACTTGGAGCTGCTGGTCTGTCACTGCCTCGACCGATCAGTTTGTTTGTGTTATTGTGTGATTTCTGTGTTTTAAAAGGATAGTTCAAATTCACTAAAGTCGCCCAATAACACAAACAAGTTCACAGATGGAGGCAGCAGTGGACCAACAACGCCTGTGTCCTATGAGGTAAAATCACTAATTTTGCCTATGGAGTTTGGTTGGTTTGGACAAAGCTAAATTTGTGTGTGTTAATTTAGCATGACAGGGTAAAAGGATTTTTATTCTGGCAGAAAAATACACTCAGAGTGATTCTGAATAAGATGGAGAACAATGAACAGTAGTGGGACGGATTGTTCCCTGTGGTTTTGATCAAATTCAATCAGTGCTGTCTGAGGCATTGTGTGTGTGATGGATGGATGATTCATTGCGCTCCGGATATCAATATGGAAGGGGGGAAAAAAAAGCTGCTGCTGTTACACAATCAGTGACAATCAGTCACAATGAGAAGTTTTAGGTAATTAAAAGAAAGCACATGGATATTTAATGCTGAGCTGGAAAAGACACACTGGAGCTGCAGAGAATTTACTCTCTAATTCGAATTATCATGTAAAAAAAAATGCAGAATTATGTGCAAAAGTCCCTAAAACAAGCAACAGGACGGGTTGTTTCTGTGTGACACCGCTGTGATTAAAGTTACATTTAGGTTACTTGGTTAATGTTAAAGGGAAAATTCACCACTTCTCACGTGGACGTCCAGTCAGTGTTGATGGTAAATGAAGTCAACTGAAGCAATAAATCAGTTCTGCTGTACTGACAGGGAAGGCTGAGTTCAAAATCTGTAGTTCTTCCTGCATCCAGTGATGTCAGAGTGATGTCACTGGTGTAAAGGAAGAACTACAGGCTGTTTCAGCTTAGATTTAGTCTCCTCTGTGTGACCAGGGGGGTTCTAGATTATTGTTTTTGTCACCTAATTAGAGCTGCAATAATTAATCGATTTATCAATTATTAAATTAATCACAAACTATTTTGATATTTGATTAACAGGTTTGAGTAATTTTTTAACAAAAAAAAAGTCTATTATCTATCTTATCTAGTCTATTATTAATTATGTGATTCCATCTTCTTAAATATGAATATTTTCTAATTTCTTGACTCTGAATTGAATTTCTTTGGGTTGTGGACAAAACATTTGAGGACGTCATCTTTGTCTTTGATCGCCATCCATTGTCTGTAACCGCTTAGCCTTATGGGATGCCTTTGTTTAAAGACAGACTGGAAAAACTGTGAACTGTCCTTTAATCTTTTGTACTAAGGCCTTTTCTCCATATGTTTTTAGAAAGGGTCAAATCAGAAAGAATCACTGTTACGAGCCCCGTTCAGTAGAGTTTTGGAAATGAACAGACGTACCTGGAAGGCCTCCTTGGCGATGGCGTCGTCCTCGTCCCCTCGGGCCCACGGCTGTCCGTGTTTGGAGTTCAGACTGTCCCCGAACACGTCAATGTAGAAGAAGACGTACTGCTCATGAGGAAGATCTGCACGCCGGAACTGGACCATCAACTTCCTGAAGATGTCGGGCGAGCAGCAGACAAACATCACTGTAAAGAGACGGGACGTGGTTTCAGTTCAGCATTTCATTTTTTCTACATTGTTAACACGAAATACAGAGACACAGAGGTCCGTCTGTAGAATAACATCCTAAATACTGTGAGATGTACAGTCCCTCCTCCTTCATAGAACTGAATATTCTGGTTGGCAACTTTAGTAAAAAAAGAACACTGGTGGGGAAAGAGTTAATTGTTTTTGTGAACATGAAAATCGTAATGCAAAACTGATTATTTCCACTAATCATATCACATTTTGCAATCACAGTTTCTTTCAAAATAATTGAAATATGACTTTTTTAATCATGCAGCTCTACTTTGGGACCAATAGGACATTTTTCAGACTATTGGAGTTTTGGAATAACGGACCATTGGAACAATGGCATTGTCCTTCTTTTTTTGGTCTTTATTTCATGTCAAATCTGATCTAGTGGAATAGAAAGCAAAAGCAAACCCTCTTAACGTGAACTGCTTTATACAAAATTGTGTCTGAAAAACGATGACAGCTGCAAGTTTGAGTCAAAACGAAATTCAGCTTCTGAGAGATTTTGCACTTCTAAAGCAGGCAGACGCTCTTACAGCTTCATTACAGCAACAAAGACATCAGCGAGCTGCCAAACTCTTCACTCAAACTGCGACCCAGAACAGCAGGACGGAGGTTATCAACATGTCACTTCTACAATCAGACTTAAAAATAAAGATCCAATTAGGAGCAAACGTCGCTGCTTTAATTTCCTGTTCCTTCTGCTGTGAACGGACTCCTCGGTGCGTTTGTGAAGAGATGATGCTGATCTGAAGAACAGTGGGGAGAGAAAACAATAATCAATAACGTGACGCTGAGCAGCCGAGGCCGCCCAGAGTGATTCAGTCAGCTGGAGGCGTGATGAGCCGCCACCACCGCTGCCGCCGATCACTGACTCATGTGTTAGAGGGAACATCAATGGGACTATAGCAGATTTGCATGCGTGCCTGCGTTCTGTCGTTCTTGTTCTGAGAGGCCTTTTTGAGAGCATCAGCTGTCCGTTTCCATAGTTACACTGCCTCTGAGTGAAGGAGCCTCCAGCAGCTGATATTTTGAACGGAGGCTCAGACAGAATCAATACGATATTGATGGAATTTATCGGTAAAAAGACACCGTGAGCCTTTCGAGTTACACTCCAGGTACTCGGAAGCGCCAAAAAGGCTGGTCACGTGAGACTAATGGTTAAAACTGTAGGCTGTGCGACACATCCACGGGAGAAAAGACATATTAACATTTGGGGATTTTATGAATCAATGTCGGACATTGCAAAGTAAAATCGATTAATTAATATTTTTAACCCAGCTGTAGCCAAAAGTTTTGCATAATGAAGGGTGTAGCCTCTTTGAGTGACAGGCAGGTGTGGTCACAGGTAGCTAGCTGCCAGGTAGGGGCCTCAGCTCCAATCAGCTTAAGCAATCCAGCTTTTTGTCCATTTTTATATTAAGCAGGAGTTATTCGAGTCACTGCGAAGACGCCAACAGTCAGAGCCACCACGCTGAGGTGTGAAAAATTCTTTATTTACTTTAATTAACTAAATACTGTTTTATAACTGAATAACTGACAATCTCATCTCTGTTTCTGGGATGCTGAGAGTCCAGAGCTTCCTCCCACGTCTGAGTCTCCGCGTCGGAGTCTCAGGAAGTCTCCAGAGGCGTGATGACATTCCTCCGGCCTGCCGTTCCTGTCCCACCGCCTCTATTGTTTCAGGCTTTAATGACCTCTGAGCAGGAAGTGAACGGCGAAACCACAGAAACCACGCAGGGGCTAAAAGCTTTCTTCCGATTGATACTGAGCTCAAGAAACTCCTCCCTGCCGCCACCGAGGGGGGGGTTACAGTCTGCTGAAACTGAATCGCTGCACTTTAAACGCCCTTCTGTTTGTGTGTGTGTGTGTGTGTGTTTTATTCTCCTTTACCTGCACTAAAAATTCTAACCGAAAAATACTCACCCTACACGTTCTAACCTCTCCTCATTCTCAAATGTTCACCTCTTCATCAGCACGCACTGTCCAAACGTCTGTCCACGCCAGAGTTCATGAGGTTAAAGGCTCAGTTCAGAGAAAAAGCTGCTCCTGTCTGCTGAGCGGCGACTCACAGATGTGACAAGAATACGAACTAATCGATAGCTACACAAACCAACATCCTCAAACCTACACGACAGAACAAGATGACTGACAATTTCTCCCAAAACGTCATACGGTGGAGAGTAATAGCAGCAACAGGCTTAAGTTGCCCATCCATCCATCTTCAGCTGCTTATCTGAAGTCGGGTCGTGGAGGTAGCAGTCCCAGCAGGGGACCCTAGAAATCCCTTTCCCCGGCCACATTAACCAGCTCCCGAGGTGTTCCCAGGCCAGGGTGGAGATAAAATCCCTCCACCTAGTCCTTGGTCCAACCCGAGGCCTCCTCCAAGCTGGCTATGGGGAGGCGACCAGGTGGCGTCCTTACGAGATGCCCGAACCACCTCAACTGGCTCCTTTCTACACAAAGGAGCAGCGGCTCTACTTCAAGTCCCTCACCGAGGACTGAGCTTCTCACTTTATCCCTACAGGAGATTCTAGCCGCCCCCCTGAGAAAACCCATTTCTGCCACAAACATCTATGAAAATCCGCTCCTGACAGTCCCTGCAGTAGTCAACTGGAGACGGCAATTTCAGTCAAAGTAAGATGTACCTGATCCATTTTGACCACCATGAATGTGTTTCTCTGAGGTTGAAGTAGTTTGTTTGGGGGGCTCCAGCTGATGAACTGATGAATATTATCTGATGATGTGACAGGATGAGTCACTGAACCGCTGCTGTGTCAGGCTGACTCAGTACCAAAGGTCAGAGTGCAGGCGCGACCCTGAAACCAGGAAGAGCAATGAGACTCAAAGTCCTGCAGGAGGAGCATCGAACACAGCGGACCCTCGACCTCTGACCCCTGCACACTTCCTGACTCCTGCAGATGTGTTGAGATGAAAAGAGCCCAGCTTCCACTTCCCACATACAGTATGACAGCTCGAAGATGAAAGGGTCTTAACAGGCATCAGAGCGGCACAGGATGGAGCGACAGAAACACCAGAGGCAGAAAAAAACACCGGGAACATGAATATCATCCACAGAGCTTTGAATAATGCAACTTTGCATCTAAATTTCATCTCTCACTGCCATTTCACTGATTAATCCTGAGTTCTGACGTCTTCAAATCCAGATTGTCATTTAGAAATCAATGAATTAAGCCGCCGTGCAGCTGCCATCCTTCATACTTCAGAGGTGAAGGAGAAGAAAAGCAAAGTTCATGCAGGAAATAGGATGTGAGGAAAAGTAATTATCTTCTTAATCTCCTTTTTCATACCTCGTTCCTCTTCACTCTGCTGCCTGAGGTCTTAAATCTGTGCTTAACCTTGAGGGGTGTCACAATGTTAGACGTCCTCACAACCAGAGGATTCTGCTCAAATAATAATAATAATAATGATAACTTTTTCAACACATAAACAAGGAAACAGGACTGTACAGACTGGGGGCCGAGGAAAAATAGATTATTAAAATTAAATAAATTAAAGCTGCTATGCAAAATCTAACTCACCTCTTATACTATAGCTGCAATGATTAATTGTTTATTAACTGATTATTAAATTCATCTCCAACTATTCTGACAATCAAGTTATCAGCTTGAGTAATTTTTTGAGAAAAAAAAATATTAAAAATTCTCTGATTTCAGCTTCTTAAATGTAAATATTTTCTGGTTTCTTTAGCCCTTTCTGACAGGAATCTGAATATCTTTGAGTGTTTCACCAGCACAGAACTGGTGACAGACATCATGTCGTGAGTCTAATTTAGATGGTCGAGCCACAAGTTACTGAACTAACTATAACAGTCAGAAGTGATCACATTCATGGTAGTTTGTGCTTGTTTATTAATTAATGCACCTTTAAATTATTGGCTGCCATCTCTGTTGAAAATTCCCTCCATAAATGCAAAGGCTTTTATTTACGCCAAAAACTTTGTGCTGACTTTCCTGAAGCAGCCTTGTAAAAAATTATGCATAAAAAATCTAATAATATTAAATTAGTCTCATGTAGCCTGTTTTGCTCGCTGATGTGTTTTTTTTTCCTTTACATAAGCTAAATAATCAAATAGAAAATAATTTTCAATAGCTTTTGACTCACTACTACTACACTGAACAAATAAGACACTTCTTATTACTTTTACATTATTAAATTAAAATTCTGATTTTTTTTTTTTTGATCCACCTGTTCACTGTCACAGTGGAAAATATTTTCGTGTCATCATTCTTGTCTCGTCTTCTATCAAAGAAATCGGAAGCCAGGAGAATGAAATGTGCACAGACAGTCTGTTTAATGTCAAAAATGTCCGGGAACATTTACTGGAACTCAAGGTGACGTCATCAAATCTGACAAAACAGTCCAAAACCCAAAAATGTTCTGTTTATAATGATAGAAAACTGAAGGAAAAAAAAACATCACAATGCAGATCCTTGAGCCAGAAATTTGGAAAAAGTATGTTCGGATTATTCAAATAGTTTACAATTCATTTTCTGTCCGTCAACTAATCAGAATTTTCTCTTATGCAACCAGAATTATTTAAAATGCATAATGCACAATGAAATCCTGCTCACAGTCTCCAGACTGAAACACTGTGACCACAGACCGAGGAAACACTCGCTGCTTTGTCTCGCCAAAGTAAAGGTCATGAGAAATATCACTGGTCTACCCTTTCACTCTCTCCTACTTGTGCTTTATTGCGGTGTTTGATATAAATGAGTTTTTAAAGCCCTAATGAGATGCTGTGATCTTTCCTGGCTCACTGTACGTCCCTCTGTTGCTTTAATGTTGAGTACATTAAGAACTCTGCAATATGCACTTATCTGAAAGGGAAAATAAAATCCCAGTAACATTAAAGCTGCTCTGTGAAATGTCAGACGTCTCCGTCTGAGAAGCATTAAGTCAAAATATGTCCCCGGCAGCTTATTTTCATTGTCGATTAATCTGTTGATCATTTTCTGAGTTAATTAAAGTCTTTCTTATAACAATTATTTTCATCAGTGGTTGGGCTGTTGATCATCATCAGAAACATGGTGAAAAAAGTTGATCAGTGTTTTCCAAAAGTCCGAGATGATATATCGTTACCTTTATGGGATGTCTATGAAGTGAGTTTAGCTCTTCATACAACAACACACACACCAACAATGAGGGTCACACTTCCTGATAGAAACTCAGCTCACACTGTACTATAAACCTCCACACAAAGCAACATGAAAAAAACACTTACTGGCATCAAACCTACTACTCTGGATATTTATTTGTCTCATTATTTACTTGGCTTCAAATGAGGCTTAACGTTGACACAGTTTGTCTTGGCTGTCCCTCAATATTACAACCAACATCACAACAGTCAGCGCAGTCACACTCAGTTCAGCAGGATAACCTAGATAAAGAAACACTAAAATACAGTAAAACTCAGAGCTCACAGACAGTCTGTACTGATCTATCTTTGACTCTGAAGACAGACATCCACACACGTTGTCATTTTTGTCCTCTCAGCTCTTCTGTCCTCTGAGGCTGGGGGCTGATGTAGTGATTTGTGCTGCCTCTCTGACATGGTGTCAATTAGTTTGTGGCTAAGTAGATTAAATAGACTGTCACTGAAAATTAAAATACACCAGGTCTCCGTGCGTCTCCTCCCCTGACACTAATAGATTAAGAAGCTTCTCCTCTTGCTAAAGTAACATCAGCAGCTGTCCAACCAATGACAATCTGACTGGAACACAACGACCAACCAATCGACTAACCCAGCAGGGTGTCATCCCTCGAGCAAACCACTAAAAATTCAATCGAATGCATTTGTACTGGTCCAAGACTGAACTGGGAAAACTTTGATAAAATGTGAAGAAGAGCAAAACTGACAGAGTGTTAAAATGTGTGTTCACACTGTGTAGAAAGTCAAAGGAAAACTATATTTTTCCCTGCAGGCCCTCAAACCGGCTCATTTCCTCAGTCAGGTTCAGTAATTGTCTGATAGTGAAGAGTGTGACTTCAGTTCTGTGGGAGTCACACGTCTGAAAGGTTTGGACCTGCATCAAGTCATTGTGTTCGCAGGGATCTCTGTCTAATGGACGCCTGCTGTTTACAAAACAGGAAGTGGTGATGATGCTCACCTGCTGACACAGCTGGACCAGAGCCATTAGTGGTCAGGACAGAATTACAGACTTCACAAATATAATCTACCTACAGTCACTCTGTTTATTTGCGATAGTATAATTTTAGTTGTTTTTTTTTTAACTAGATGGGTCAGAACACACAGACTAACTGCAACTGTGTGTTTCCAACTGGTCACCATTCACTTCCATTATTTGGGAGATTCTGCAACACCGTTTTCCCATGAAACTCCAGCAGTGTTTAGTGGACTAAAGAAACTGAACCCGACCTTCAGTCAGCATGAGGGTGAGGAGATAATGACTGAATTTACATGAACTGAATTTAGTGAACTATCCCTTTAACCTCATTAAATCTCCTGAAGTTTACTCTCATTTGTCAGAAGTCTTAACGTTCTGAGACCAGAGGGAACAATATCTTAATAAGGACTGTTTGTTTTTATTCCTCCACACAAGCCTGATGCAGCTAATTGGCTCTGATCGCTGCCGTCAGTGAAATCTGCAGCCTTAATGTTCCTGTGTATAATCCCACTGGATGCTGCTTCATAAACACGTCAGGTTCACGCTTTAATTAGATATCTGTGTGAGACAAAGACGATGCTGAAGCTCTCAGCCTCCTGGGCCTTTCAATCAGACTTTCTTTCTTTGTTTTTGTCTCGTTGGCTCCTCTTCTTCCTCGTCCTTCACTCGGTCTAATCACAGAAGACAGAAGTCGACAGCGGAGAGACGGCCACCTTCGTCACCACCACCTCAACATCATTATCACACTGTAGCGTTTCTCCGTTACTGTGATGTGTATATTTCCTGTTTCTTTCAATGATCAGAGTTTAGTGTTTTATCAAGAAAAGCACACTTCACTTCTGCTTCTTCAAGGTGCAAAATGCAAAAATCAAACTGAGCTGAACTTGAACTTATGTTGAGGCTGGGAGCTGAAATGTTTCATCAAAAAATTAATTACAGAAATTAATTAAAAGGAAATTAATCTATGTCAGCTTTGATTATCAAAATAATTGGGTTTTTTTGTCACACTATCAGCAGTGATGTATGTATCCCTTTGAGCTGTGAAAGCTTAATTATCACATATTTCTCCTGACAGACTGGTGGTACAAGGAGCTGTAGAGTGTAGAAACACGCCGTTACAAGTACAAGTCATGCATTCAAAATTTTGTTAAACTTAATTAAAAATACAAAAGTACTGGCATCAAAATATACATAAAGTAAAAGTGTTCATTGTGCAGAATGGCCCATTTGAGAGTAACATATTATTGGTTTGAATGTTGAAGCTGGTAAAGGTGGAGCTTAACTACTTTGTATCTGGTGGATAACTTGTCAATTTCTCACCTGGGATCAATAAAGATTCATTATCATGCAGCTGCTTCTGTGAATACTTCAATGAATGTGTGCATGCTTGGCTTATCAAGGTACCTGCATCTTGTTTGGAGATAATGTCAAATATTACACGACTGATCAGCCTTATTTGTTTGTGCACATTCATGACTGTACGCTGAAGGACGTCTGTGATTCAGACTTTTTGAAAAACCTGTTTTCAAGTCATCTCATTGTTGTGAACGTGATATCTGCAAACTTGGTTAATTATGACCAAATTACACAATAATATACTAACAGGATAAAATGATGAGGTGACGACAGTTTGTATCCAAAAGATAAAAGGTCAACTTCACAATTACAGTTCTTAGAAAGACTGAAAATCAGTGCATCTCTATTAGTTTTATCATTCAATTAATATAGCAACTATTTGACCTAAAATAAATATCAAAAACTTAAATGAATATTTCAGTAGTTTATACATTGTTAAACAATTGAAGTACAAGTATGTCAGAAAGTTCATTTTGTGCTCTGCAGCTGACAGCAGGCAGATTAATACCCAGCTGAGTTCTGTCCTGTAAAGCAGCACAACTAGATGCATCTGAGTGTGAATCTCTGTGATCTATCAATGTAACTGTTGCTGCATGACAAACCTTACAGCGTACGTCATGGGTGGGCAATTATCTTTCACATTTTCCACATGATCTGACTGACCAGGCTGCAGTGGGACAGACACAAATGATATAAGGTCCTAATTATGGCCAAATCTCTAATTATGCAATGGTCAGAAGTGTTCTATATTGGAAACTTCTACTGTTGGTGAGAAATGTCCAAAGCTTGATGTTTTACAGTGTAGCATGCAGGCTGCAATGATAGTAGCAGCAAAAGTAGAAAAAGAACATAAACAACATGGATGTGCAGCACACAGTGGCAGTGAAAGCCAGAGAGATAGAAGAAAACTTCTTTAGCTGTCCCGTCTATTAACAGTTTATAACTCTCTATAACAGTTTTAGATTCTGTCAGTCTCAGCTTTGGACGTTCACACCTTCAGGATCTCACCTTCAGGAGGCTTCACCTCCTGCTGATGGAGCTGCTGCTGCTACAATTAGAGCTGAAAGTATGAAGACACTGAGATGGAGGAGAGACGAAGAGAGGCGAGGCAGCAAACTGAGCTCAGAGGAAGAGGAGGAGAATCACTCTTCTTCCTCCATGTTAAATTTCCTCTCAGCTGATTCTCCTTCACCCCACTCAGAGCTAATCATCCTGTGATCTTCACAGTGTGGCTAAAGAACATCTAATTACTACAAAGAGAGGTGAATGCAGTCACAAACTTAAATGAAATTCCTGCCTCTGGTCTCAGGAATAGTCTTCAGAAAGTTGAGGTCAAAAAGTGACAGAAAGCATCAGAGGATTGTTTGGTGTACAAACCACATAATTTCAAAAAAAGTCAATGTTCATTTCTGTTGTCTGACCTTAAATCATAGGTTTAGTTTTAAACTAAACTTAAAGTCCCTGTAAAGGAAAAAGGGTACACATTATGTTAGAAAACAGTTCCTGAAAAGACGTTAAAGTGTTGTTCATGATTTCTGTGTTCAGGATTTTTGGGGGCAAAGCTGAAACATGTCTTGGTGACGTCCCACGACCCCACACACGGGTGACAGCGCCTCACCCTCAGGTCAGGTCAGGTCTGGAGTTAGGAACAAACCTTCAGCGACTCTCTCAGTCCAAAATGTACTGTATAGTTTCATTTTAAAAAGGTAATTTCCTGATGCAGCTTCTCACTGTAGTTTTAATAAAACACAACTAAAACAGAAGGAAGCAGTCCTTGTGTTGGGGACTATTTGTTGGACATTTTAAGTATTAACAAAGTTACTGAGTGATGTCACATGAGAGGGGTTGCTGTTGTACTGAATATCAGTAAAGCTGATATTCAATATAACAGCACAACCTTTAGTGATGATCCGTTACCGCCATATTTAAACTATATTGTGTTTTCTTTCTGGTTATGACGGCTTTTCTCCCCACCGTTGAGTTTGGCCACTCAGACCTCTTCTGATTTCCGACTCAGTTGGACAACGTGAGTTCTGTTCGAGCATAATGCAACCCTTAGGGAGCATTTAGCAGCTAAATGGCCAGAGGTTCCTCTTAGGAGTTGGTGGAGACCAAAACCAGAGTTATTAGAGTGTCAATATTTGAGGTGTGGAGACAAAAATGACTGTCAATGTTGTGTTCACAATTTGTTTCTTAAATGGCCATCACACCATTAAATCAACTTAAACTGTGTTCTACCCACTCCACTGTTCTTCACAGGTTCATACACTATGTGTCAAACCACAGAAATATACCTAATATAGTCATATTTTCTCAGCAAAGCTGTTTAGTTTCCCTTCATTAAAAGTGGTCAGATTGAACATGCCAGACAGTGCAGGTGTCATTACGTTGTTTCTTAACATTCCTTCTCTTTATTTGGTCATATTATGAAACATTAATGCAAGTCTGAACTCTGGGTTTGGAAGGTTTGGAATTTCCTGCCATAAAAGCTCGATTCAGTGCAGTCAGACGGCCGAGTGGACGAATCTATAGATTCGAATGGTCTTTCATACTCATATGTTGTCGAAAGTTGTTTTTGGAAACGGATTTCATTTTGTATGAAGAGTTTGCAAAAGTAGTTTCGTCCATGGAGAATAAAATGATGTAAAATGGTTCAACTAGACTGATATTAAAAGGGCAGAAAAGGACAAAGATCCCTCTGTGCAGCAGTTAAACAAGCTAATCAGAAATCACCAGTCAGTGGTAAAAGAACCTGTAACTCCAGCATCAGAATCAGTGCAGATTTAAATAGGAACTGCTTCCTGTTTCAGTAGTATTTGAGATTAGCTCCGGACAAGCTGCAGGTCTGCTGATCACGCACACACGTAAGAGATCGCATCGTCCTCTCCAGGAATAAGAGACTAAAAATGTTCCTCCTTAACCAGTTAAAGAAAAGGCCTTTATTGCCACCGTTATTTTCTTCATAATACTAATCCTACAATAATTCTACAGTAAATTAATCATATGGTCAGTACAGAAACCTCCTGTGCTCAGGATGCTTAAAGGCCCAGAGGGATGAGCTGCACATAAAGAGGAGCAGATGAGGTTTGGAGGATTTGTAATGTAGGTTGGTCTCAATACGTCTGTCACATGTTGTACCTTCACTGACTGTACAGTCCATTTGGATGCTCGCCCGGGGCAGAGGTTTCTTGTCAGGGGACGTAATTGGCTGCGGCTGAAGCTGCGGGGGACAGAAAATGTAGTCGCACTGCGAGCTCTGACACAACAGCGTTTTGTCATCTGCTTCATGCTGCCTTCAGAGTCCCGGGGGTCCCTCCCGCTGAGGCGGATCATGACCCACCAGAACAACTGTTGTGCAGCCCCCCAAGCTCCATCTCTGGCCTCATTTTTACCTCAGTTCACACGCTATCAGTCGAGAGCAGTCGCACAGGGATCAAACTGGACTGCTTTAATCTAGTGCACAGAGTAGATTTTCAAGGCTCAAACTACAAACTACAACACAAAAAATCCTTACTCATCTGCTGCAGCTCAATTCACAGATGCATTTTTCAAAAACAATTTACCTGTAGATTATCAGATGTCTTTTTATTTCTCGAGTGTAGACTCGAGGGTGTGATTTAAAGGGACAGTTCACCCCAAAAACATTTACACAATTTTCCTCTGACCTGTAGTGCTATTTATCCGTTTTGGAGACGTCAGCCGTAGAGATGTCTGCCTTCTCTCTAATACAGTGGGACAAGAAGAAACCAAAACAGCAGCATGTTTAGTCTGTATGAGCTGCCAGTGTGAGATGAGTGTAAATCCACTGTGGTGGGACAGCAGGTCTGAAGCAGTTTATCAGAGTGACACCAGGTTTTTTTTGTGTATATCTGCAGGCTGCAGGTCTGCAACAGATGGGAGGCTGCTGGGAACTCATGTAAAATTCAACTTTCTCACTCGATACAAACATATCTGATCAGGCTTCACTGCAAAGTGCTTTACTTTGCTTTTACAAAACAGAATTTATTGATATATTAGCACTTAAACTAAAAGTGTCTTTGGTGCTCGATCATATGTTTTATCTGAAGTCTTGCTGTCACAGTGAGGTTGCCAGGTTTGGTGCCATTTAGGGCCGGACGATTGAATGAATATATCAGGTATAGGAATATATCATATTAACTTTCAGGCATTAGGTAAGGAGTTGAACTGAACCTCTTAAAAAAAGAAAAAAAACACAAATATTTTGTGACACCCATTTACTCATATAATGTAACTAATGATGCACAAAACATTGTAATATAAGTATTGTTTTTTTTTTTGCTACAAAAACTACTAATTACATTCAAATGACAAAAAGCAACTGATTTACAGCCAAAACAGTCTCATCAGATGAAGTATTTTCAAGAATAACAAAGTTGCAGTAACAGTATGACTTGTGCACATTTTTACATACATTTTCCTCGTTTATTTTGTTCTCCTTTTTATATTTACTAATCTTTAAAATGTTCATACTTTCATATTTCCTCTTGCTTATGTTTTTCTTTTTGTTTTAATATTATATATTATATTATAGATGATTCTTTATGCTTTTCCAACCCACTTTGCTGCTGTAACACAAAGTCTCCCAATTGTGGGAAAAATAAAGGAATATCTTATTTTACCTTAAAATGAGGGGAAAAATTTGAAAAGAAAAGAGAAAAATGAACATGGAGGAAAAAAGATAACGGTTTTATATCTTATAAATTATTAATGATTAACCAATTAATTGATTGTTAGCATTTTCAACTATTGTTTAAGGAAATGCACAAAATTTGCCACTCCAACACAGACCACTGTATTCAGGGCTGACATTTGCTGCTAAGTGTCTCCTGTTAATGTCAGCGGAGATCATCCAGTCTGAACCCTCTGAACTTTGGTGCTGATGTTCTCAGTTCTCACTCCAGACTGATATCACTGTTCTCACTGCAGCCCTCTTGTCTCTCCTCCTGGATAAAACCACCCATCTTCTCCCGGCTCCTTGGCTTGGAGATTCCAGGGTATTAATCTTTAACTACTGCCAGATGGACAGGAACTGCGGCGAGGAAGAGGAAAAGAGGGCTGAAGCACGGCCTTGTGGGTAGATTTGTTCAGGATGATTGACTGCCCGCTTTGCCACCACGGCGACAGGAGATGGGGCGGTGACATCAGCCGCTCCTGTGCACGGAGCCAGGAGCCGCAGGAAGACGATGTCAAGGAGCGTGTGATGTCAGCAGACACTTGAGCTCCAATTAGGTTTCAGGAAAACTACTGCTGACAAGGAATGTCGCAATTTTAATATAACCTAAAATCATAAATCGATTGAAATGAGCTTTCAATTTCGATAATCAGTAATTCTCCCAGTCTGGTTTTGTCTCTTCACCTCCTGCTATTTGCAACATCTGGGTGAATATCTGAAGAAACAAACGGCGTATCTTACCAGCTGTTATAGTCCACCTGATACCATACAGAGCCGTGTTTCACAAACTTTTCTTCTGATGACCCACTTTTTAAAACCCAGTTCACTAAAGACCTCATTAATAAATCTTGGTAAGACTCCCTAAGACTAACAGCGACTTTCAAACATGATTTCTTCTGTCATATAAAGTTTGTAACAGTAACACAATCCTCTCATCCATGCGTGGATGTACACTTCCTTCTGCATGGTGATGCGGTTGGCAGGTGTGTTTTGGTAGAAAGGAAATAGTTCCTACAAGAGACTTTTGACAACAAGGTCTGTGATATAATCTTGAGTGACAGGGCCGCGTCTATCATTTGTCCAACCCAGTGCAGATCAAACAGCTGACCGTCAACTTTATTAGGCTGGAAGTTTGTTTTTCTGCAGCTGGTTTAAACAACTGTGGTTGGTCATTAAATTCAGTAGCAAAAGTGTCCATTTTCAGTTGCCTTTAGAGCTGGAGACTCTGATTGGCTGTCATATTCTGCGTCATGTGGAAGCGGCTGCGGTTTCGTCTAAACCGGGTGGGAAAAACGACTCAACCGGGCCAGAAACAGGTTGTGATAATGAAATGGAGAAATACGGGAGAATTGTGACCACAGGAGGAAACCCGGAGAGGGGAATGAAAAACAGGAGTCTCCCTGGAAAACTGGGAGGGTTGGCGAGCACGGTCACAAGACTGTGTTGTTTGGCAGGTCAGTCTGAGCCGTGGCGAACAGACGAAGCCACAAAGTGATGTAAAAACAGGTAATTAATTATATTCAGAGTGCAGCATGTCTGATCACAGCTCTGTGTCCTCTGTGGAGGTTTAGACCCTGTACAGCTTCACAGGTCCAAAGAAAAGGTGACACACATACAGGAACTGAAGCCTCATCACGTAGAAATACTTGGTGGTATGAAAGTAAACATCATCATTGCTGAGACCAAAACACAAATCATGAAGGAGTTCCTTATTCCAAGTTTTTCAGCATCTCTCTGAAGAATGTGTTTTTCCATTCAAAGAGTAAGAAATCCCTGAGAATACCACTTGGATCTTTGGATCTGAAATTAAATAATTTTCCACTTGTCATCAGTGAAAGGTTACACTAATTTTCCTTTCAGTACTGGATTATGCTGTAATTTACAGCCTGCCAGGATGCTGTGTGTCACTCCGCTCCAGTTTTATTTTTCTTGGCTTGATGACTCCACCATCAGTGTGCGTCTCACATCTTAGACAATATAATGTTTAATAAGAAAGACGTCACTTAATCTTGATAATCACTTTGTCGGCTCTTCGATGTAATCAAGGCATACATTTTCCGCCAGGACGTAAAACACACACTGTGATGGTTTGATAAATTTGCAGTTACGTCTGATGATTAGTCCCTGCTGTGAATTAATCAGTGTGCTCACACACAGAGTGTCTATCAGCGATTATTGAGTCGCCTTATTCTTCAATTGCTGCCACGATCTGTGCAGACGGCGACTGTGGGAGCTTCAGTGGCGGTTGAACAGACCTCAGCTGAAAAATACAACTACATCTGTGCTAGACGTGCACCGATTCCTATTTTCTTGGCCGATTCTGATTTCTGATTTTTTTTTTTTTTTAAGGGTCTGACCTGCCGATTCCGATCTTTTGCAGCTTTTCTTTTAAAATTAAATGGGATGTTCATAATGAAACACTGACTTATCAAATAACTTTTACATTTTCTCCAATAGTGCTCGGGGGTTACAGTCAGACCTTATCATTTTATTATTTTAAGATCATATACTCAAGGGAATTTTACGTGGTCGATTTCACGTCATCTCACATGGGAGCAGATGCAGTGCAACAGTTTGCTGTAGTAAAACAGAAGACGTTTAACGAGGAGGCGACGTCTGGAGGAGACGGATCATCACAGGTCGTTTACTGCGACAGTGCAACCTCACTGATAAGTCATATCTGAATTCACACGACTTTTATGTCACTCACTCACCTGAAGTGTCTTGGCAAAAGACTGGAGACAGATGTAAATGACAGCAGCCACTGATGATCTGAGAATTTGGATGAAATCTGTTTATTTGAAGCTGTTAACGTCACAATCCCACCACTCCTGACTCCGACTCTGCATTCACACATATCTATGTACATAAGTAGTGGCCATTGCTCCACAAAAAGCCATAATTAAAAAAAAAATACAAATAAAAATGAGAGTTGAGTAATGAATCAAAGTGGATCACTAACATTTGCAGTATCAATGCAGCCATAAAGAGACACCTACTGCTAATTATTAGAGTCTATAGGGGACGTTACAGTTTTCATAATCACATCTCAGTCCAGATTAAAACCTGCACATGTGGGGAATGGAACCAGTGTACCCAGTGTCTGAAAACTGTTGCAGGACTGGAAACTGGATCTGCATTACGTAACATCACTCAGGGATGCATGGTGGCTGAAATGAGTCATGGTTGGCATCAAGTCGCCTCCTGAAAAAGCACCTAAAGTCAAGAAGAAGACTTGAAAGAGCCGAGAAACGGCTCTGAGATTGTAATCTTCTTCTATGGTTTGTGCACATATGAAACTGGATAGGAAACATTAAACATCACAAAAATACATATTTTTCCCCCTGGCCTGTGGTGCTGTTTATCCATCGAGATTATTTGGTGTGAGCCAAAAATAAATAAATAAATAAATAAAATTCAAGAACAGTGTCTCTTTCCAGCAGTTGTAGGAACTACTTTCTTTTTTATTAGAAATAAAATAGTTTTGGTAGATTCTGCTGCAGAAAGAAAGTAGTTCCTACATGAAACTGCTCACAACATCATCTGTGGTTTATTTTGAGTAGATGGGTCATGATTTCTGGAGAGACAAATTGCTCTTGAGTTTCTCCTTTTTTTCAGCTTTAGCTCTTTTCTCATCAATGACGAGATAACCTGTCATTTGCTGTTTTGACTGCCAGGCGGTAGGGGACACTGTGACACGTCATCTGACAAAAATCTATCACTTGAAGATGAAGACAACCGCTGCAATTCAGCAGCAGAAGAAGAAGATGATGTTATGTAGCATGAAAACATCAGTGCTCAGCTGCAGATCTGTGAGCCGGGCACAGAGCGAGACCTGTAGTCCCCGGGACACAGCGAGGCCGCTCACACCGCAGACTCACCACAGCCGGGGCAGAAAACATACCAGCCTCTCAAACATTCTGTCCCCCGACACACACAGCTAACATTACAGACTGGTGACAGTCATGTCTCACACATAATGAGGTGATAAAGAAACCAAAAATAAAAACATGAAGTTGATATTCTGATAAAAAATGTCTCTTTCACAAGTACGCTGTTTTCTCCAACATTCAAGTGCTTATTAAAATAAAAAGAATGAAGCTCAAACAAAACACTTTGTGTGTCTGAAACTGTCAGATTGTTTTTTTCTTCTGATATGTTACATGTTCAGTTCACTCACATTGTTTGGGAGATTCTGCAACACAGTTTTTCTGTGAACTTCCAGCAGTGTTTTGTGGACTAAAAAACTAAAACTGACCTTCAATCAGCACGAGGGTAAGTAGATAATGACTTGAAATTTTCATTTTTGGGTGATCTATCCCTTTAAAACTTTAATAGAACTGAATATTTTGTTGGTGTTGAAAATAGCTGTGAGTTTTGTCAAAAATGCCGGCGCTGGCTTGCAGCTTTTTAAAAAAAAATGCTGGTGGGGAAAGAGTTAAGCACCACAGGACTTGTGCCATTTAGTTCCATTATATTGGAGAGAAAGCAAACATTTCCAGAGCTGATATCATGAAAACCCTGCAGCTCACACCAAATCTATCTGGACGGATAAACAGCACTACAGACCAAAGGAAAATATGTATTTTTGATACCAGGTCCAGTATTGGTTCAAATGTGAATTGTAACCCTTGTACCAAAACTCAGTCTGTATGTTTGATTGCCAAACACACACAAACAACAACACACACACACACACACTCACACACACACACACACACAGCTCCTCAAACCCTGTTAATGTGCAGCTGTTGGGTCTGGTTAGATAAGAGCAGACCTGCTGGTTTTAATGTAGCATGAAACTATGACCTCAGATTCATGTTTCTACATGTTTCTATATGTGTAAAAGTAATTGCTTTGTGTCGGGGGTTTGTGATATATAATTCATGCATGAAATTATGAAGTGGTGTATTGTAGTGGTTCTACATTATTCATGCATTAGTTGTCTCCCCTCAGGACCTGGTCCAGCACTGTTTCCTATAATACGTGTTTACATGCTTCTAATTTGCAAATTTTTCCAGAATTGTTTGCCTGGATTATGTTTACCTGCAATGTGTGTTTTTCTCCTCAAGGAATCGAGGATGGTTGGTACAAACTCAAAAAACTGGCCACCAGAGTTAGTGTCCAACAGGGACATTTCAGGCAGAAAGCAAAAACACAAGCCCAAGTGTGTAAATAAAAACAGAATGCAAATACAGCACAAAACCCAGATATTTAATAATCAAACTGAAAAACTTTGTTTGTTATACTCACTCCGAATTTGGTGGCAGCAACACGTTACAAATAAGTTGTTACAGGAGCAACAAAAGACTGTGAAAGTTGTGTAACACTCCAAAAACAGCTGTTTGGAAGATTCCACAGGTAAACAGGTGAGTTGGTAACAGGTAACAGGATCATGATCGAGTATTAATGGGGCATCCTGGAAAGACTCAGTGGTTCACCAGCATGGATGGGGTGAGATTCACCACTTTGTGAAAAACTGCAAACAGTCCAACAGTTTGAGAATGTTTGTCGACACAAAACTGCAGCAAGTTATAGATTTCACCATCTACAATCCATAATATCATTAAAAGATTCAGAGAATCCAGAGAAATCTCTGCACGTAAGGAGCAAGACTGAAAACCAACAGAGAATGTCTGTGACCTTTGACCCCTCAGGCAGCACTGCATTAAAAACTGCATTAAAAACCCTCATCATTGTAAAAAGGATACTACATGGACTCAGGAACACTTTGGAAAACCGTTGTCAGTAAACACAGTTTGTCTCTGTATCTAAAAATGCAAGTTAAGACTCTACCATGCAAAGAGAAAGACATATATCAACAACATCCAGAAACACTGCAGACTTCTCTGGACCCGAGCTCATCTGAGACGGACTGACGCAAAGTGGTTAAGAGGGTTTACTGATGAAGGATCTAGAGGACAAAGGAAATCATCCACTGTGCAGACTATAAAGGTAAATTGTGATTGGCCATATATGGCAATATAATCAAATTTTGACTTGACTTTCTATTTCTCCTTGTAGTGGGTTTAAAGATTAAATAAATCATTGCTACGGGTGCTTTGAGTTGCCAAAACAGAACCATAAAAACATCCATCATGCTTAAGCTGCCACAAGAATAATATTACAGGGTTACAAATGGAATATATTGACAGTGAATGTTTTACAGATTCATTCACTCCAGTGAACATTTTGGTTTTTACTGCAGCTGTGCCTCAGAGTGAACCCACCATCAGTTTACAAAGGTTAAAAAGTCTCATTTGTCTGCAGCACCAGGTTTTTCCAGCATGTTGGAGAACATGTCATCGTAACGTTCTTATCTCAGATGTCCACCGTCTTCCTCCAACATGATCTCTGCTTTCTAAAACTGTCTGGATGAGGAATCAGAAACAAATGCCAAAGATACTGTGAACTGGATTCGATTTCTCCTGAAGTTGCTCTTCAGCTCTCTGTATAAATATTTCCTCAAGTTTTATCATTATGGTGATTAAAAAAAAACATCCAAGCTGTATTATACTACCAAAGCAAATAATGAAAGTATGAATTATATATTGTTTGGAGACGAGGTTGCCTGGGAGTTCTGGGACTCATTACACAAAAAAACTTATTAACATCACTGTACGTGAACGGAAATTTTCTCAAAGAAAAGTAATGTATGAAAACAACAACAGTAAAGTCGTCTGATTACTTCTGACATAAAAAACTATCATCCGTCTAGTTTGTGATCCATAAGTCACTTAGAAACACATCCTGAAACGTCTCTGTTAACATGCACTGATGCCAGAAAATGCACTGAAATACATTAATCTACGTTATTGGAGCTGCCATCAGATGCTCCTGACTGGCTGAAACTGTGTGGATGTGGACCTGCATGGTCTGTTCAGACAGAGAGCAGACCGCCAGCACTGAGGCAGTGATGGATAGATTTCTGCTGCACTGTGGCCAACACATTATACAGCGTTTTAGCAACAGCAGATACACCAGGAGAGGCTGCCAGGCTGCTGGCTTTGGCTCTATCTGAGTTAGTCTCTGTGTGATATGAAAGCAGACGTGTGGCAGAGGGTGGCCTCCTATAATGAGAGATTAAACACTGAAAACATGGAACACAGAATTACATGGAATCTGTTAAAAATACAGAAAGTAAAGGCATATTTATTGCCTCATACACAAGGATCCAACAAATAATCTTCAAGGATGCAGCCCATGCAGCTGCATCTTCCAGTGTGAATAATGCACCCTTTAGGTTTTTGTTGGTCAATCACTTATTGCCACTTCAAGAGAGCACAGCACCAGTAATGCCCCTGACCACACGTCATTCAGAGACCAACACGCCCATGGGTGCACAGATGCACAGCATGGGTACTGGGCATGAAAATGACAACTGCGTCTGTCAGAAACGAACAATGACAATGATCTTGTGTTGTAAGAGCATCGTCACGGGGAGGAATAGCAGAACTGACTGAATATGAGCCCATGTTGCCCTTGAAAATTATTTTAACTTCCACGTTTAAACTTTTTTAAGTTTTCAGTGTCATGATAAATTGTCATTGTTGGTTTTAATGATTGTCTATTTGTGCATTAATCTATATAAAGTCCTGAACCAACACAGTTTAGTCTCCAAACACAGTAATTGCACTCGGAGAGAACTTCTAGTCCATCATGTCCTTCCAAAATAAAATTAAGCCAGACTGCAGCAAGGGAGGAAAGATAAGGGTGAGAAAGAAGAGAGGAAAAGAACAACAACGGTTTACAAAATGTTTTCATAAGAAAGAACAGTTTCAGAAAGGTTTGATATTGGATTGTTATTAAGATTACACCAAGACAACCTAAATGAAATGAAAGCAGTTTTCTTGCTAATTAATAAACCAACGGTGCCTTGACTTTCAGAAGCAGAGTGAATTAAGTGTCTCCTAAAAGAACAATTACATACAACAGTTTACACTGCAAAGAAGTGTGCAGCACTAACATTAAGCCTTTTGTTATGTCTTAGAGTTAGATTTTTTTAAAATGCCTGTAATATTCTGTCTTTTGAGGATAATTTCAACAGGAGACCAGAGAAGAAAGATGGTTTGTCTTCAAGTGTTTGCCTTCTGCCTTAAGCATAATTAAAACATCAACCACAAAGGTTATAAAGTTCTGTTTTTTCTCTCTGATCATAAGTGCAGTGTACAACACAGAAATTAATCATGGAGAGAAAATGTGTTGAAATGTGTAGAGTAATATTTGCTGTGTTTAGTTGTTGGTTTAATTATTCATGCATGCTTGAAAATGGTTGTAAGAGGAGGGGAAGAGGGTCCGCTGAGACTAAAAATATGCTGGGCCCAGATGTTCATGCCTCTGTATGAAGCAGTCCTGTAAGTCCATTTGTAAGTACGCACTGAAAGAAACCATTTCCTGGCAATTACAGCTGACTGATGAAGGCACCACAGTCTGGAGCCTGGACTTCCTTTATACACACAGGACAGCATGAGGGCTTAAATCCCAAAATTCACTGAAAAAAGATTCAAAATATTTCAAGATATGTCTAAAATTATGACCAGACATTGAGATACTTAGGATTGGATGTCGATGATGCGGAAAAAATGTTATGCAAGAAGGGGAAAAAAAAAACTTACTCCTCGTAGATCATGAAGCTATGAGTATAAAACAGATAACTGAAATCGGTCGAGGAATCTAAATGTTTTTAGTGTTTTTTATCCAGAAAAAAATGTAGCTCCCACATATACATGTGTTTGTTCACAGGCCAGTCTCTGGTCCAATATGGCGGTGATGCTGACGTACGATCCGAGGGCCACTGCGATGTCTGTGTATGTCCATGTTCGATTCCCTGTGTCTGTGTTCAACATGGTCGTGGTAATTAATCTCAATCTTAAAATTAATCTTAATCTTATTTTGACAGTGTGATCAGACTTTTGGGAGCCTGACATGTTTACCGACATTAAAACTTTTTTAATAGAATATGTAGATATATAGCTAGACTGAGATTTAGTCAGTGTGACGCTGCTGTGCTGTGATCTGAACTTTTTTTTTTTTTACCTTTAGTTAAACAGGCAAGTGACTAAGAACAAATTTTATTTACAATGTCGGCCTGGCAAAAGGCAAGAGCCTCTTGAGGAAAAGGGGGCAGGAACTGAAAAGGCTGTCAAAAGTTAAGAGACAGTGGCATCAGCTCTCCATCAGTGGGAACAGTTAATGTTTCCAGGAAGAACGTGGAACCAGAGATCATGATGGATTTCTATGAGCATTTGTTTTACAACCTGCTGCACAGCAGCTTTTCTGCATTTTCCATCTCTTCCATTATATGAAACCGTGAGTTTTCCTCCAGAACGGGGCGTGGTCCATTTGACTCGGGCTGGATAATGTCGTCTTCTCCTAAATTTGTCCGTTAGCTAGTCGTGAGTCTCCATAAACTATAGATAGATGCCAAATCCAAAAAAAGAAAAGTCTCAGATAAATGAGAGAAGTTTGTGGACCGCTGGTGTTAGCAAACAATCGCCTTGTTCCACATCCACTTCAGGTAGTTTCTCGTTGGTGATGTTGACATGGTCCTCAGGGCCCACTGTCCTGCATGTTTTAGATGTTTCCCTGCTCCAACACACCTGATTCAAATGATCAGGTTGTTGTCAGGCTTCTGCAGAGGCTTGATGACGAGCTGATCATGTGAATCAGGTGTGTTGGAGCAGGGAAACATCTAAAACATGCAGGACAGTGGACCCTGAGGACCAGGGTTGGGGAACACTGATGTTGACGATGCATTCATTACATCCAGTCACACTAAATGAGACTCAGCAGTTAAGTGTAGCTGGAGAAGCTTCAGTGCTCTCATGGTCCCCAGTGAGCTGCTACATACTCAATTAGCTATCCGCTCATAATTAGCATCAGTTAGCTGTGAAAAGCTAACTAAACTGCAGCTTGTCTTCAGTTAATGAGGGCAGAGCTGATTAGTCAGAGAGGCAGTGCAGAGGAGAAGCAGTCCTGTGAAAGATTAACTGCTCTCAGTCTGGTCACTGGAGAAACACGAGCACACTGGAATCTCTAATTAGTTTCTCTCGTTGAGGTTCAAAGTGAATACTTTCAGTCTGGTCGTCTGTCTTTTCCACGAGAGCAATCAAGCGCTGAAAAGTCACGATGCCGCTCTCGCCCTCTTGTCCTAATTGGTCGAGCTGTTGTTGACCTCAGAAGGCGGCGGGAAGCTGACGGGCCAGAGTCCTCAATCAACTGGAGAGCTGTTCAATCACAGAAAGCCTCTCTGGAAAACAGATTCCTCCACTCAAAGACACACTCACAAAGTTTGAATTGTTGTATGTTTTTTGCCCCAGACGCTTACAATCACCCCACTCAGACCAGACCGGGGGCTTTCTAAAGTTGTTACCACTTTTATTCAGACCAAATATGAGTAGTTATATTTTGGTATGTGCAGATCTGATCACCAGTATGAGGAGGGCTGGGTGACATGTTCCTTTTCTTTTTCACTGCTTTCTTCAGGTTTTCAGCTGTGTTTCAACCACAAATTCATTTTACTGATTTGACAAATGTCCTACAAATAATAGTTTGAAAAATACAAAGCCGCTCTTTAGAGAAAAATAAAGAATTAAATTACAAAAACAAAGTACAACAGTCAAATTTCAGAAGACAAAGGTGCATTGTAATTGCAATAACATAAGCACAAAAAAGCCACTGCAGAGCTGAAACAGCAGAGGTACAGAGTCAATATTTTCATGAACTGTCCTTTGGAAGAGTGGAGGAGTCATGTCAAGTATTCAAGAGGAAAACACTCCAAGATTAGGTTGTCATTTATCCATGAGAAAGAGATATTCTTAATGTACATTTTGCCACGGTGAAACCACAATCCTTAACGAAGCCATGCAATCAGTGGAAAATTAACCACTAAAACGAAGGAGTTTGGGTTTTACTGCCCTGACCAAAGGCACTCCATAATCAGCTGTTGAGAAAAAACACTCGCAGAGAGTGAAAACACACTCAGTAGAAGAACAATGCAGACACTGATGACGCTGCACACACACACACACACACACACACACACACACACACACACACACACACACACACACACACACACACACACACACACACACACACTGCTGTCATGTTCTTGAACTTCTATAATAAAACACCTTATTAATGCAAAATAAAGAACATCTGCTGTTCCTACGTTCCCTACAGTAATTAATTCAGTGTCCAGTGTCAGCAGTCACCTTTCTGCATCTAATGCTGAGGGCTGTGTGTGTGTGTGTGTGTGTGTGTGTGTGTGTGTGTGTGTGTGTGTGTGTGTGTGTGTGTGTGTGTAAATGTTTTCCCTTCATTCAGCTCACAGTGTGTTTCAAACATATGGCTTTGCATTAATGAGACACAAACCAGTGTGAATATGGATCAGGATCATTCTGCCAGGCTGGAAAAAGACTCCCAGATCTTTTCAGCTGCTCGCTGCTGATAATTGGTTGAAATGAAATACAAAAGGAGCTCTAGTCCGACGCTCCCACCTCAACAGGCTTTGGCACGGCATTTTAAAGCTGCTTTTTCTGTTGCTTTTGCTTAAGTTTATTCACCAACTTTGAAGGGCCTTCACATGATCAGAACTTTGTCCCAGACTCCCTGTGAGGAGGGTGCAGAGAGGCGAAGCACAGCGCTACAACCACGACATCCTGTCTGCCTGGTATACAAACAGCTGGGCGACCTTTAGTACTTGATTTAACTTCCTTCATAAACTATATGACTCACAAATCTTAAAGCCCGACTTGACTGTTCACTTGTTGCCATGTGTTACGTTTACTTGTGAGATCGTAGTCTGTTTTTAATGTTGTGTCCCTGAAACACTTTTCTTCCATTGTCTCTGGAAGGGAACCCTGAATTTGCAAAACTCTTGCAAGATTTGTGTATGTTTGTTCCTTCACTGTGACGCTGCACAAACATTAAGATGTTCACTCTCCCGAGATCCTCCGCAGGTCTGGGGTTCCCTTCAAGACTCGACCATCAATTTTGTCCCATCTGTGGTCTCTTATGCCTGCGTCGTCACATCCAGCAGTTATCTCATTGGTTGTGCTTTGAAAATTACAGTTATGCAACACTATACCTGTCAGCTGAGAAGCAATATAACCATGATTCATAAGTGTTTCATCATTTATTGCTTACTACAGAGTAAGACAAGTGAGAGTCCTTGATACGTGAATGAATAAATGAGAAATTGATTTCAGCCTTATTTTCATCTATTAGCATTCATCTCCTTAAATCTAATACTTATTGATATTTCCAAAACAGAAACAGACTTATTCCACTGTTGCTCTCTTTGTAAGCAGCTTTGAGAGTCACCACATGTTTGATTAAGGAGACAAAAGGCAGAGACACAAGGTAAAATTAGCCCGAGCGTGTTTGGCAGGAAATACCTACAGATCTGATAGGCCGACTGTAGTTTCCATATAAGGCGGCAGGTTCCTGACCTCTGTTAATAAATGCCCTGTCGGGAGGTTTAATGCCTCTGTGGGAACCAGAGAGGGAAGCTCACTGATTGAGAGCTGGAGTGTTTGTTTGTGCTCTCGGCCGGTTTACAGGCTGATACACCTCCGCAGATAGAGGAAGCAGCGGCCCGTGTGGTGGATTTATGACTCTGTTACAGAACTTCAGCACCCTGACAGGACTCGTTTTCCAGGAAAGTTGAGAGGCGCTGATTCGCTTTGTCTCAAAGTCAAATTGCCCTTAATAAATAATTTCTCACATGCTTTAACCCTGTTTAAGTTTCCCTTTGGTTAAATATTAACTCAGCACATGCTACAAAGCACCAAATGATTTCTGAATTCCACAAATTGTGATCCAGCGTCATATTTTCTGTTCAAGTTTCCCATGTTACCACATCTGTTCTTTCAGTTTGGAATAATTTTAGTGCATGATAAATATTAGGGCTGATAACTTATCAACTGATAATGAGAAACATAATATTATTTACTATTCTGATATTGAAATTATGGCTGATGAATATCAGCTCTCATTTGACTGATTATGTCTAAGAATTTAATTTGAATTCTTAATTCACTGCATTAGATGTGTAAAGAGGCTGTTTTCCTCTCACTAAACAAAGATTTTCTTAAGTCTGTAGAATATGAGGTGCAGGCAGGACGTCTCTGCAGCACAACAAGACTTCATTTTGTTTTGACAAACACTTTGTCTTTAACAAATATTGCACCTTCTGCGATTTGACAATTGCAGTAATTGTTGAACCCTAACTGAAAGTTAAAGTATTGAAATGGCATGATTAAAAAAATCATTTCATGTCGTGATTGGGGGCCAGACAAAATGTTTCTGAGGGCCACCATTGGTCCACAAGCCACACTTTAGAACCCCTGCTACAGACCTACATTAAGCTGCACAATATTTTGCAATTATTTTGACTAAAATTGTTTTGTACCAAACACACCTGTTTTTCTTTCATCTGAAGAACATGATTTTTGCAGCAGGACATCTCTGCAGCATTATAGTACTTCAGTATAATGATGTTTTCTTATACATTTTTCCTTTTTTCAAAAAACAATTTAGTTCTGGCTCTGCAATTTGGATACTGCACTTGGCCATACTGCCACTTCAATAATATTGCAATTAACTCTTTTTTATTAGTATTTCCTATAAAGTCTTTTGTTAGGCCTGTTAAGACATTTAGGTCTGTTTTTGTGTCTGTTTCTTAAGTCACATTTTAGTCTCTTAATGACAAATAAGACTGTCAGCCATGCACGTTGCTCCTGAGCACCTTCTCCGCTCTGGAAATCTGCTACATCATTCACTGATGCAGACTTTTCCACTGTGTCCTCGGGGCACAGCCATTTACAGCGCCGAGCTGTTGTCTGGCCTGTGGACGCATCGATCCAGCTCGTATTTCTGGCTGCTGCTGCCGCAGTGATGATGCCCAGAGGCAAGGATCAGGAGCTAATGTCTGGGTTAACAAGCTGTGCTGCCCAGCTCGCTCGCAGGGCCAACGGGGCACAAATCACACGGGAGAGATGGCAGAGCGATAGGCAGAGACCGTGACGAGCAGGCGGTTTGAACAACTGTGTTCACATGAGCTCAGAATATCTGCAGCTTCAGTCTGTGCAGCTGAACCAACAAGAAAACATTCAAAACACACTGCTGCGCTTTCTGCTTACACTGATGACTTGCTTATTTTGTGTGTGTGTGTGTGTGTGTGTGTGTGTGTGTGTGTGTGTGTGTGTGTGTGTGTGTGTGTGTGTGTGTTTGTAGCAGAGGGATTATAATGTGCTCATCCCCTTTACCTCAGAGGGCGCTTATAACATCAATTATAAACTTTCAGAATATATAAGGAATTTTAGGATTGCCAAGTTGGGAAATTTAAGGTGAAAATCTCTAGTTTAAGTGGTTAGTTCTGTAGTAGAACAGGAAAATAATTTCAGTGTAGAAGATATAATGAGGACCCCTTTTGAAAATGCTGCATATTCATTTATTGAACCGTGCTTACTCTGTGCCCTTCATATCAGCGTGTTTGTCCGTGATAAGCATCACAAGCTGTGATTATATGCAGGTAATTCAGGGGAGTGTTTATCAGACGTACAGCCCTGCTGCACTTTGACCGCTCGTCTCCCGCTGTGTTCTCATTCTGTCGCTCTGCAGTTTGCTCTGTGTTGTTATTTTCTGTCATTTTTATCTGAGCGGAGGATAATTCCTGCAGCCTGGACTCTGCAGGGAAGAACTGAAGAGAAACTGAATTTGGATGATAAACCTGCACACAAGCATGTAATTCTGAAAGAAAACTTTTTTTTTTTGGTCGATAAATGTAAGTAGAAAGGGGCAGTGAGAAGACAGCACCCTGCCTTTTGTATCTGAAGGAATCTTTCCCTTCTAGACTTGAATTGCTGGAAACACTGAAAAGCCGAGATGAAAGGAATGAATTGATTCCATTTACAGGCAGTAAATTCACACATGTCAATAACAAGCTTTGAAAATGGATTCTTCAATGAACGCAGCTGATTGATCGGTTTAATAATTACACATATCGCAGAGCTACAGACATCCTGGAACCAATTAAAGTGAAGTGTTCTCAGCTGGATCATATTGATTAAAACAGATAAAACACTTCAAAGGTTATAGAAATGTGAACTGATGGAGGAAACAGTTTGTATTCACTTGTTGTTATGAACGACAGATATGACCTGGACATATTAAGAATTCAGATGATGAAGCACTAAAATCAAACCTCTAATGAAGCTTATTAGGTCAATTAAGTGAAAAGAAACACAAAGCTGGTGAGGGCGACACGTCTAACCTCCTGATAACCTGACAGCAGGTCCCTCACAGCAGCTGCAGCTAACGTTAGCTCGCCTGCAGCCAGCGCCGAGGAAGTTGAACCCTCCATGGATGATTAAACTTCAAGTGAGACATCGACAACTTCATCAACATCTTCAGGTGTTAATTAGCTTGTTGCATTAGTTGTTGTTGAAGAGGCTTTTTTCACTTGGTTCATGTTAGGTTAGCTGTGCCCTGATGAAAGTCTGACAGGCAGGAGGAGGAGGAGGAATTTTATTTTGTGTGGTGTGTAAAATGTTCTAAATAAATAGAAATGTTGAAATTGAGAAGTTTGGACAATGTTTTTTTTTACAACCGCAACATTTTTGTTATTGCAGAGAGAGTAAAACAATAAAAAAAAAGGTACCTACTGATACCAAATTCCAGGTACTGGTTCACATGTGACCAGTCCCCAACTCTAACTATTACTCTGCTCATTTTTTTTATTTTCCCTGTATTTTTTTTATTGGAAACCAGCATCAATGCTGTTTTTTTCCTTCCATTTTTGGTGTGTTACAACAGCAAAATATGATCAAATAAAACAGCACCTTCTCCAACCCCACCACCCACCCCACCCACCCCAAACTCTCACAAAGAGGCAAACAAATCAAACATACAAAAATTTATAAATAATCATTAATAAATAAAACAAACATGGTCCAATGCAATTTGAAAATTGCATATGATATGGGCATTTTCTCTAAAATAACACACTGTAAATTCTCCAATAGGGCTGTGATGAGTATTGGTGCTTTCACAAGATATTAACACTGACATTTTTGCTAAGTAATCATCCATAATGTGGATATAATGACTAAAGTCTGAGTAAAGACAAATAACAGAACAGCTAGAACAGATAATCACATCACTTTACTGTAATTCAGCCTTTAAAACCAGGAAAAGACAACATTAATGCCATTATCACTACATTATGATACCTAGTCTCATATCACTACAATAATATTGTACATCATTTTTTAAAAATGAGACCCGAGGACCGAGGCAGACGTGGTACAAATTGACCCGATGATAATTAGACTTCAGCCAAAACAAACAGACCCAGACAGAGAGAGAACAGAGACGCAGGCAGCAGCATGACGCTCCATCAATTAACCAGCAGCTGTGGTTGAAATGAAACACAAGGCAGCTTATTGGCTGAGTGGTTAAGACATGTACCACATACAGTAACCTCAACATCAGCTCTTTCACGCCGTGTTTCCCATCAGCCTCCACTGTCACCACATTAATGTGACATTAATGATGGCTCCATTCCACTTAAGTACATGGTCTCTGACAGTAAACTGAGTATCTTTGAGTTGTGAGTAAAATAAGACATTTTAGATCATTTTGGACTTTGGGAAACACTGACTGACATTTTTCACTGTTTTCTGACGTCTTAAAACAAGCAACTATTGATCGATTAATCAAGACATTAATTAACTGATTAATTGACTATAAAAAATAATCATTAGTTGCAGCCCCAAAGAATTCACTGGGATACTTGAAGGGGTAGTTCACCCAAAAATGAAAATTCAGTCATTATCTTCTCACCCTCATGCTGACTGAAGGTCAGATTTAGTTTTTTAGTCCTTAAAACTCTGCTGGTGACCAGTTTTCAAATGTGCTATTCAGCAGTTGGGGGAAACGTTCCTATTAAACCCACCTAATGCACTTTTCAGACATTTTTAATACATAAGTGAAACATTTTAGTTAAAAATAAATTCTAATCTCTTATTTCATGTGTCAAAAATTAATTTATACCAGTTCTCAATGTTTTTTATTGTCTAATTTGTCAAAATATGTCAAAAGTTGGTGAGGGCTTAATGGGTGCATAACATAATAAAAATGTTCTCGTCTGACAGCATCAGAATCACCAAAGGTTTTTTACATTTTCCTCTTGGATGAGCAGATACATGTCACAGATAATTCAGCAGTGGCTAATCTGACGAAATGTACATTTTACTTAACAAGCAGCTGCAAAGGAAGAAACAAATCACACAATAAAAAATAGCAAATAGTTTTTTCTTTGATTCAGAAGTTGCGTGTGGCCTTAATGAGGACGTTCATCTTAATCATTTTAAAAAGCACCAAAGAGACAGAAAAAGACAGATTGCTATCAGGATGCTCAAGGTTGGTACTGCACATCAAGAATTGGTATGGAGCCATCCCTAGTAACATTTAATCAAATGTCAAGGTTTGTAGTAGGCAACTGGACTTCAAAGAGTTCTTGAAGACGTTTCGCCTCTCATCCAAGAAACTTCTTCAGTTCTGCCTGACTGGTTTGGGAGTTCAGGTATTAAATTTAATGGGGTCGTTAACACCTAGGGGGGCATGTGACTCATGTGCCCGCCCTTCCATTGTGGGTCACGTGATTTCAGGTGGGTATCCAACTGCCTGGGGAGTGATCTTAAGACTGCAAAGGGGCAGGCAGTTGGTCTGCATGATGGTCACATCACGCACAAGACACATCACAGCCACACACACTCTGACACATGCCTGCATGAAGTCTGTGTTTTTGACAAGTTTCAAGAACAGGACAAAGAGAAGACAGACGGTCTACAAAGAGACGGAACAGCTGAGCAGCCGATGGTGTTGCCAAACAGCAGTAAACTTTGTAATTCTTCAGGCTAATGTCAGCCAGCAGCAGACTGCTGTTCACAGACTGACAATTAAAATCTCACCTCCTGTTCTGGATGAAGAATAAACAACCTGTGTTGATGAGTTTCTCATCCAGAGTTTAACTTCTTCTGGTTTCCTCACTGCAAAACTTTACAACGGTAAACATTCTCCGGTTTGTTTACATCTGCTTCCACATGAGATCATGTGAAATCACCCAAAAAAAAATTGGGAATCAAAATCAGCTGAGAAAATTAGAATCAATGCATCTCTAAATATTTACCTACAATAAGGACAGAAAGTCAGGAAATTCAAATGCCAGTAGGAAAGTATGAAGAAGTGCAAAACTTCAGTATACCGTGAAACACTAATTACACAAATTGACACATAGCAGGAGTAAAACATAAAACATAATTAAAATGGCCGACTGAGTGACCGCATCCAGCCGCTCAGCTGCATTTATCCCTGCAGCAAATGCGTGTCTTTTGGACGAATTTAACCGTTACAAGGACATTTTGCTTGGAAAGTTTAGCAAGGAGTGAAACAATACAAACAAAATCTGATGGGAAAAAACTGCATCAAAGATGTTTGAAAAAGAAATAAAGAGAGATTTTGATTGTGGCTCAAATATAACAGCTAGACTTCAGCTAGATGTCTAAATATATCCTTTGCACAAAGCAGTTTACTTCCTAAGTATCTTAAGTGGGACTATGACACAAAGAATTAAGACCTTTTTCAAAATAAAAAGGTGGCCGACCAGGTGACATCCAAATGCTCAGCTCTACTTACTCCAGCGGCAAATGTGTGCTTTTGCAGGAACTCAGCAGTCACAAGGACATTTTACTTGGAAAGTTTAGCAAAGACTGAAACAATAAAAAAAAAAGTCATCAAAAACATTCAATTAAGATATAGAAATATGTTACAAGATGCAAAGAAATCATTGCTCTCTTCTTAATAATGTTAGCAAACGGTAAATTATGAGGCATGATTTCCTCTCTCTTGTTCTTGGGTACTACTGATCAGTTGGTGGCACTGATTGTTACCATGGTAACATGGGTCTTAAGGTGAGTCAGCCTGGGGGTATTTTTTTAATTTTTTTTGGCTTATTTTAGTCATTCTTTTTTTTTAGTCAGTGGAAACATCTCATCTCGCAACCTTTAAGCGCCCCAGTCAAAATGAGACGAGCTTCTAACTAACATACAAACAAACAGCACCATAATTAACACACAACATTTAGCTGCAGTCTGGTGACTCACCACGGCCGTCGTTCTGAACATCAGAGAGGATTTGGGAGTAGTTGACTGGCGGCTTGTTCTCCTCGAACACTCTGTCAACGAGGGTGATGTTGATGCTCTTCAGCTCCGTGTACAAACCCTCCACGGCGAAGTAACATGGCCGATCGTCCACCTTGTTGTCACTGAACATGAGCATCACGTGCTCCCGCCACCCAAAGTGCTCACAGATCCGCAGGGCAAACTTCCCGAGCTTCTTGTGGGTGGGGCCCGTGTTGGTGATGGACGGGTAGACGCCGCCGTAAAAAGCCACGGCCGGGGCGCCCGCCGTAACCATGGGAACGTCCCAGTGGGTGGTGAAGAGGCCAACGGGGGAGGCAGTGTAGGAGCAGCCAGGCCCGATGAAAGCCCACGGGTCGTACACAACTTTAAGGTCCACGGCCATGAGCGGGGCGACGGACTCAGAGCAGATGCCATCCTTGTCTTCACTGTTCTTGAAAGCGTAGGTGAGGTGGTGGTCGGGGAGCAAAGTGGGGTCAGCGTTGACGGTGTTGACAGCTCGCTCTAGGGCAGGACCGATGCGCGGCCAAGCCCAAGGGTAGTCGGTGTTGCTCTGCGGTAAAATGACAGCCAGCGTGATGTTCTGGTGCGGCCGGCGTTCATGGTGCCCTCGAGTTTGACGTCTCAAGCTGCGGTGGCGAGACGGTGCGACCTGCTGGAGGTCAAGCAGAACCAGCACAACCAGCAGGAGAACGGCGCCCTCCTTCCAACAGGCCATCCTCTCCCCAGCAGGCAGTCCACTTCCACCACAGCTGAATAATTTATAACCGTGAACTGCAGATAAACACAAGGGAGACATTAACAAAACATGCACCATAAATGAAGTCTTGTTATTTGAACTTGGAGAATGATGCGTACTTCCTCCTGTAACTAAAATCCAATAATGTGGTCAGGACACTGAGACCTGCTTTAGTCGGTCATGGTCGAATTCACTGTAATAATTTTGTCCGAGTCGGTCTTTAGTGGCCTTTGTGAGTTTGGGGCCATGCCGAGTCGTGGGAGAAAAACTCCCCGATGCTGGGAAAACGACGAGGACAATTTTCCTGCCAGCTCCGCCCACCTCGCACAAAACAGAGTCAGCATATTACACTGAGCGTGATGAGTGTTTTCTACAGTACAGCCTGCCCTCATGAACATCTCAGACCAGGGAAACACATTGCCATCCTGTAATAAAAATGTCCAATATTTGATATCCACCTATGAAATGACAGATTTAAAGGAGCAACATGTAACAACTGCATGTCCAAGAGTGAGTACTGCAGTACAAATAGTGAGCTGGAGCCATTCATGGTACAATAAATATATAATATAAATATAAATCATCCTATACGATCTATGGTTGAAGCAATTTGTTTTCCCTCCTCCAGTGCTGCCAGACTGGGTGTTTCTCCTGGGTTGCATTATGCTGATCAAAATAGGTTTAGGCAGGTGGACAGACTTTGAGCTGGTTTACCAGGAGTTGGGCTGGTTTTTAAAGACTAAGATTAAAAATTACAGTATATAAAAAATATTAGGGTTGGGACGAAGATTTTGATCAGTATTTCCCATAAAATATTCTCATTTGAGAATGTGAGAATTTGGTCATTTCTTTAATAAAAAAGACTCTAAATGATGAAGTTATGATGTTATGGGAATAGAAATTTCACAGGTCAACACTCCTGTAGTGTTGTTGTCAGAAAAGTGATTATTTCAACATAACATGTTTTCTTAATCTCTGATGACATATAATGAGTAAATTTATTTCCCCTTTAATGACAGATTCAGCTTTGTTAACTGACTGATGACGAGGTTTTTGTAATCTTTAGTTTGAGACGGATGTGACCAAGAAATATATCCAGATCAACTCTGTCAAAATCAACCACTGATCTAGGATTTTAAATCATGCACCCTGCCAGCCTGCACATTTTAATCGGTGTCATACAAGAGCCAGTGGGAGAAATTCAGAAAGTCAAATGTCACCAGGCAGAGCTGTTTACAACCAAAAGGTCATTTTCGTTTCCACTCACACAGTAAAATGGGATATCTGGAGAGAAGTAAGTGCAGGCAGAGAGACTGTATTATAACTGCTCATGTTATATTAAAGGCCCTATACTATTCTTCATGAACTGGAAAATAAGCTGGTCCAGAATTTAAATATCAAACAGAACTTCATATGGAAAAGGCAAGTCTACATGCAGCATCAGTCTAATCCAATTTATTCAAGCACAAATCTACAATCCATCATACATTTAGATTTTTTTCAAATCTTGCATTTTTTATTTTATGTGGAGCTGCACAATTAAATGAAATATTATAAAAATTCCAAAAATTGCTGCAAAAATGATCATTCCCACTATCAGTCAAAATAATCTCAGTATGATTTGTTTTGTTTTTTTTTACCATATGGTGCAGCCTTTTGTATTTAAAAGCTTCTCTACGGATACAGATTTTACAACAGCGTTCCTACACCTTTTCCCAAGTCAAAGTAAAACACTTTTTAATAATTTTCAAGGCTCATTTCCAAGCTTTTCCAGCACCGTGCAGCTGTGGTAAAACATATATTTATATACAAATAGGCCTACTCAAAATGACTATTTCACTCCTTAAATTACAATAATACACATGTTATCGGGCCATGAACAACCAAAATTATGCTTTGTGATAGCAGAGAAGGGTGACAAGTTAAAAGGAAAACACAATGAAGTTTCACGTGTCACCTATTTCTTTTTCTACACAACCTGCCGGAGTCAATACCTGATTTATCCTATTTCTTTATCTAAAAGCAAATTATTCAGTCAGGTAGAGATTTAATATGAAAGAAATACAAATACAATTTCAAGCAGTTTCATGCACGTTATCCAAAATCCAAGAACTTCTCAAACATTGAAAACGCAACATTTAAATTCAAGTGTTTAAGATTTTTTTTCTTTATTTCAACATTAATTCATCATTAATTTTAAAGCCTTTTGCAGGTTTTAACCAATATTAGATTTTTGGGGGGCAGAATGATGATACATTTGCAAAGGATATCTTATTCAATTTCTATTGAGACCATTAAGTGCAGTAAGAGGAACATTTTACAGTTGAAAAATAAACTTGTCAGTGTTTTTGTGTGGACAAATTCTACAACTGTCTCTAAAAATATCTTTGGCACCTCCGTACTGACACTTCCTGTTATTTAACTGTAATGAGAGAGAGGGCTGGATAACAGTACACTACACTTTTAAGGTACTGACCAAAATAACTCAGTAGGCAGTGCGATATCAAAGTATTATAGTATACCAGGGTATTTAGAAATCCCTAAGGCATGATTTTTAATACCGCCATCATGAATAAAGTTATCTGAAACATACTGTAGAAGCTGCAAATGTTTTTTAGTTGATTAAAAAAAAAAAGTAAAATGAAAAGAATTTATTAAGACAAGGAACAATAGAATAATTATTTGGAGTTAGAAAATAAATAATTGTCTAGCTAATAAATTAAAGACAAGTTGTGAAATCACGAAAATATTACTTCATATAACTTAATCTTGAGACACTTCATCCAATTACAAAAGCAGTTTATTAGTCACATGATTTTAAGTGTCATCTGGTCCTCCAGCAAGAACCTATGGAAGAAGGGTGCTTGATTCCTATCTAGTCATTATTCTACTGGCCATAAGTATTTTAACCCAGCAAGACTCTGAGGTAGGCTAATTGGCCCCTCACTAAGCCCCACCTCCAAACAGCAAATGTCCAATCATAGGTTAGTAACCGTAACTAGAGCTGTCAATCTTTCCATTTCTCTGCATGTTGAAGGTGTGCAGGAGGCTCTGGGAAGAGCAATACTCAGTGTTTCATGAATCTGGACGGTGGCATCTTTTTTATCGTCTTTCAAAAATGTGAGACACAAAAGCACACGTGTGGCAAATGGATTAAACCCTGTCTTCATCTGCTCTAACATAAACTGCAAACGTTAGCGTATCTAGCTAACTAACACCGGCTTACAAGCTGCAGTAACTTTACCTCCAGACAAACCTGCTAGATTCCACTGCATTTGTTCTGTGGGGGTTTGAGGAGGAGGATGTGGGTTGATGATAATGCATCTCACTCCGGCTCAATGTCTCAAGTCTAAGACAGGTTAGCTTAACTTTTATTCCAGCTCTCTTTGGTCCGGCTGGGTGAGCGGTCTCAAGGTCACTAATCGAGTCCCTGCACTTCCTTTCCTTCCTTCTTAATGAGTGTATTTCTGTCATCTATCATGTAGATATACCTGCTGTATTTCACCATCTGACCAATGTTTGCTGTATGATGTAAGCTAGCTTTAGCCTCAGCCTGTTAGCATTAATGCAGCCTGTTAGCATTAATGTTATATCATTTTCGCAGCTGGTAGCTAACTTTACATAAACACTTTCACAGGGTTCTTGTTTTAAAACATGTCAGATGGAAACATTAAAACATCAGTTAGAAACTTCTCTGCTGACTCAAGTTGTGTTAGCATTAGCTTATATTAGCCAGCTACACTTAAGAAATCTACTTGTCATTATTTTAGTGACAAAATCTGTCATATGGGAAGTCGCTTTTGTTTACTTCTCTAAGGAATCATAGACCTTGTGTTTCAACAAGTTCTCCTAATTTCTCAGTTAAATGCCACCGTTATCCCTGCATAAACTGCATAAATGCAGAGCGAGAATGGAAAGCTTGGCAGGCTCAGCAACACTACAGTTACACAGAACAGTGATGAATCTTAATAACAATGACAAATCTTGTTTTTTTCAGTACCCATGACAAAGAAATAATAATAATGACAAAATACAAACAATAGTAAATAATAAAATATTGAGTCAGTTCATCAAGACGTTCATATACGACAGAAAAGTTGCAGTGATTGGACAAAGTTCTATGGTTGTGCAAAATTCACAGGAATTGGTTGAATTTTCCATAACTGTTGTGTTTGCAATTTCCTGAAGGGACCCTTTTATGGACCAAACAAGTCAATCAAGAAAATAATCATCAGATTGATCAATAATGAAACATCACCCTTAACTATAATAAATAATAATTAAAAAAAAAAAAAGAAGAATTATGACAGCATTGTTTACTCTAAAAATGTTTTGTTTTTTTTTATAAAGCAATGTGGCTCTGCAGTTCACGACTAAATCATTATTCAGTTTGTCATCTGAGCAGCCTACAGAACATTACATTTCTTCTCAGGTAAAACCTCTGCCGGCACTAATAACCCTCCATACAACAACACCGGTCTAGTGTTGCCATCTCTGTAATGGACAGACATGCGCTGCTTAAAAGCATCAATTCCCACCGGACAGAAACATGCAGCGGTCAAAACGTCAATTATCCTCTCAAATGTAAATCAATACGTCCTCTAAACATGATATCACTTCTAAAATTGACTTTCTTCTTCTGTGTCGCCTACCTCAGCGGGTGTCTCATTTCCTCTTCATTTTGTTTGTAAGTTTGGTGGTTTTAAACGGGAGAGGCGGTGATGGTAAACGAGCTAACCGCCCATGCCCGCGAAAACGTGCCCGGCGCGTGCCCTCCCCGGCACCGACTGAAGCCCCGCTCCGCTCCTGGAAACTGGTATGTCCAAAAAAATATCCAAAAAAATTATTCAGCAGATTTAACAGCAATCCTTGCAGAAAGTAAGCTGCAGGAAAACGTATGAAGTTTAAAAACTGTTACTGTTGGTGACAAGAAGCAAAAAATATATTCCATGTATTCAAACGGTCTCCAAAACTTGCTGTGACGAATTTACGTTAGTGTTCACCTGTGAAATCTAAGCACCGGTGTCCTGCCATCTCTTCACGTGGTTCAAAATAGGTCTAAAAACACACAGAGTGTACTGAAACGGTAATTATCCACAGTATCCTCAATGAGAGAAGGTGTTTAAAACGTTAAAACAACGCCAGGGTGGTCTGTAATTCCAATTCAGGTTAAAATTAACCGTCGGAATCCGGCAGGTGAAGTCCGTTCAAAATAATTAAGAAGAGTTTACAGCTGCGTTCTTGTCGGACAGGTGAATATTCGGCTCCGCTTTGTTCGCTGAATCCATCCGCAGTTTAATTAAAATGTGTGATAAAGTGACTGTTGTTGTTGTAAATGTGCTGCTGTTGGACTGACAAGAGACCGGACTGACTGACTGCTTCCAGTCTGTCTGGGCGGAGAGCTGAGAGAGGGAGAGGAGAAGGAGGAGGAGGAGGAGGAGAGGAAGGAAGGAAAGTGAGAGAGGAGAGGGGAAGGAAGCAGGAAGGGGGGGCGTGAAGAGCCAGGTGGAAAGAGAGGAGCGACTCAGGGAGATGTATATCATGAAGGAAAAAGAAACTATAGATGGATATTAAAGTAATGTAATGTGATTACTTTACATTATTTTTGGATTATCTCAACACTTTCTTTGTTATGTGTAAATGCATGTTTAGATTAATATCGGTAATAATGCACATTTTTTGTTAACTTCACACACAAAGTTAAAAGTATAAACTCCCAGTCAAAAGAATCATCACATACAGTCCCTAAACATGTTAGCAGTATCAAGGTTTGCTAGCTGGACGTCTGTGTAGCTAATGTTAGCGAATGATCTGGGAGCTAATGTTACCAGTAGGCTTGTCTGGCTATAACATAGTAGTTGGTCTGTGTAGCTGAAATATTTGCGGTTGGTCTGTACAGCTAACATTAGTGTTTTGTCTGTGTGGCTAATGTTAGCGGTTAGCCTGTATAGCTAATTTTTGCAATTGGTTTGTGTCACTATAATGATAGCAGTTAGTCTGGTGAGCTTATGTTAGTGGCTGGTTCTGTAGCTAAAATTAGTAGTTAGTCTGTGTTGTTAATGTTAGCAATTGGTCTGACTCCATAATTTGTATTTTCAAAATATATTGTGATAGACAGTATTAACATAAAGCAACCCTGTGGATGCTGTATCGCCTAAAGCTGTCTTATATAACCAGAGACAATAAGTTACAGTAACTCACTATAAAGGTTATACAAATATCTCTGCCAGTGAGCAAATCTTCATTATCCTCATCATTATTTACATTATTTACAAAAATAAATAATAAGCTAAATATACCAGTCTATGCAGTGTACAGTCTATAAATACTGTCTATCAATATATCAATATACTGTAGTCCTTTCTCTGTACACAGTAAAACATCCTCTGTGTAGCTTTAGTATAAGTGAAACGCTGAGTTCTGCCCAGTCCCTTTGCCCCCATTATGTCGTCCTGCCATTACCTTTTATAGCTGTGTTATCTTCCATCAGCGCAGGTTGACGATTATCTCGTTCCCATTGTGGCTGTTCCTTTTACAAGCATTTCACAGATCAATAAAACAAATGCCAACACAATTAAAAAAGGAAGGCCAACAGGAAGGACAGCGCTGCCTCTAAGAGCACTGTGTTCTCCACCACCTTTCTTGACTGTGATACATACTACATTTGTAAAGATTTTCTTTGGTTTGACTCAGGACAGATATTTCATTTTACATTAGCAGGTCTGTATAAACACATTATGTTACTAATCTACAGGCTGAGCTTCGTTTTTATTGTGCAGATTTGACGACAGTATCAATGGTCTCATCTAACTCTTGGTAAGATCAGAAATAAGGATAACTTGTGTCCCATAATGTCAAACTATTCCCATAAAAATTCAGAGAAACTCTTCAATAACCACAAGATGAGACCCTTCTCAGTGACTTCCAGTACCACCAGCAGGACCTCAAGAACCCACTAGAATCACCTAAAAAACAAAAGAATGTCCTAAAAGACCCCCAGAACCTCCTCAACAATCACCACAATCATAAACGACTTCAAGAAGCTTCTCACTGACCACTAGAACCTCCTCAGTAACCACGTGAAGCACCTAAAGTACCAAAAGAATATCCTGAGAGTCCTACAGAACCTCAAGATCACAAGAACCACTACAGGGCCTCTAGAACCTTTTCAGTGACAACTTGAACCTCCTACAGGATCCCTAGAGACTACCTAAAGGATCAAGACCTCCTCAGTGACAACAAGAACATTAAAAAGAACCTCTATAAAGACCATGAGAACATACTAAAGGACAACCAACTACTGGACCTGTAGGACATATACCCAGTGACCACCAGAATCACCCAAAGTACCAGAGTACTTCCTAAAAGGCCCCCAGAACCTCAAGACCGCAAGCACCACTATAGGAACTCTAGAGTCTTTTCAGTGACCACTTGAACCAGCCCACCTAGAGGATCAGGACCTCCTCAGTGACCACAAAAACTAGACCCTCTTGAACATCTGTGAGTATCACTAGAAAATCCTTAAGAACCATTAGAACCAACTACTGGACCTCAATTACTTATAGTGACCACTAGAATCACTTAAAGTACAGGAGAATGTCCTAAAAGACCCCCAGAACCTCAACGAACACCACAAACACATGTAGGACTTCAGGAAGCTTCTCAGTGACCACTAGAACCTCCTCAGATACTATTAGAAGCACCTTAAGTAGCAAAGAACATCCTAAAAGACCCCCAAAAACTCTGACTGCAAGAACCAGTGCACTACCACTAGACCTGAGCCACCTTTTCAGTAAACACTTGAACCTCCTACTTAACCCTACAAGACCACTTAAGGAATTATGACCATAGAAACATTATAAAAAATAAGAACTTCATAAAAGATCTGCAAGGACCACTAGAACAGCTTGGACTGAGGGTTGTTCCTGGCAAATCTCAGTCCCAGTCTCAGTTGTTGGACAATGATTCCCTGATCTTCTGATGTGAATTAATTTGAAAGATGTATGTATTGTCCATATCAATAACTGTATATACTACTTAAACTCATTTTATTTTATATTTTATCCTATTCTATTCTAAATGTAATCATTTGTTCTATGTGTGTGCAGCATAAATGGACTACAACTTAGAGTTCAAATTAATGCCGAATGTTCACCAAATGAGTAAGTGTCTGTTTATGAGTTGTTAGAAATCAGTAATAATCTTTTAGAAGGAGTAGATGTTTATAAATTATGCACAATGTTAATTTGGTAGCAGTGAGACAGCCATTGAACTCAAACTCCAGACTGTGTATTTTCAGAGCAGTGGGCTTCTGTTTTCAGGATAACAGGATGAAGTTCATATCGACAGACAACTGACAGAGTTAGCAACAGCTGATCAAATGACTCGTCCTCAATTGTTGGTGCAAATTTACGATATTCCTGCATCCTCTTGCAGTGCTTCTGTGGTGTTCCTGCAGAGTTCCTGCAGCCTGCATAGCCATCCCTGAATCCTGGGAAGAGGAGGCAGGGAGGAAATGACACCTTTTAACCATATATTATTATTAAACAGGATTTTGACCTTTTTAATATCAATGGCTCCAACTAACTCATTTCTGGATAAAGAATTGCTATATTTTTCTCTTAAAGTGTCACTATTCAGGGATATTCAGCAGAGAAAAGGAACCAATGCAGCTAAAAAGAGACTCGGTGTAATTGCCTGGTCACAGTGTTACAGCAGGTCAACAACACAGGTAACAGGCAGGAGGCAGATTGACAGAACAGGGACAGGAACAGAAGCAGCAGGCAGGAATTGCTGAAACACACTGGCTTGTTGCATAATGAGGGAAAACAGGCAGGTGTACAGTGAAGAGCAGAGGCAGGTGACTGGAGAGGGCAGAAAGCTCTGAGGACATCTGGTGGACAGAATGGGAACCACAGGGTCTGAAGGTTATCCTGAAAGGAAAAGGCTGCTGATGTTCTACATTTCTATTGCTGAGCGTCAGTGCTTCCTGTCTGGTTTAGTAGTTTAATTAAAAAGAAGGTTCAGTGATTCCCTAAAACAGCTGCTCACTATAGTTTGTTAGTAAATGCACCCACTGTTGGTTTGGCTTTGCACACAAGAAGAAACAAAATATAGAATATATTCTTTAATAAATGCAGGAGATATATTTCTGTTTATCCAGATCAAACAGAGACATGGTAGATTTAACAGTGACGGCACTCTGCCTCTCCTCTTCACTCCACAGCAGTCTGCATTTAGCTGACAGTGACAGTGTTTTGTCAGGAGAGGGGATCCGGTAGGCGTTGAGATGCTGAGGAAAGCCATTAGCTTAACACAGAGTGGGAGTCAGCGTTTCCCATACTTCCTCCATACAAACCCTCCACTTGCACTTACGTGCTGCTACTCATCAGCGCCGATTTCTGCTCCTCTCTGAAGTTTGATCTGTGAAAACCAAAGTTCCTTCTTCCAATTATCACATTATTATCACTTCATTAGAAGAAAATGGTTGATATATTTATTGATGATGAAAGTAATCATTCCATGTACTCCACATGATTGGACCTTCTTTTCAAGTGACAAGATGTTGACAGGATTACTTAACTGATTAATCATTTTGAGTCATTTTCTCTGATTTCAGCTTCTTAAATGTGAATATTTTCTGGTTTCTTTATTCCTCTTTAACTGTAAACTGAATATTTTTTAAACTCTGGACAAAACAAGACATTTTAGAACGTCATCTTGATCTTTAATCAACATTTTACAACAATTCAATGAAATGAGAAAATAATCTGATAATTAATCTGTAATGAAAATAATCAAAACTTGTGGCCCTAAAAACACAAAACAATTTCACTGTATTTTTTATTAAGATAATCCAAACATAACAAAGTAATCAAGTTACATTACTTTAATATTGTGATTCTTGAATTACATTACTGACTACATTTTTAAAGGTAATTAGGATACATTTTAACCCTGCCATCCCTGCCCCTGATACAGTTTCTGCCTTTAACAGTGGACACAAACAGGAGTGATACTGGATAGATTGCAGTGAAGAAAGGATGTAACAAAGATTGTGGGATAAATATAGAAGTAGTCGTTGGTGTGATGGATAAACTGCTGCTGTTGGTCCATTTCCTGCACTATTGACAGTCCTCAGAGAGAGAACAGTGAGTCCTGCTGATGAGAAAGGCTGCGATGTAACATGAAGCAATGAAGTTATCCAACAATCACTGTGTCTAAAATATGACAAGGAAAAACATTAACAAAGTTAGCTAAAGATAATAAATCAGTCTTTAGATGTTACACTGCCTTGTTGGTTCAGTGCTGCACCTTAACTTCAACTAAACATTATTTATTATTTGGGAAAACACAAATAATGTGATGGAAACAGATAGATCCTCTTTGTTATTTGGAAACAGTCAGCTCCACGGTTACCTCAGCAGAGTTAAAAAAGGTTTCTTTTTCCTCTGTCAATCACTGATTTAATCCAGAACTGTATTCTTAAGGGTTTTGATTTTTACCCTTCAATTATGCTGCAAATATATTTTAAAAGATCAAACTCTTGGCTATTAATCCTTGTATCCAACCACCTTCTAGTGATTATTTTTTTATTATTATTATTGTTAAATATCTTTTCTTTTCTTTTTTTTTGCAGCTGAGGACTTGAAATTTGTAACTTAAAACACAAAGAACACTCATTAGGTGTCCCATGATTTATTTATTTATTTTTGTTGACTTAAATTCATTTTATAAATCCTTATGAAGATATATTTGATGAATATAAAAACGTGGGCACTGACTTATCTTTTATTTTTTAATTTATATATTTATTTAACTCTTTATTCTATCAAATTGAATAAAAGTGCCAGTTTCAAACACGTTGTTTAGTTATTACAGAGAACAGAGAGTTATGTCTCCTCTGCCAACATAAACTCTGTAAAATGGAAAATCTGACAGAGCTGACGTCTTAAATTTTTTTCATTTCTCAGCGTTGTCGTACTGAGCAGCCATTTTATTTTTTTAAAGTGTCTCACAGTCTCTTATTGTTAATCAGAATACACATTTTAAAACCAGAATTTGTCCCAAATCTCAAGAATGTATATATATATCCAACACAAAACTGAATCTTTGAACATTAACGTTGAAAATATATTTCGGTTTTGATTTTTCAATATCCTCCAGTTAAAGAGGAGTTGGTGGTGGCTTCAGACAGGTCAGAAAAATTTGTTTTGCTAAAAAATAAAAAGAGACAGAAATCAAAAGTACAGTATGATGATCTGGAAATACATTTCAGAATTAATTATATGCAAAATTGAAATATGTTGATGCTTTGTAACCTCGACACTTGCATTACCAGTGAATATTAGGTTAGAAAATAAAACATTTGTCAATTTAATCTGACTTCTGGAATAAACCACACCCACTTCTATCCGAATACAGATACAGAGACAGATCATTTTGTTGGCTGGATACAGATACAGATACAGATGATGACGTTTCTGTGCACGTCTAATAAATGATTGTCACAAAAGCACACAGGGATCAATTATCTGGACTGTGTGCATGAGACTGAGGGCGTAACCATGGCAACACATCAGCTGTGCGAGGGTTTGGCCTGTTATGCCAATTACACGTTAATGTTCCACGGCGGCCGAGCTGAAAACACAGTTTCTTTCCTCCGGTGTGATCTGATCGCTGCATTCTTCAAACAATTCATCGATTGATCAATTAGTTATAAATCCCAGACGGAGGATAAAACAAACCAATCTGAGAGCAAGTTAATTGATTATCAGGTCGGGTCCAAAATGATGAAAGATGTCAAAAATACAAGAAGTGAATACCATGTGTTAATCAATCACTTTGCAAGAAGAGAGCTCAAACGTTCATCATATGTGGAAGATTATTTTACATGTGAAAACAGGAACTTCACACGTGCTCCTTACAGCTGTTTACTCTCTAAATATCTCATGTAACATAATCAAAATATCTCCACTGGGAGCCCAACACTGAAGTGAAACATGAAATTTTAAAGAGCATAAACTGCTGGGATGACCTGCTGGCGTTGGGACGTGACGTGTCACTCGGGGGAAATCTCACCGGCAGTAAAGCGCTGATGTGGACCTGCTGGAAAACTGCAGAGTGGAAACAAAACATCAATAATGGATTTCCTTCCAGGCGGCTGGAGCCTCGACCTGCTGGAAGCATGATGGAAACACTGCAGCTGTCAGGACGCGTGCACATACATGACATACATCTGATTATTCCTGCACAGATTAATATTACAGTGAGTTGTACCTGGACTGATGGCAGACATGTTTTCTGTTTCCATGTAAATACTCCACTAAAGTACAAATCATTTACATTTGTACACTGAAACCTACTTCAAGGAGTTTTCAGCTGATTATGAAACTGTCTCAGTTCAATACTGATGCGTCTATATGACCTAAATAAACAAACTAGATCATCATAGATATTTTTTAGACAGTTTTCTTATGTAATATTTCGTGGTTATGGTGGTTGAAAATCAAGAGCTTTTGTCCACAGTGGACTCAAATTCTACAGGCTTTCAGGTTTTTTCTCATTTGTTTGGTGTATATGTCCTTTTCTGGTTTACTAATTTGTTTTATGGTCACTTTACTTGTGTTTTAATAAATAAAACATGTTTGTTGTAACTCCTTGACTTGTCTAATTGTGTTAGGCCTCTTTTGGGTAATAAGCTTGTCTATTATAACCTTTTATTTTGCCATTAATTTGGTGTAGATCTGTGGTAAACCCATTAAATATCTTACAACTGAACCAAAAACATCATGTATTTACACCTGAAAATAACTCAGACCTGTTACACAAACCCACCTTTTATAAATCCTTAAACTAATAATTAAAGCATTTACCAAAAAAACTCAAATCATCATGTCATACACCTCTTGAAATCTACCTCACTGTGAAGTGAGGATTTTTTGAAATTAATATCTTTTAAGGTATTTTTATCTTTTCAAATTAAAAGACAAATGAAAACATATTTGTCCACTGAACATCATGATTTAGATGAGGGCATTGTCTTAATGGGTAAATTACAAATGTATTAAGTTGTTTGTTTTGATGACTGACTGTGGTTAAATAAACCTGTAGACATCAGCCTGTCTCAGAGACGAACAGCTGTAGTATCACCGTGAGCACGCGGACTCAGACGTCATCCTGACAGGAATCAACGTCACCACTGATCTGCTCACATCCAAAGGCCTCCACCCCTCCACCTGTGAAATACCAGCTCCTAAATGCCACAGAGCTGCGAGAATTTGTCTGTGGCTCACAGGTCCCTGGATGTCTGCAGATAATCTGTCCACAGATGTCACTGTCATGGCAACGCAACATCAGCACCTCCCCTCACTCTCCTCTAAGAGCCTGTTCACACGTGGTATCAACGTGCATCCTGGGTGACCTGATCACGAGTGCACGGGTCTGAGTGCGTCAGTTGTCCCCTTATATGCTTTATAATGTCTCCCCACTTCTGTCTCGAGTGTCCACTTGTGATCGGATCTCGTTTTCCCGCCCTGCATGTGAATAAACACGTCACACATCATGTCAGTTTGCAAATCCCAGATGTGGGAAGTGACAAAGCACAAATACTTTGTTACTGCGCTTAAGTCGAGTTTTCAGGTATCTGTACTTTACTTGAGTATTTATTTTTCTGAAAACTTAGCGGCAGACTAACAACGCCTGTGTTCTGTGAAGTAAAATGACTGATTTTGTCAAAAGAGTTTGGTTAGTCTGGAGAGAGTGATATTTGGCTTATGTAACGGCAGCTTTCCATCAGAAAAGTCTGTCTGACAGCGAGGTAAAGCAGTGAAAATATTCTAAACATAACGTATATTTAAACTCGCATTGATTTTTTTAGGTGTCTGAAATGTCTCGCTGCTGACTCTGTCCACAGCAGGACACTGCTTAGCTTCCTACACCAGTTCTCCTGCTTTTTCTCCAAACTGGGTGTGTCGACCGCCATCTTCTGCAGGTACGACACTGAAGAACCTCACACAACCACACTTCAAATTATCCAAACTATTCCTTTAATGCCTATCTTTGAGTACAGGTCATGTCAGCTACAAATCAAAATAAAAAGTGACAGTTTTGTACAAGAAACTCTTAATTTGCTGTGAGCTCAGCCTGTTAATTATATGTAAGTAAAGGGGACAAATAAAGTATTAACAAGTCTCTCCATCCTTATATTATCAACAGAACATGTTGACATCAGCTCTGTCTCGTATCCATTAATCATCCATCCATATTTAATCAGCTCTATAACTGTGTCTGCTGTATTTTCCTCCTCTGTGAATTGTTGCCATTTCGTCAGGAAGTGGCAGTGACCCCCCTTCAGGATCTCCTTGTCAATTATTCAACAGAAAAAAGGACGTAAATATTCAAAAAGCTGTGGGTTTGCTCTCCCTGTGCAGAGGAATGTTTGTGAGCGAAGGCTCAGCATGTCTGCAGCATCATTACCCATAAATCCTGCGTGTGCTGAGGTCTGTAAATTCTGTGTGACGGTTCAACATGTTGCTTTCTACAAAAACTAATTTAAAACATCAACAGATGCTGGGATTCTTGAAAAATCAGAAGCAAACTTTATTTGGATCTGTTTAGCTGTTACAACTTTAAAGTCTCTCTGACCCACCTGCTCTAATCTGAATACAAAAAGATATAACTGTATTCCATTACAGTGACAGACTGAAAAGATGTAATCAGATTACAGTTAATAAAAATAGAGGTAAATGAAAGAAAAATATCCTGCCATGCACAGTGAACACACAGCTGGCCTCTAATGAAATAATGTGTCACCGAATGAAAATTTCACAATATTTTATCTTTGAATCAATCAGTCAATAAATAAATTACACACAACAAAGGAAGGAACAGTTGGACAAACTAATAAACATAACAACCAACATAAAACACTCAGAGCTGCATCGACTGATTTATTATTAATTGACTATTAGAATAATCTGCATCTATTTCTGTAATCGATTAATCGTTTTGAGTCATTTTTGAAGAAAAAATGACTGAATTCTCTGATTTCAGCTTCTTAAATGTGATTTTATTATTATTATTGTTGTTGTTGTTGTTGTTGTTGTTGTTGTTGTTGTTGTTTTAGTTTCCTTCTTTCCTTCCACTCAGGCTCAACTTCAACTGAATTTGTTTTTTCAACCAGAAGAATGCAGCTCAGTGAAATAAACAGGCTGAATGCAGGGAGTTCATTTAAAGCATATGTGCAATGAAAACATGAATACTTGGTGCAGAATATTCATAAGAAGTAGTACTGCAGTATCTGCTCATATCAGCTCTGTATGTTGTAAACAATAAAAAGGGCAGAGGTTGTTCAATAGATGATTCTCTGTAATTAAAATAAGGAACAGCAGGTGGAGCCACACACCACATCTTTTATCTTCATTAAACGAAACAGAACAAGACCACATGGAATGAACTGAACAATATCTGTTATCTCATGAGGGTCAGGACTCTTTTTCAGTCTGTAATAAATCTTCTTTATTGACTAAATGCACAAAAAAAACTGTTGGTTATAAAAAGCAACAAGTGACAGAAAACTCTGCTCATTTCTGTGTGATGAAGCTGTTTCAGTGAGGAAAGCTGAAAGGACAGACTGACAAAAGCTCTTCTGCTGTGAACATGAACACTGATGGGATGTGAACAAACTGAAGCTTTACACAATGAATAAACAAACAAGAACAAAGTCTTTTCTTCTCGTCTTCATTCATACAGAGCTGATGGAGAAAATGTCAAACTAATATGAGAAGATAACTGAGGCTGTTTTCCTCCTGAAACACCACAAAGTTCATTAAAGTCTGTTCAATGACTCATGTTCAATGAGTTCATGTACAGATTCACTTCATCCACACAATCAGTTTGTTTGAGCAGAATCTCAGCTACGTACAAGACAATAATCAATCATCTCCTTATTGATTATCATCAGGATCATTACACTTTTAATTAACCTCACACAAATAAATGTAAATGTAATTAAAAGTTTCTTTCCAACGTGGTGAGAACAGAATATCTATGATAAATGAAGGTCTGGTGCTGCAGTGGAAGAGAAACAACAACATAAAAATACATCAATACAAACATTGATCACACATCTCTGTGCAGTGAAGAAATGCCACAACAATCAGCTCTCAGCAACAATGATGGAAATTCAGAATTTAACCCACTGTCCCTGAAATGACTTCTGTCTATTTCAGTTCACGGAACTCAGCAGTGTTTTCAGGGTCGTAAGGCCGAAGTCCAGCATAGAGAGGTTGAGTGAATGTGGTCTGGACTCTGTGGAGGAGAGTCATGGTTTCAGAGACGCTGTAGAAGGACAGAATACCTGCACTGTGATCCAGGTACACTCCAACTCTGGAGGACTGAGGACCTGAGATGGGAGTTTGGACTTTGTTGTGATAAAAGTTATAACCGTTTGTGTGACAATATAATGCCCAAGATTTGTCATTTAATCCAAATTGGTTGTCAGCTCTGCTGATGGTCTTGTACGCGACTGCAACACAAACTCCCCTTCCTCTCCACTCCACCTCCCAGTAACAACGTCCAGTCAGACTCTCTGTACTGAGGACCTGAAACCAGTCAGTGAATCTGTCTGGGTGACTAGAATAAGACTGATGTTGTTTAATTCTTGTTACTTTTCTGTTCCCCTCAGATAATAACAGATATGTGTTTGCTGTGTTTGGATCCAGTGTGATTTCAGTTGAATATTTTAAGAACCCAGCTCTGGTCTTGGGTTCTGGTTCTGGTTGTGACAGTAAAACATCCACTTCAGTCACTGTCAGTGAGACGTTTGTCCATTTCTCACTCAGAACGTCCTGTAGTTTGTCTCTGAGCTCTGACACAGCAGCTGGCACGTCCTCAAAGTACCTCAGAGGACGGATATTGATGCTGGATGAGTCTGTAGATTCACTGAGTGCTGACAGTGAGGGGTAGTTGTGTAGAAACTGGTTGTGATCCTCTTTGTGTGAGAGCTGTTCCAGCTCAACGTCTTTCCTCTTCAGCTCAGTGATCTCCTGCTCCAGCTTCTCCTGAAGCTCTTTGACTCGACTCACTTCAGTTTCCTGCTGGGATCTGACCTGCTGCTTCACATCAGAGCGTCTTTTCTCCATGAGACGGATCAGCTCAGTGAAGATCTTCTCACTGTCCTCCACTGCTTTATCAGCAGAGCCATTGATAGCCTCCACCTCCTGTTGAAGCACCTTCACATCTTTCTCTCTGTCCTGGATTCTCTGCTGGATGTTTTGTCGACTCACCTCGAGCTCTCTCTGCCTCTCAGTCCTTTCTGCTGCAGCTGACACTGTGTCGTGGCCTTTATGTTCGTCCACAGAGCAGAGATAACAGATACACTGTTGATCAGTACGACAGAACATCTTCATCACCTCATCATGACGAGAGCAGATGTTCTCCTGGAGGTTCTTGGAGGGCTCCACCAGCTTGTGTTTCTTTAATTGAGCAACATCATAGTGAGGCTGCAGGTGTTTCTCACAGTAAGAGACCAGACAGACCAGACAGGACTTGAGGGCTTTCAGTTTTCTCCCAGTGCAGACATCACAGGCCACATCTTCAGGTCCAGCATAGCAGTGATCAGCAGGAGCAGCTTGGAGTCCAGTCTTCTTCAGTTCCTCCACTAAAGCTGCTAACATGGTGTTTTTCAGCAGGACAGGCCTCGGTGTGAAGGTCTGCCTACACTGAGGGCAGCTGTGGATTTTCTTCTTATCCTCTTCATCCCAGAAGTTTTTAATACAGTTCATGCAGTAGCTGTGTCCACAGGGAGTAGCCACCGGATCCTTCAGTAGATCCAGACAGATGGAACAAGAGAAAGTTTCCCGGTCCAGCTGAACTCCTTTCTGTGCCATTTCACCTCTCAGTAACAACGACTGTCTGAGTTTCACTTCCGTATAACTGAAACCAGTCTGAGCTCTGATCTAAACAAGCTGTGTCTCTGCAGTGAATGTGGCCTGTCAGCTGCTGCACGTCACCACATGTTGGTTCCACCCATCTTCAAACTGTAGATCTGAAGGGGAGGGAACAAGGAAATACATGTGCAGAGTGGAGCTCACTGTGTTTGAGAGCAGGAGGAGGAGGGAGGGCTTATCAAGCTCTGATTCATTCCAGGAGGAGGAGCAGAATCTGAACTTTGTCCCTTCATTTACAACAAAGTCTTAGTTAAAACCTGATATACATTTAAAACATGTCAGTTTTTAGTTGTAAAATACTTTTTGACTCCTCAGACTTTGCTGATGGCTCCATTTTTCTCTAACTCTTCATCTGGTTCTGTTCAGTTTTCTTTTACTAAACTTTCTTGAACTGAACTGACATAAAATAAATTTCTGTATGAAAGTTTTTTCACATATTAAAGGATCAACTTTGAAGCATTTTGTGACAAAACAGTTTAATGTCAGAATATGATCCTGAGTCAAAGCAGCACTGAAACAAACATCAAACAAGTTATATGTTGTAACTGTGAGTCCAGAAGGACACGAATGAACTAGATCAGCTGCTTCTGCTGTTAATTTGTGGATGAATATGAATCCATCAATCTGTAGAATTTATACTATTTTTTGTTTCCTACATTTAATTAATAATTAAAGTTTTTGTTGTTTTTAATCAGCAGAGATCACACTCAAACATTTTTATTTTCATAATTACCTTAAAGTTATCAAAGCTTCACTGGCAGTGGCAAAGAAATTTGTTCTTATTAAAGTTTCAGGATTTGTAGGAGGAAATAGTCACACACTCGTAGCCACGATGCAAAAGACAATATTCTTTATTTCAGCCACATTTGTTCTTCAGGATACTGAAGGATGAAGCAGCTCAACAGACATTAAATGGAGGACAGGACACAGGTGTCCTCCCTTACAAGGAGGAGTGTCCCTACTTACATTCACATGTTCTGAAAGGAGCAGAGTTACCGAGTTCATCAGAAACATCCCAGTAAAACAGTTCAATCCATCAACTGGCTGCACATTAAGTCCAAAAACATCTATATGCAAACATCCAAACAGTAGAAAAGGCTGATAAATTATATAAAAAATAGTTTCAGTTCAATATATCAACAAATATCTTCTTATAAATATGACACAGTGTGTAGGATACAGCCTGATCCACACATGTAATTCTAATGGAGACCAGGTAGAAATTATTTTAAGGAAAATAACAAAAACAGCTCAGCTCAGACTGTGGACATGAAAAGGAGACCTGAGAGAATAAACATGACATCCCACAAGTTACATTAGAAAAAAACAATATATCTAAATATATTAGGCAAATATTTGAAAAATATAAAAGTTTCAGGAAATATTTTGACATGTTTTTGGGGACTGATGACCTGAGACGAGAGTTTGGACACTGTTGTACCAAAAGTTTTAGCTGTTTGTTCGTTCAGCATGACGTCACATTAACAATCCAGTGTGTCCATGTCTCCACCTTGTGGTCAGATGTAGTAAGACACAGATGTAGTCACACAAACTTGGGCCTGATTTACTAAGATCCCAATTAAAGAGAACTAAACTGTGTTCATTCTAACATATTGAACGTTTGGTTGTTGTGTGTTTTTCAGGTGATCAACTAAGAATAATTGTGTAAATGACATCAGGTGCAAACATTGTGGAGACAGCAGTATGTAAATGAGGGTTTTGTGTGTTTTACTGGTTTCTGCCGTGGAGAGTTTAGACAGAAGGCAGAATGACCACAAACACTAAATGAAAATTGATCCCTCCGGTGTCCATAAATATGTTAACATTCCTGTGGGCTCCACACTAAAATAAAATCCAGTTTTCAAAAAAGGAAAGAGAGAAAGGAGAAAGAGGAGAGGCAAAAGAAAGGGTGTCAATATGTGACCCAGTTTTTCTCCAAGAAAGGTGAGTAGCCTACAGTCTATACGCTGTAGAAAAGAACCTGTTAGCTTAATGTCCACAGTGAAATAAGCTAGCTACAGACTAGTGTTAGCCTACATTTCACTCCTTTTTAACCAACATTTAGCAAGATATTCATATTAAATCAGTTGTCCCTGCCGCTTTTACCAGACTTAACAACAGATGAGTCAGCAGCAGCCCCGTCTCTCCGTAACTTTACTCCTCCCTGTCCCAGTGAAGAAGGTGAGCAACATTATATTCAATGACATGTCAGTTAGCATCATTTCAAGGAGTCTGTGGGAATTTCTCTCTCTCTCTCTCTCTCTCTCTTGCTCTTTTTACCATTACAGAAAAGGAAACAAAATATTTTTTAATGACAGAAGAACACAAAAGAACACAAATTATTTTTCCACATAATGATCATTATGAAATTAAAAAAAAAAAAACAGCCTATAACTGTCTGTACTGGATGCTGGACAGTTGGAAACACTGAGTAGCCTTCCGCAGCCTGTACTTAAGTTACAGGCAATATTAAAATAATCCTGTTAGATGCTTTCATTTAGATTGAATTATGGCCATTAAATGATATCTATAGATACCGACTTTATTATTCCCATGAAGGGCATTTATTTGAGCAGCTTGTGCGCGTGCGCACACACACGCACACACACACACACACAGAGAGAGAGAGAGAGAGAGAGAAAAAAAAAATAAATAAATAAAACAAAACAAAACATATATCTAATGTATGTAATCTTGTGGTGGTGATTCAGAACTGCAGGTAATTTGTGTCAATGTTCTGTAGGATGTAGTGTTGTTCATTTATTGGTATATAGCATATTTTAATATATATACCGTATATATCGCATACATGCTGTACATCCTACAGAGCCAGGGCACTGCAGAATTGCATACCGTATGCAGACTATTGCATGTACAACTCACTAGCAGTAAATACTGTACTGATAGTATTAAACTACAAGAAGCAAGACAGTTGCAAGCCTTCATAGTTGGAGTAATGTAAAGCTTTTAATGGGTCAGTTAGGTCCTAGAGATGTGGTGACAACAGCTGTGCAAAGGGGGCCCAATGTGATTTTCTTTTTCATGGGGCCCAAAATTCCTGGCAGTGGCCCTGAGAACACTGTGTGTGATGCAGGACATAAGGCTCCAACCCCCAGGTGAACTACCAAGGTTTTAAGGGGTTGCATAGTTGTACATAATATATACACAAAATAAGTACTTAACATTGATACTGACATAACAGACACAGGTCCAGGGGCCCAACGGGTCAGGCGGCCCTGAGGCCACAACGTCTATGTGAAGTTACAGTTAATGTTTCTCATTGGACAGTCAATCAAACAACAATGAAGGGAAAAACAAACTTTCACTAATAGACAAACAATGACCACAAAGACACAACAAAACAACCACAACCTGACACAAATGACCACAGAAAGACAGAAAATGACTACAAAGTGATGCACTGAACGAGAATTCATTTTCTGTCACTTCATTATTTGACAAATGTAGAAGTGTAGTAGAGGTAGAAAGTTGCATTAAAAGAAAATACTCAACTAAATTACAAGTATCTCAAATTGGTACTGAAGTACATTAGTTACATTCCATCACTGTAAATCAGCTGCAGAGGAACTCAAATCTTCTCAAAGTGAACAAATGAAGTGGAACTTTAAAACAGAGAGCACATGTGACATGAAAACATGAATAGTTGCTGCAGTGTATTGATAAAGGTGGTAAAAGTGAGTCATTGTAGATTATTCTCTGTAATTAAAATAAGAAACAGTAGGGGGAGACACACACACACACACATACATATCAGTGAAGCAGTCACCCTGCTGCAACATGAAACCAGTTAGATGAACACAGTTTGGCCTCTTGATTGACAGAAAACTCATTTCTGTGTGATGAAGCTGTTTCAGTGAGGAAAGCTGAAAGGACAGACTGACTGACAAAAGCTCTTCTGCTGTGAACATGAACACTGAACTTTGTGGTGTTTCAGGAGGAAAACAGCCTCAGTTATCTTTTCATATTAGTTTGACATTTCCTCCATCAGCTCTGTATGAATGAAGATGAGAAGAAAAGACTTTGTTCATGTTTGTTTATTCATTGTGTAAAGCTTCAGTTTGTTCACAACCCATCAGTAAAGTCTGTTCAATGACTTGTGTTCAATGAGTTCATGTACAGATTCACTTCATTCACACAATCAGTTTGTTTGAGCAGAATCTCAGCTACGTACAAGACAATAATCAATCACCTCCTTATTGATTATCATCAGGATCATTACACTTTTAATTAACCTCACACAAATAAATGTAAATGTAATTAAAGATTTCTTGACAAAGTGGTGAGAACAGAATATCTACGATAAATGAAGGTCTGGTGCTGCAGTGGAAGAGAAACAACAACATACAAATACATCAATACAAACACTGATCACACATTTAGAGCACAGAGACGTTTACATTTTCCTGCAGAGAAATATCAGTTCAGGTAAACAGAAGTCATCCTGAGCAGTGAGAGCCTCCATGGCTGAACAGACACAGGAAGGAGCGTCGCCTAAACAAACTCAAACATTTACACAACAACAGATGACAAGATGTCAAAGTACCGCCCACGATGTTTGATTGACAGCTGATCTCTGTGCAGTGAAGAAATGCCACAGCAATCAGCTCTCAGCAACAATGATGGAAATTCAGAATTTAACCCACTGTCCCTGAAATGACTTCTGTCTATTTCAGTTCACAGAACTCAGCAGTGTCTCCATGAGAATAAACACAGAGTCCAGCATAGAGAGGCTGAGTGAATGTGGTCTGGACTCTGTGGAGGAGAGTCATGGTTTCAGAGACGCTGTAGAAGGACAGAATACCTGCTCTGTGATCCAGGTACACTCCAACTCTGGAGGACCGAGGACCTGACACAGGAATTTTGGTACTGTTGTAATAAAAGCAATAACTTTTTTTGACACAATATAATGCCCAAGATTTGTCATTGTATCCAAATCCACATTCTTGCCCTGCTCTGCTGATGGTCTCGTATGCAACTGCCACACGAATTCCTCCCCCTCTCCACTCCACCTCCCAGTAACAACGTCCAGTCAGACTCTCTCTACTCAGGACCTGCTCTGAAACAGTGAATCGGTCTATGTGACTAGAATAAAACTGTGTTTGGCTCACGTATGTTGCTTTTCTGTTCCCCTCAGATAATAACAGATATGTGTTTGCTGTGTTTGGATCCAGTGTGATTTCAGTTGAATATTTTAAGAACTCAGCTCTGGTCTTGGGTTCTGGTTCTGGTTGTGACAGTAAAACATCCACTTCAGTCACTGTCAGTGAGACGTTTGTCCATTTGTCACTCAGAACATCCTGTAGTTTGTCTCTGAGCTCTGACACAGCAGCTGTCACGTCCTCAAAGTACCTCAGAGGACGGATATTGATGCTGGATGAGTCTGTAGATTCACTGAGTGGTGACAGTGAGGGGTAGTTGTGTAGAAACTGGTTGTGATCCTCTGTGTGTGAGAGCTGTTCCAGCTCAGCGTCTTTCCTCTTCAGCTCAGTGATCTCCTGCTCCAGCTTCTCCTGAAGCTCTTTGACTCGACTCACTTCAGTTTCCTGCTGGGATCTGACCTGCTGCTTCACATCAGAGCATCTTTCCTCCATGAGACGGATCAGCTCAGTGAAGATCTTCTCACTGTCCTCCACTGCTTTATCAGCAGACCGATTGATAGCCTTCACCTCCTGTTGAAGCACCTTCACATCTTTCTCTCTGTCCTGGATTCTCTGCTGGATGTTTTGTCGACTCACCTCGAGCTCTCTCTGCCTCTCAGTCCTTTCTGCTGCAGCTGACACTATGTTGTGGCCTTTATGTTCCTCCACAGAGCAAAGAAAAGAGATACACTGCTGATCAGTACGACAGAACATCTTCAGAACCTCATCATGAAGAGAGCAGATGTTCTTGGAGGGCTCCACCAGCTTGTGTTTTTGAAATGTAAGTGATTTATAGTGAGGCTGGAGGTGTTTGTTACAGTAAGAGGCCAGACAGACCAGACAGGACTTGAGGGCTTTCAGTTTTCTCCCAGTGCAGACATCACAGGCCACATCTTCAGGTCCAGCATAGCAGTGATCAGCAGGAGCAGCTTGGAGTCCAGTCTTCTTCAGTTCCTCCACTAAAGCTGCTAACATGGTGTTTTTCAGCAGGACAGGCCTCGGTGTGAAGGTCTGCCTACACTGAGGGCAGCTGTGGATTTTCTTCTTATCCTCTTCATCCCAGTGGCTTTTAATACAGTTCATGCAGTAGCTGTGTCCACAGGGAGTAGCCACCGGATCCTTCAGTAGATCCAGACAGATGGAACAAGAGAAGGTTTCCCGGTCCAGCCGAACTCCTTTCTGCGCCATTTCACCTCTCAGTAACAACGACTGTCTGAGTTTCACTTCCTGATAACTGAAACTATTCTGAGCTCTGATGTCAACAACATGTGTCTCTGCAGTGAATGTGGCCTGTCAGCTGCTGTGCAGAGTGGAGTTTGCTGTATTTGGGAGCAGGAGGAAGAGGGAGGGCTTATCAAGCTCTGATTCATTCCAGAAGGAGTTGAAGCAGCTCTGTGAATCTGACCCTTGTGTCCTTGTTTACAAGAAAGCCCCTGTAAAAATCTGTTCCACATGTCAGAAGATTTCCATATTTAGTTCTAAAATATTTCTTTACTCCTCAGACTTTGCTGATAGCTCCATATTTCTTCAACTCTTCCTCTAACTCTACTCAGTTTTCATTTAAAGCAACGAGATGATCAAACCGAATTCTCATAAAACATGAAAATTGTTTTATAATAGTTTCCTTTTTATATATTAAATGATCTGCTTTGAAGCATTTTCTGACAAAACACCTCAGTGTCAGAGTATCATCCTGAGGCAAAGCAGCATTTCAGGCCTCAGATGTGTTGAAGCAAACATCACCAAACAAGTTATTTGTTGCAGCTGTGAATCCAGAAGGACATGACTGTTTTGTATCTGATTAATAATTGAATTTTTTTCACAACTACTAAATAGAAGTTACACTCAGTCACTTTTTTGTTTTTATCATGAGCCTAAAGTTATTAAAGCTTCATTGATAGCTGTAAAGAAAAGGTGACTCAGCAGAAGATGTCACATATTTGAATTCTGTAGTTTTTTCTGCAGCAGTGGTGTGATTAGAGTGTTTAATATATGCCTGAAACCAAAGAACTTCTGTTATCCAGCAACACATGAGACACTCCTGATAAAGTTGAATCTTTGACCATCACTGGATCCCCTGTAGAAACTGTGAGCAGCTATAAATATCTCAGGACTGTAATTGATGGCTGACTATATTTTACTGAAGACGCACACACAGACGTTATCGACTCAGGAAACTTAATGACTTTAGAGTTAGTGAGCAAACTCTGGAAATGATGTCTAAGAATCTGGTGGAAAGTATTTTACTTTTTCAACATGATCACATTGGTGGAAATCTGGATGTGAGAAATCAACAGAAAAAAACAGAGAAATATGAATTAAATACAAAGAGCAAAAGATTTCCAGATCATATATGATTCCTCTGACCTCTGGAATCACACTTTAAGGCTTTTACCCTCAGGGAGGCACTATGGACAATAAGAGCCACCAAACACGTGTACAGCAGCTCCTGTATGGTTGACGTCAAGCTATAGTTGAACATTTTTCTGTATTATTAATTGGTGGTTTAATCTAGGGCTGCACAATATGGTCTATCACCAATATTGCAATATTTTTAAGTCTATCAGGATACATGATATATATCTCGATATTCCTCTAAATCAGGGTATAAATGTTGATGGATGATTCAAGTAGACCCTTCTATTGGATTTTTTTCAATTTGCATACAAAAGGGAGAAAATCACAATTAAGTTAAATTTAGCAAACGTTTTATTTGAACCAGGCAGCTGCATTCACAAGCTTTTAACAAATAAAAATAAATAATGGCATGGTAGGCCTTCCTTCTGTGGCCTCGTTCTTGAAGACTCTCAAGAAAAACAGCTCAAAGCAACAGCAAAAAAGTTTATTAAACAAGAATCCTTGAGAAAGACATTTCAAAACTGTGTGAATAACAGTGCCTTTTTTCTGTTTGACCATGTTTATAACAACAGATCATTAAAAAAAAATAGCATAAACAAAAAAAAAACTGAAAATAGCACAGTGTGCAAAACCACAGAGGCAGAAGTCCAGGACTGTGACTGTGAAAACCAGTCTGAACAAAAACAGTCACATCAGAGGAGGAGTGGGAACTGCTCCTCTCTGAAAAAACAAAGAAACAAATCCAACAATCCTGTCACTCAGCCCAACACTCAGAGCAAATCTGGAAATTAATCTCTTTATATATTTTCTACAGATCTCAGGAAGATTTTAAATCAAATAGTTTTCTGCTTTACATAGTTCATATTCTTAATAAGTGAATTATGTGGACACACACACTCTTAGTTATGTTCACCATTGTTGATAATAAAAATTATTATTATTTTCCCAAACCTACACAAATACTCACCAATCATAAGGTGCAGCCGACGGCCAGAACTCTGTATTCTCCTTCACTCATTCATTTGATCATATTCATTGATTATGTTATCTGCGGTGGTGGTTTCCATTTTGGACATTTTTTTGTCATGTGATTGAGTGATTTGCTTCGGGGCTGGTTCCTTTAACGTTTTATTTGGTGTGGGTGAAGATGTGGACGTGCAGAGTTTGAGGTGTTCTTCGTTCTGTAGTGGATGACATTTCAGGTGGTGAAACAAATTTGTGGTACTGCTGCCTTTTGTGGCAATGGTTTTGCAGCATATTTTGTAGATAACTGTGTTTTGTTCAACGTCTTCCTTTGCGAAATCCGAACCACTGCCAGATGTTAGAGCCAGTGCTGTTTTTCCTCAGAACCAAGCTGTCCATCTCCTCCTTAATTACCGTCCCTGAACACTCATAAACTCGCCTGAGCTCTTCACCTTTTTTTTCACTCTCTCCATGCTCTCTTTCCTCCTCTCCTGATAAAAATACACGCATGTGTGCAGGAGTTTTCTGGATGGGCGGGGGAGTGTGCTGCTCGCTGTGAGAGGGGCATTAGGAGAGAGTGAGAGAAGGGAAACTCCACAGACATTAACATGCTGGCAGCTCAAAACATTCACGGGACAATTTGTACTCGATGGTCATGATAAAGGCATTTAATGAATGCGTGGAACGTGGAGCAAGCCGCAATACATCGAGTATATTCCATATATCAGCCACCCTTAGTTTAATCTGTAACAATACGTCACATGGTATAACCTGATCACAAATGAAGTGAAAGAAAAGTACCTCCAAACTGGTACTTCAGTACTTGAGTACTGTTTTTTTGTTTGTTTGTTTGTTTGTTGTTGTTTTTTTTGTTTGTTTGTTTTGTTTGGTTTTTTTTGGCTGTTTGGCAATGCTGAACCTACAGAGCCCCTAAAGAGACATGGATTTTTTTTTTTAAATGAGTTTTACGTGTGTGCTTAATTATGTGCTCACTTAAAAATTTTATGTGAGTACATAAAGTTGTTCTACATGAACACTTACGGTAATACATGCACACATAAAACCTTTACGTACTCGTGTAGACCAAAAGTTTTACGTGGTCACTTAAAGGTTTTACGTGTGCGCGTAAAAGTTTCACATGTGCACATAAAACTCACTATAAAAAAAATCTTTTCTCCCATGAAATACTGGAATAGAATATATTTAATGTTATGTTTAAGTGTTTGTTGGAAGTGTGGGAAATAAAACACAACAACAGTCTAGTTTCACACATTATAGCAGATTTAATGGCACAGTCACTAAAATCACATGGATTTAAAGATATGAAATTCAAGCTGCTGTTGAGTTTATGGCACAAAAGTGATGGATGTGATGTCTGTTGACCAATCACATCACAGACTTTAAACAATCAATCAATTCCTAATTTATATCTAATAGCTTCATTTCATGGGGATATTTTTTCTGTCAGTGGTGGAAATGGGCTGCCATAATAATATTTAGTAAAATAACAAAACAAAGCGAAGAACTGTACTGATAAAGATAAGCTAACTGGTGAGATAGCCACAGCTAGCTTCAGCTACTAGCTAGGGTACATTTTCACATTCCTCCAAGCGTTCCTTGTTTTCTAAAACTGAAAAATCAATTTTGTTAATCCACCATTTTAGTAATTCAGTTGCTTTTAACCAGCAGCTAAATCCAACCATGACAAAAAGTGTATAATATACCAGAAACTCTGCTAAAAAATTACTCGCCAAGCTTTACCCGCCTTCTCAGTTCAGTTGAAGTTCTTGCTTTTGTGACAACAACATTAAAGCTGTGCTTCTCTGAAGTTGCTATTCTGGGCTGGAATAACTGTTTTAGTCTGCATGTTAATTAGAGTTCAAATTAATGCTGCATGTCTGGTGAAATTAATTAGTGTCTGTTTATGAGCCATGAGAAATCATTAAAAATGTAGGAGTCGGCAGTATGTGACTAACTGGTAAAGTTGCAGATTTTTCAAATTGGAATGGGCGGAAACATAAGAAGGTAAAAAAAAAAGTGACTTGTCATATCAATGTTATTGAAATGAAAGTTTCAGATAATTAAAACAGATTGATAATGTAGAAGGAGCCAGTTTTGCTGCACATCAACTACAAATCATTGTTCCAGTGCAAACATGTTTAAGACTAATTACATCAGCAATAAAAGTTTTAGCATGTACCTTATCTTATCTTGAACTAAATTCCATTATTCTGTTTCCCTTTTAGTGAGAAAGTTAGCTCCAGCTTCACAACATTGCATGCTAGTTAGCTTGAATGCTAGCTTCTGATCAACAAAGACTCACATGGCTCAGTTTCTGGGGTGACCGAGACTTTAAAACTGGTGTTACATTTTTCAAGAACGAGCACACGGACAAACCTCATCAAACTACATGGCTAACTGAACTTCCTTTGGCTTCCTTCTGGTTTCTGATCATCAGGCTACATTACTAACAACATTATAGAAACCATTTGTTGTTCTCTTGGATAACATGTTAGAGATATTATCCCAGTTTAGATTTAATCTAAACTGTAATATTACTTGAACTTTTAGGTTAACATCAGCTGATATGAGCTTTTAAATGTTGTCTGTAGTCGCCTGTGTTTTGATGAGTTTTGTTCATGTTTTCCATCCCGTCACCCTGCTGGAACGTCCCCACTACATGGGTAAGAGGACGGGGTTGCTGTAGCAGACGGGACGGGCGTCCTTACAGCAGTCCTCGTCACTCCAGCCAAAGTCCTTGCTTTTTTCCAGACTCATCATAGCACACTGACCATCCTGCACCGTGCCGGGTTCGCCCTCCGCCCAGTTGGCGTCATTGACTGGTTCCTTGCTGAGCCAGTACCACTCCCCAGTCTGGGAGCTGCGACGCATGCCGATCCACACTTCCTGCAGGCTGTCATCTTTGGCCTGGTAAATTTTTTTATAGACCTGCTTCTGGAGTTGTCCCTCTGATAAGCTGACCAATTCCAGGTTGTTGTCTCTGCAGTACTTAAGAGATTCTCGCCAGCCACCTGACACCTCTCCGATTTCTACGACCTCTGGAGACACGACACAACCCCTAAAATCTGCTCAGATGAAACATCAACAGAGACAGACAAAAAAATAAGAAGCCATTTTGGGAAGAAAACACTCACTTGTAAAACTTTCTGGAGGCCTGCAGTTTATTATTCTGTGGAGAAACAACAACTGACCAAATGTCTTAGCAACCGTTACTCTGCATGCCAGGCTTTGGCTTTCTGCACATTATTCTTCATTAGCCTTTATAAAAATAAAAACATAAATAAAAAAGTCAGAGTATATGAATGTATATGTAACATTTTGTCAACTTTTTAGCTGGCTAGCAAAAAAAATAACATTTTGTCATTTTAGCTAGCTATCAAACAATGTTACATTTTGCTTCTTTTTAACTTGCTAGCAATTAATGTAACATTTTGCTAACTGGCAAACAATGTCACAGTTTGTTTCTTTTTTTAGCTAGCTATCAAAACCTTAACTTTTTTTTTTTTTTTTTTTGGCCAGCTAGCAAATAATGTAATATCTCTCTCTCTCTTCTTTTTTAGGTACATAGCAAAAAACAAAACAAAACAAAACAAAACAAAACAAAAAACATTTTGCTAACCTCATAGCTGACTAGCAAACAGTGTAACATTTTGGTAACTTTTTAGCTAGGTAACAAACACACATCTTGTAACATCTTTGTTAAGGAATGAAGAACAACCGAAAGACCCCACTTCCACAATAAATTTATTTTCATTTGAGTAAGCATGCAGTTCCATACTGATTAAACTCCATTTAATTTCAGTTTACATCAATAAACATTTTTTTTTTCTCAATAGGGATTATTTTTTTAGTTGTGCAACAGGGCTCTGCTAAATTTTTAATTCTTTAAGATTTACTTATTTTAAACCTAGTTTACAACTTGAATTAAATTAATACTTAATACAGCGCAACCCAGTCTAACTGTCTACAAGGCGACACATCTGAGGATTAAATGTCTTTGCATGCTAATGTACAGCAGTGTGTCACCAGTCAGGTTTTTCAATCAGAAACACCAGATCATTGTTCATGAGCGAGCGGACAACACATATGTAACAGTTGAAGAATTCTGTGCTAAGTTATGTGAAATCATCTTTTCTGTCACAAACATTTACTTGTGACTACTGCTTAAAAATATTAGCATCAATACCTGAAACTGCAAACTGTGCGATTATGTGCCAAGCCAGAATGAAAAGTTTGATAGGGGTAGCAGCAGTAACTAAGGCGAGTACTTATTCTAACTTTTAAACTCCTGAGTTTTTAGTTTAAGAGTATTTAACAGACACACTCCTTATTTTCCCTTGACTCAGGAAACCTTAATTTGAAGGTAGAGGTAATACCTGGGGTTTGACTGATGATGGGTGCTGGGTTCCCAAACAGAGTGCCTTTCATATTTCCCAAATAGTAGACAGCCATGTTGGAGGAAGCGTGCCAGATGACGTTCTTGTCCGGCGACAGAGCAACAAATGTCGAGACATACTCTGTCCCTTTCACCTCCTGCCACTCTGGACTGTCCAAAGGATGATTTCCGATATGAACGCCGCCAGTGAAGTCTTTGTTCACCATGATCACAGCGTGGTTGTCCACATCGGGGATAGAGTTGATCACAGAACAGGAAGCGAAGTCCTTTTCTGGGATCAGACTGAGGAGTAAGCCCGGACGGTAGAGGATGGCCGTGCCAGCTGTCTCGACCAGCGGCGAGTTTGGATTGAAGGCGTCTACTTTGGTACTTTGGTCTTTCTCTGACACAAGAATGAATGTTTGAGCTTCGGCATCTGTGACCAGAGAAGGAGGAATGTAGAACTTCAGCTTCTCTTCTTTGGCTGGTGGCAGCATGGTGTACAGTTGCCCACATGTGCAGTTGTGCCGGATGGCGCAAGTGTGACCGAAGAGGACCGCCACCGGCTGCTCAGCTTTCACAACTCGCAATGCATTCGCTTCTGTCACCCAGACCTGAGCGATCTCATGGGGCTGAAGCGAAAATTCTTTGGACACTTCTCCTTTAACAGTCGCCGTGTTGTCTTGGTCCGTATTGATGATGATGAGTTTGAACGGGCCTCTTTCAGTTACAGCTAACGTGACCTGGTCCGCAGGGTCAGTGGTTCCGCTGATCTTGGGTATCGGTGGAATGAGGTAATCTGTGCCCAGGTTGTCAGTAGGTATAACCAGAGTACTCTGCACACTGTTGTTTCTATGGTTGACCGCATGGACGGTGACTATCTTGTTGCTGATGATTTGGAGAGTTTTGTCTTGGATTTTTTCTGACCTTCCAAGCTCCATGTGTGCACCAAACGTGTGGTCTTTAGTCTCTCCTGCGCTCAGTGTCCACTGTTGGATTTGGCTGGTTTGCTTTTTGATGATGACGTTGGTGCCATCATACAAGGCAGTGATTCTGATGGTGTTTTGGGGCGGATCAGGATGATAGAAGGCAATGTTCTCCGGAAAAGCGACAATGAAATTCAGACCAGTGCTGTTTTCAGGTGTAGTAGCTGTGGATTCTGGGAAAGGAAGAAGAAAAAAAAGCTCATATTTGGCAAAAGAAGAAATGAAATGAAATATTTCATTCAAGCCGGAACCATGAAATGCTTTTACACAAACAGTGGGCCTCATGCACAAAATAAATTCCCACGCAAACTTACCGTCTGATTCGTGAAACATGCGCACCAAGTCTGTACGTTTGTGAATAAGAATCAGTCTAAACTGATAGGTTTGTGCCCACTGTCTGCAATCTGCATAATGACACACCCACATTTCTATAAAGGGAAATACGTCTGTATATAAAAGTATCACAGAGGAAGCGGTGAAGTCGTTCTGACCGAGTCAGACTGAATCAGGCGTTGCTGCCATGTGCAGGGGTGTTTATTTGTGTCGAGAGCTTAACCACTGAGAAAGAATCAGGAAATAACTTTTTATCTTTCTGATTCACCAGCTTTTGACCATCCCTGAGCAACGCCACGCCACATTCGCTCACATTGACCTCCGAGGAAGAAGAGAGGCACTTTTGCAACTCATAATGATAAAAACTCCATGGGCTGCAAAAAGCAAAGCATGCATGATGTGTCCCTGGAGAAACAGACTGAGACTCAGGTGAAAAAGAAATGGACTGGCATTAAAGTTGATGTGGAAAAAAAGAAAAACAGGCCAGTAAAAAAAATAAGGAAACAAGTGAAGAACAAGGAGAACCTGATCTGTCAGCACAAGATGGCAGACTATTCTAAATATCCATAAAAAAAAATCTGGTCTGGTACTGTCTAGTACTGTCTGGTATTGTCTAGTGTTGTATAGTAAAGTGGCATGAGATGAAAATAGCTTAAATTTGTACTAAAGTACAGCACTTGAGTAAATGTACTTATTTACTTTCCAGCTCTGTGTTTTACCTGCGTTCAGTGCAGCCAGCAGCAGGACCAGGAGCAGCTCAGGACACATGGTGGCACCAGGATCATGAGGCATCAGAGAAACCTGGACAGAACAGACCAGTTAAAACCTCATTGACTCAGACACGTCAAACCTGTTGGTGAAGTTCTGGCTTCTTTTAGACCGTTTGTTCCACTGTGGGTTCCTGATATTAATTCTCACTTTAAAGGGGAATTTTATTTCTTCGCTCATTGCAACTAATCCAAGCACACTCTTAGAAATAAGAGTTCCTAAAAGGTTCATCCTGAAGGGCCAAGGTTCTACATAGAGCTTCTAAAGAACCTTTTTTTTTGAAGAAAGGTTTTGTTGAGTTCTTTAAGTCTAATTGTTCCGTTAAGAACCCTTTTCACCCAAAGAACCCTTTTTGGAAGAAAGAGTTCTTCAGGGATTGTTGAAGATTGTTACCATAATATTGAAGGGTTCTCAGTAGAAGCCTCTGAATATGTTCTAAATTAATCCCTTGAAATATAAAAACATTCTTGGTAGAACCTCCTGACTGCCTCCTAGATAAAATTCTTGAAATATAAAAAATGTTCATAGTAGAACCCCTTAAATGTGTTCTAGATAAAACCTTTGAAATATAATAATGTTCTTGGTAGAACCCTTGAGTGTGTTCTAGATAAAACTCTTGAAATATAATAATGTTCTTGGTAGAACCCCTGGGTGTGTTCTACTGAGAAAACACTATAAATATTGTTACATTCTCAGTAGAACGCCAAGTGCGTTCTAAATAAAGCCCTTGAGCAAAGTGTCCTCATGCTGTGAGGTTGTTGTGTCCAAACTGACAAAACTAAAGATATTTCCTGAATATTCTGATTTTATTTTGACTAGTTTTGTCAGAACATAATATAATTTCAGCTAGTTTTCTTTTTCTAATTCTAGTTTTTATTTTTATTTCAGTTAAATCATTTTTTAACACCTAGTTTTAGTTTTTTGTTTATTTTTAATTCATTATAAAAACCTTTAAAAAGTCAGTGAAGCCGCTTGTTTTCAGCTTTGTGACGATGTATTTTTAGTTTATTTAGCTGAAGAGGGAGGAGATTTTTCACAGAACATAAAGGAACTCTTCATCCTTCAGTTTATCAAAAACATTCAGCATCAACACATCTGGAGATACATGGTTTTCACTGGACAGGAAGGGGATGAAAAACTGTAATCTGAAAAGTAACTAGTAACTGTCTGACATATAGTGGAGTAAAAAGCACAATGTTTGTCTGAGATGTAGTGGAGTACAAGTATAAATTTGAATAAAATGGAAGTAAAACTAAATTAAAGCATCTTTGTACTTCAGTACAGTACTGAGTAAATATTCCTCATTACATTCCACCATTGTCCTGATCTATACTGTTATAAATCATCATAAAAAATCAGAATTTTCTCTGAGGTAATGTTTGTGTCTTACCTGCTCATCAGTCGTCAGCAGTCGAGTGTTTTCTTCTTCTTCTCTCCTTCAGATGTGGAAACAAACATTTGTCAGTCAAACACAAAGTGATTTGGATGAAGTTTGCATGAGATTCACATCAGGAGGAAGCTGAACATGAAGAGAGTCTGTTCTCTGAGGCTTTCCACCATATACCAAGGTTCTACATAGAACCCCCTCCTTGGGTTCTCGATAAAACTGTTGGAATATAACAAGGTAATCGGCAAACCCTCCTGACTGTGTTCTAGATAAAAAAAGCTTCAAATATCCCAGGGCTCATGGTAGAACCTCCTGGTTGGGTTCAAGATAAAACCCCTGGAATACAAAAAGGTTCTATGCAGAACCCCCTGGTTGGATAAAACCCTTGGCACATAACAGGGTTCTCAATAGAATCCTCTTGGTGCATTCTAGATAAAAACCATTGAAATATTGAAAGGTTCTTAGCAGAATGTGTTCTACATAAAACCCTTGACATATAGAGGTAGAGGTGTCAGGTGACAGGTGGTCAGGTGACAGGCGGTCAGGTGACAGGCGGTCAGGTGTCATGTGGTCAGGTGACAGGCGGTCAGGTGAGCTGATGTGCTTGCAGGCTGGTTGTTTTGTTCTGGTTTGACAGTCAAATCAGTTTGAGCTTCACAGACTCTGAAGAACTCCTCCTCATGTGTTTGTCTCATTTCAGTCATTCTTCATTTTCTTGGATTTATCCTAAATTGTGGGTTTAGGATTTTTTTTTTTTTCCGGTGATATTGAGGGAGATATCAAAGTTTAAATTAGTATTGTGACAAGTTGTCGAGTAACTGTGATAGATAGACCGTCTGCTTCAGCTGTTTATTTCCGTTGTGATTAAGAGGCAGGAAGAGGGACATCTGTCTTCTCCCTGCTCTGTTTTCTTCATGAGATGTGAAAATGAATTTGTGGGATGATTGTAAACAAGTTTATATATTTTTTTCCATTTTCTGGAGATGTGTATTACATGAACAGAAAAATAAAAATGAAATGACATGTTTCTCTTCTCAGTGTGAAGAAATCAACTGGACATTAAGATATTTTTGTACAGATTTTATTCTAGTTTTAGATAGAAGCGTGTTTTTCATCAAATTATTTGGTTTTGCATTATTTAATTTTCACCTTTTCATACTAAACTAAACTAAATTAAAATAATAAAAGTCTGAAAAATATATTTAAAATCACACAATAAATTTTGGACACAGTAACTCCTCTGCAACAGAAGCAGCTCAGATGTTTCTTGCAACACATTTGGACACAAGATGGCGCCAAAGACACTTTGGACAAAAGCTGAAACTCATTACATGTATTATTGTTATTATTATTATTATTGCTTATCAAAAAACACATCTATAATTTGTTTATGGTATTTTTAGTCTCGTGATACATGGACAAAAGTATGTGGACACCTGAATATGTAACATGATCTAACAGCCTCCACTCTGCTGGTTTCCTCCAGATGTTGAAGATGCTGATGAAGGTCCAGATGTTAACTTGTCTTCAACACAAATGGAGGACGTGGACAAAGAAGACGAGCACCAGATTTATCAGATGTGACTCCGCTGTGCACTTTCTCCTTGAACTCACAGCTGCAGATTTGCTGAAGATTGTTATATTATCCCTTATATGTATATATACATATATATATATATATATATATATATACGTATATATATATATATATAAGTATATATATGTATATATATTTACATCCTTCTCATTTTCTGTTCTTAGATTTTCTCTGTTAAATAATTTTCTAACCAGTTTCTCCATGCAGATCAATAAAGTATTTCTGATTCTGGTTCTGATTCTGATTGATACTGTTTTTTTTTTTTTGGTTTTTTTTCCCCCACCTGCAGACCAGAAACTCTGCCTGTGATTGGTCAGTAGTCCACCTGTTGCCTCTGTTGGTTTCAGGCTCCTTTGCACAGATTTGAATCCAGGTGAGCTCTGAGGCGGCACTCAGCAGTTTTACGGGACATTTACATGAATTTCTTTTCCCTAAAATGTGATGATTTACATTGGAGACAGATTTATGTCCCCACAACAAGACTATTAAGTCAACACACACACACACGCACACACACACACACACACACACACACACACACATACACACACACACACACACACACACACACACACACACACACACACACACACACACACACAGAGTGGATCCTCGCTCTACAACAAACCCCTTTTATTAATTCTACTTGTTGCAGTTGTGTAACGATGGGAGCTGTTATCTAACTGACTGTCAGAGCAACACTTTCCAAGAAAATAGGACAGTGTGTGTGTGTGTGTGTGTGTGTGTGTGTGTGTGTGTGTGTGTGTGTGTGTGTGTGTGTGTGGTCTAGTTGTATTTTTGACCATGATAATGAGGATATTTCATGTAATGAGGCCATTTTGGGGAAAACTGGGTTGTTTGCGGAGGTGAAGACATTTGACATGTGACACTTGTTTTTAAACTTTGGAAAGTGGAGACATTTTCTGAAGTTTCGGAGTCACAAGGTTTAACAACATTTTGGGGAAAAGTAATACTTCAAAAAAATTGAGGAAAGATCAGGACATTTTTCAAAATCAGGACACGTTGTGGAAAGTTAAGGCATAGTTGGAAAACTTAGAGTGATTCCTCAGTAGGTAATTATTGGACATTTTAAGTAAAGACAGAAGACTTTTTAAGGAAAGTGAGGATAGTGAGGATATTTGAAATCAAATTTGTAAAGTCAGGACATCCCTAAAAGTTTGGACAATTTGGGAAAGTTCTGACATTTTGGACATTTTTGGTAAAGTAAAGACATTTTTTTATTTGGGAGATGAAGACAGTTTGTAAAACCAGGACAAGTTTTTTTTGGAAAAGTTTTGAAAGTAAGCACATTTTGGACCTTTCAGTGAAAGGAAAAAACTATAATGAGGACATTTTGTGATTTTTTTTTTTTCTTAAGAGAATCACTCACATTCTTTGCGAGGACTTTTTCAGGAACTAATAATATTTTTGGACATTTATGAGGACAATTTCTCTTTGTATCCTTGGGTTGAGATTAGAGTCAGATTCACCCATATTGAAGCTAAGGACTCTGGGTAAATATAGACATTCAGATGAGTGTGAGTATGTGATTGTTGTCCTTAAACACACGATCATGTGTGTGTGTGTTTCTATATATACCCTGAATGTGTGTGTGTGTGTGTGTGTGTGTCTGTGCGCGCGTCCTGTAATCTTTAATCTGGCTCTAGATTAAATTTTGTTGGGAAGTCTGAAATAATGACATCATTGTGTAGCTTTCGCCCCGCCCTCCTGATGACATCACACATAATGAGGACAGACAGACTCAGACACACACACTCACAGTCTGTCTTCATCTCTGTCGAGTTACAGCAGCCGACAGCAGCATCATGGCAACATTCGTCTCAGTGAGTAAACCTGGTTCATTTTTTAAAACTTTTATTCTGTTTGAGACGTTTCTCTTTAAAGACGTGTTGACTGTTGACTGTTGAGATGATCTGAGGCGACAGCAGGAACATTTATATCAGTTTTTGATTTAAATGAATGTGAAGAAACGTTGAGTTCAGAAAATACTGATTCAAAAAAGAAACAATCTGTTTGATTTGAGTCATAGTGATCAAATGAACTACGCCAGAAATCGCTCTGCTGCTAAATAAGTACTTTTACTATATTTCTATTAAAATTATATTTTCTATATTTTATTACACAGAGTTTAAACTGTTAAAGGTTTATAACAATCCAGTAATATAGTATCACACAGACAGAAGTCATTCTGTTGTTTAATGAGAAGTTTTATTAGATTTCACTGTATATAAAAAGAAAGTTGACAAAAACTCAGGATTTTAAGGAAACTGTCTTCTCTAAATTTGTGAGGTTTGAATCAAACCCAAACAATGAAAGTTTGAAATAAACAAAATATTTTTTACTTCACAACATCTCAGAAGGAGATATTACTCTTTTTTTTTAATTCTGCAACATTTCATAGAATATGATGCATTTTATACACCCCAACACTATTTTAAAAAAAGTTTAAGATAAGTCAATGTTGCCCAGATTCAACATAAACAGTTAAGTTTATAATAATGCAGTGATATAATATCACACAGACAGAAGTCTTTCTGCTGTTTAATGAGAAGTTTTATTAGATTTCATTGTGAAAAAATCGAGGCAATTGTCTTCTCTGGATCAAACCCAAACTACTAAACATAAATATAACAATGAATAAAATAAAAAATAAAAAAGACATTAAAAACATAAAATGAATAAACTAAAACCTAAAAAGTAAAAAAATAATAATAAAAAATAATAATAATTTTAATCATTATTATTATTATTATTATTATTATTATTATTATTATTATTATTATTATTGTTAATATTATTATTATTATTATTATTATTATTATTATTATTATTATTATTATTATTATTTTATTTTAAAATAATTTGTGGGTCTTTGATTCAGTCCTGATCTGTTGTCACGACTGGCTTCTTGTGTTTTTCATAAGTTTTTCTCAGAGCTCCAAACTAAAAACTGCAATAAAATTTAAAAAACTATTATACCAAGAAATCAAAAATGTAACATGAGAGTTACAAAATAATTGAATGAAGTTGGATTTGAAGGCGTTGGAGTGAGTCCGGCTCGTCACTGTGTTTTTCTGTGGAGGTCTAATTAAAGCAGAAGTAGGTCTGTGTCTGCTGCAGGGGCCCCTGGGAGCCGTCCTGCAGGCAGACGGCTCGATTTAGATCAGACGTCCTCAAAGACTGAAGCTGCTCTGATATCTGCTTCATCCGTCACTTCATCTGTCCTCACGTCTGAATATTTACAACCTACACTTCATCCTTTATAAAGGATCAGTCTGGTGTTTTTCTGTTTTGCAACTGGTTGTTTCTGTCCTGATTCTTGGAGCCCGAGGAACCAGATTTTTTTTTTTAATATCATCTCATGAGTTTTTGTCAGGATGTACTGACAGTTTGAGGAAATAAGTTATTTTGAAGTTACCTACTGCAGCTGCAACTTACTGTTCTTGCTGCAACTTCAAATATCAAATAAAGTTGGAAGTTGTTGCGTCACTTCATAGTTTTTGTATGTAAATGATCTTTGGGATCATTTTTTCTAACGTTAGTTCTTCGCCGTTCTTTCCTGCAACTTGATTGGATGTTGGTTCAAACCACTGACATAAATAAAACTTCCTCCCACTGTACAAAATTAAACCAGAATATCACAGATAGTTTTGTCTTGTTACATTAACTTGTTTTTTGTTTTTTAATGTAGTTGCATCTTTTTCATCTTGGTTCGTCTTTTTTGTCTTGTTATGTCTTAAATGTTTTTTGATTTGTGACATCATTTATTTTGTTCATCCTGTTTCATCTTTTCATTCCTGTAACGTCTTTTTTTCTCCTGCTACATCTTTTACCATGTTTTATCTTTTAGGTCTGTCTTTTATTGAACAATGTTTCTTCTTTTTCTGTGTCTGCTTCAGTTTGCGACGTGTCATCACTGTCCAGTCGTGTCGTCTCGCCGTGGTTTGGTCTACAGAGATTCTCTGTCGGCTCTGTCCAGGAACCTGAGGGCGCCGGGGGGCCCCCATCGACCCCCCGCCACCGGGCCACAGGGCCTCAGCCTCCACAACAGACACCACTGCAGACTGACCAGGTAACGTCACACTGACCAGTAAGATGAACCCTGACCTGATGTACTCTGCATGTATTAGTACACAGTTATAGCACCTGTATTAGTATTACAGTAGTAACAGTCAGAGTATCAGTATTAGTAACTCCCTCACTCTCCCCTCTCTGGCTCACAGACCTGAACTCCCACAATCCATCGCTCTGACTCGCTCCAAGCCGTCAGGCGGCGTGAAGCACCTGGTTCTGGCTCACATGAGGAAGCTGCTGACGCTGAGCCCCGCCCAGCAGAGAGGCCTCCACCTGCAGCTCTGACACCTCCACCCAGCCCACCATGACGGTGATGATGATGATGATGATGATGATGGAGCAGCAGAGGGCGCCACAGAGCTTCACACAGACAGGAGGAGGAGGAGGAGGAGGAGGAAGGTTTCCTGTCTGCTCACTGAGCTGCTCAGACTGAGACACTTTTTATTCTGTGAATAAAAAAACACGCCAGAAGACTGAACGTCCAAGAGACAGACTTCGTTTGTCCACATCAGTGCTGGACCTCATTGATCATCAGCGGAGGGACAAGTACTCCCTACAAGTAGTAAAAGTTACTAGTAAAAGTTCAAAGTACAAAAGTATCATCAGCAAAAAGTAGCAATTGAACGTAGTCAAATCTGTAAGATATTTTATTAACTGATCACAAGTTTTGTTTGTAAAATCTTAAAAGTAACTCAGACTAAAGTAGTGCAGAAAAAAAATACAATATTTGTCACTGAAATGTAATGGAGTAGAAGTATAAAGTAGCATAACATGGAAATACTCAAGTAAAGTACAAGTATCTCAAAATTGTACTTTTGTAGATTGATGACTGAGAGCAGCAGCTTCAACATGTGGAGGAACCAGACGAGAGTGTTACACAGTCTGTCACTGTCCACATACTTTTGGCCATCTAGTATTAAAAGTTGAAAGTGAATAAAGATTTTAACATTTTTGGTGTTTTTAGAGGTATTTAATAAAAGCTTTGAACTGATTTGTAATCATACTTCAGGTTTTCAGATGTTAATATTGAGTTTAATATTGTCACTCTCACATAAAAGAAGGTAAAAGAAATAGTTCAAGCCTGAAACTCCTCTTAAAACCAACAAACCAGACACAACATGTTAATGATCAGGTGTTTAGGTGGGTTTCTGTTACCGTCAGACTGAGGCAGGCTAACTGTTTCCACCTGCTTCCAGTCTTTATGCTAAGCTAGGCTAATCACCTCCTGACTCCAGCTGTGATCTTTGAGTTTAGAGGGAAAAGTGACAAATAAAAGCCTGATTTAATGATGATATTAATGTTTGTGTAGCTTTGAATTTTATTTTAATAAGAATACTTATGATTTGATTTGAGTGTGAAGAGGTAAACCGGATTCACAAGAAATTAGTCTGTTTATACTGTTTAATATCTGAAATAAATATAAAACTGATCACAACTTTCTGCTGTTGGTTGTTTATTGATCAACAACAATATATCCTATAGGTCAGTCTCCAATCAATCATAGCTTTTTAGATTGTATATGATCATTATTTTTGGTTCATTTCATGTCTGATTCAGCAGATACAGACCCCTGTGACATCTTAAAATAGACGCTGTGGACTGAACAATATCGTGGATGATGTTGTGTAACACGCAGTGGGTCAAAGGTCATCTGAAATATTAATTAGAAATCTGTGCGGGGTCTCGTCTCCTGCTGACGGCTTTAATCTGTTCACTTAATGAAAACCAGACACAGTGGAGCTGCTTTTAACTCCTCACACACACACACACACACACACACACACGCACACACACACACACACACACACACACACGCACGCACACACACACACACACACACGCACACACACACGCACACACACACACACACACACACTGCAGGAGCCCAGGTTTTAACATTTTATTACCTGGTAATTATTATATTAGAAATTATTATTATATATTAGATAAGAAAAAACTAATCTTCACAAAGCAAATTTTTGTTTGAGAAATTTCTGCAAAATTGCACTAATATACAATTATAGAACAAAAACATAAAAGTAATATTTGCAATGATGTTGAAAAATAATAAAAGGTAATATTGCACCTGATTATGGACATAAGTAATAATATTGCTAAGAAATAATCAAGCTTGGGGAGTAACAGATTACATGTTAGATGATTATGTAATCTGGATTTTAAAAAAGTAACTGTATTCCATTACAGTTAGAGATAAAAATGACAATCAAATTACAGATACATTTAGTAAATTTAGCTGCACGTGGCAATGAACAGGATCCAAGCAGACTGTGAGAATTTGGATGATTGTAAGAAAGAAGCGTTGATAAGAGAAACAACACACAGTCATGCAGAAGTTGTCATATTGTTTGCAAGTGGGACTTGGTCACACAGGGATTCAAACCTTCAACCTCTGGATCCCCAGAGAAGACGACTAGACCACTGGAGAGATGTGGTGTCTAAACACATTCGAACAACCTACACTCCTGAACATGTGTCTTAATTTTCACATTAATATCTCACTGCATTTGTGAGTTATTACACCTGTTAGAAAATGGGCTATTTTGATAAAAAATCTATTGGCTCATAAAATACAAACATGATGCTGACTCATTTTCAACGGTCTAAGACGAGTTGGCAAAAATTTGGGGACTTTTTTTGTCTGTCCCAAGCCATTTTCAAGATGATTGCAAAAACATGAAGTTGTTTGCTATAGGGCTACCTTGAGGTCACTTAGTGTCATGTTTTGGCCTGAGTAGTGGGCGGAGTTTACAACCCACCTGACAATTTTTGTGAATCATCATTCACAGACACTTTTAACAGAGACAGAAAGAATAATCAGAACAAAAACAATAGGAGTCCACAGCAAGCAACACTGCTAAAAAAAAAAAAAAATAACGCTGCTGACTGGTCGACAAGGCTGTGAATTTCAACGTGTTTTGGAGTTTGAGGTTATTTTCTGTCTCCACAAGGTGGCACTATAGCACAGCCACTAATTATACTGTCATGCTCCAGTATAAAAAGTGTAGACCATACTGTGAAATTTTCCTCTATTTTTACGTGACCGCAGCCTGCTTGGAGCAGAGTTGTGGTCACTTTGTCCCTCCCATAGTCAACCCATCTCAGGCGCAGCTTGGAGCGATAAAAGCAGTGATGGAAATGCCAATCAGTACAGCATGGCGCGACTCAGCATGGCCAAAATGCTTGTGGTAAAGCCCGTGTGTGTAATTGTGTCAGTACTGACAGTCCTCACCAGAGAAGTCGTTCCTTCCTTTACATCCCTCCTCTCTTTACTTTCACGTTGTGACTTTCAAATACATTTCTCCTGTGGTCAGCAGTCAACACGGACAGACAGACTAATTATCTGACTGTAAACAGCACAGTTGGCTCCTCTGTGGTTGCTGCTCCACACAGGTTTACAAGCGAACCTGAAATCCACTTTTTAAATAAAACAAATGCTGGACTTTGCTCTGGTCAGTCCACAGGTCAATGATTTCTCCGTGGATTGCTGCTGCAAAGGAGTTGAGAAGCAGGAGTGAAAATAAGTCCACTGTTTGATTTTCATTAGATTTTGAAATATACAATTTAAGCTCCCCTCCTACAAATAAATGAGTCGGCATCAGAGCGACTCTGGTGTTTCTTCCTCCAGAAGCTCCACTCTGCCACCCACCCTCTCCTGCAGAGCTCCGCGGTTCTGAGCAGCTGTTTGTCGGCTCTGTGGCTCAGCTCTGTCTGGTCCTCTCGGCCCTCGGCAAAAGCCCCACAATAGATGTGATTGAACACAACTGAAGGTGAAGTCAAAAGTAACCAGGTGAGCTGACAAACAACTGGACTGAGCATGTTGCTCATTAGATGCACTCTTTAAGTTTCTCTGTCTGATAATTCATTTTACAATGACTTTTCCTGCAGGAGTTTCTGCCTTTGAGGCAGGGTGTTTTTTTAAGTGAAAGTAAAGACTTTCATACTATGAAGAACATAAGAAGAGGAGAAAGAAATTTGTGACAGACTAAAATAAAAAATTGATTTAAAAACTATATTTTAGACATTTTAATGACTGTTTGTCTTTTCTTCCATACTGACTATGAACCTCCTTGTGTTATTTTTCCTGGGAATAAAGGACTGTGAGGGTGTCTAGAGGCCCCTGGGCTGCTTTGTGGGAACAACAATGACTTTACTGTAATGAAATAATCTGTCAGGATTACAGCCGCCGACAGGAGGGAAACACAACACAAACATGGAGCTGCTAATCTCAGATAAGCTGTTCAAAAGGTCACTTCACTGTGAGACTCAGTCAACATGATTTAGTCCCATTTTTAACAATTATAATTTTGTTTTCAGTAGTCAGATGAAAAAGTCTCCCAGGGGAGTAGAACTGTGGTGCATTCAAGGCCTGTCTTGCACACTGGGAAAAATGACTTCCCCAGTCGCCAGACTGGATTTCATAGGAATGTTAATAGAATATTTTTCTAAATGTCTGCGTTTGTTTGATTTTCCTTCATCTACGTCATCTGTTGTCCTGTTTCCCACAATGCTTTGTAAAATACTTTACTCTCAGAAAAATAATGGTCCTAAAATGGTTCTTCAAAAGGCTCACAAAGAGACATTTAGGAGACGGTTCTTTCTTTCCTTTAACACTGGCTGTTTATGTGATTCTTTAAAGGATCTTCATTTTTTATTAGTTATTTAGTGGCTGATAATAGCATGTAATTAAGGTTGCAACTAATGATTTGGTAAAAAAAGTAATTGCGATTACTTTGACTGAAAATGAGATTGCAATAGGTGTGAATTATCATTTTTGCATCACAATTTTCATTTTCACTGGAAGAAAATGATTAAAATCATGGTGATGTGACATGTTTTCATAGGCATCTCTGCAGCACTACAAGACTTCATTATAACTATCTACATATCTGGAGAATTTGCTTGCAATTTGAGCCCAACAGGATTTCTAATAGAACTGTGATGAACTTTGGATGAATTAATAAGCTCTGCAGAAAATAAATGCATTGGTTGTTGTGTTCATTATGATTATCTACACATATCTAAGCTCATTTTATGATTTTTTGAAAACCTCATGATTACTCAAAGCAAAATTCTTCACAAATTAAAAACCTTCAAGACTAAAATGATTTGGAACAACGGTGCACTCACAGATGATTTAAAGAAAACTGACAGTCATGTGTGCTATTTTTCAGTACCAGAACAGTAATAAAATGACCCATCAAAGCTGGGACCAAGTCCTAAACTTTGAGTTCCAAGTGCTAAACAAGTCAAAATAAGCTCTTCACCAAATGTAATGCCACTTTAATGACAGAGCCTCAATTTACCGTTCTTAGGCTTTGCTAAAAAGAAAAAAAGAAAAATAAGAATTAGGAAAAAAAGAAAGAAAAGTGCCCTGAATTAACTTTTTAGATATTTGAGCTGCTTATGTATCATAACTGAAGTTTCTTAGAAATGGTCCCATTTTATTGAAAAAGACCTTAGTTATTATTTTATAATCATATTCCACTAAATAAGCAAATGGTAATTACCACCTCCTTGCAGACAGTGACACTTGTGAATTATCACATACTTAACCATGAAATATGGGGGTAATTTTGAGGTAATTTGTGGGTATTTTCTAAGAAATTTTAAATACATTAGTATATATTAACCATGAAATTATGGGACCTGGAAATTATTATTATTATTAGTAGTAGTAGAATTATTAGTATTAGTATTAGTATTGGCATTATGGAAGCCCCTTTCTGCCACTAAAAGAAAAAACATTCCTCTAGTCTTGGTTATGAGATTTTAAAAAAGGTCTTAAAAGTCACAATTTCGATTATTTATCTCATAATTGTAACTTTTTTAATCTGAATTTTATCTAATCAAAACAATAATAGGTATTTGTCAGGAGCAAGATTTAGGAGAGTTAGTGCAGCATTTAATTTAATTTATTTTTTTATGTTAGTTGTTACTATGTAAGGACACAATCTCATGTAAGTGTTTGTTTTGTTTTTTTTTTATAAAGTTTACTTTTTGTTTTATTTCGGTTAATTAAAATTAATTTTTCACACTCAGTCTTAGGTTTTAGTTCAGTTTTAGTTCAGGATAATAACATCATTCAACAACCAATAAACTGAAGTGAATTAAAGAAAAAAAAGCTCTCGTGCTTCTTTGCCGGTTTATCCCCGCCCCTTACACTTTCCGGCTCTAGGATTGGTAGAAGCAAAAACATCTCTGCCACGTCAACAGAGAACTGCGCTGTCAATCAAAAAGAGGCGGGCCTTACAGCTGGAGTTAATATATTCCAGGCAGTTGTAAAGTAGTGGCGGAGGAAACGTTAAGAGAAGGAGAGGGGAGCCAGCCGGCGGTTAGCTCACTCGGATGAATTATCACCTCCTCCACGAGACGAACAGGAGTTTTTACGGCGTTTTCTGTCATGGAGGAGGACAACAGTGAACAGATGAGACCGCTCCTCACATCTGTAAGTTCCCACTTTCCTCTCCGGGTGTACCTGTTAGCCGCAAGCAGCTAGCGACTCCTCAGCAGGCTGTGAATTATCTCAGAAACTGAGACCGGGGAGAAACTGGAGGCTTTTTCCCAACATGGTGTCTGCTGGCAGGAAAAGTTCTGTGTAAACTGTTGTAAAAAATGTGTAAAATGTGAGCGGATAACTTCAGAACCCGGGTGGAAACAGCGGCTGGGAACCGACTGCTTTTGTTTTTAAGGGACCACGCTTATGCCAGGAAGTGAAGTAACGATGCGTACCCGTTTCTCATTAGAAGTGAACCTTACCGTACCCCATCATGAAATCTGGCGATTCTTGCTTTTCACGCTCCCGCCGCATCTTTGTGGGTCTGAAATACGCTGAAAAACATAATTTGACTCGCAAGCATCTACTCTTTGATTCGGCATGAGACACATCCACCCAGCAGAAAAAAAAAATATAAAAATCAGCCTTTTTTGTTTCCTCGGCTACCACTCACATCAACCGCTGACGTTACCATTCTAGGCGGCAGCGGTGAAAAGTTTTGCCAAAATGAATTGAAAGGTTTTATTTAAATACGGGCTGATAAAACCCGTCTTTATATGCCGAACATGAGACTTGCTGATAATTATTTGGAATTACTTCTGTTACTTGTTGAACAATGTACCCAGTTTTGCCGGTAAGCACAAATACATGAAATTAGTCAATTAATCAATTGGGTTTGGGGTAGACTGCCCCCACTATCACTTGTATATCCTGTGTAAGTGATCGTAAAGATAGCTCTTTAAGCAGACGACCCAGGTGTCTGACCCTTCATCATCAGTTTGTGGAAGTTCTTGAGGCAGGCGGTAAATTGAAGTTTGAAAGCCCCCGAAAGCTGTTGTCAGAGCACGTGGAGATGAGTGCGTGTTGTGACGGGATGGAGTGATTCACATCATCCCTGGGAGGCAGCGTGGAGGAGTCAGCAGGAAGAAGCTGCGCAGAAACTAGTTCCAAGTTTAAGTGCCCCTGAGCAAGGCACTGAATCCCCACCAGGTTTAATGATGCTGGCAGCTGCTGTTACCATGGAGACCAGATATGAGTCAGGATTGATTAGTTAAAAAAGCTCAGAACAGCAGAGATTGGTATTGAGAACTGCTGTCGAAATATCGATAAGTCCCTGGACAAACAATACCGCTATCAGCTTTTAAAATATAAATATAATGAACATGAACAAAATGCAGTAACTCAGGAAAAATGTAAAGGAGTAGTTTGTGTGGGATTGTATGAGGTACGTTGACATGTCCTCAGTTTGGAGAAGCAGCAGGGGTGCTAGTATGGGAGATGAAGCAATAACCTGTTCTGGACAGGGTTAGCAACCAGAGGTCCATCCCTAAAAACATCAATATCAGTTTAAGTGTACACTATATTTGGCTACAGAATATTTTTACAACTATATTTGTCTGTCACACAGCTTTTTCTGATGTTATATCAGCCAAATATCACTCTCTTCAAACCAACCAAACCAAGTAACTGAAAGCAGTATTTTTACTTTGCAGAACACAGGAGTTGCTGTTCTAAGTTGTTTGTACTCTTGTGTGACATAAGTGTTTTAAAAAGATTCACCAAAGTTGTACAACAACACTAACAAATGATCAGATAGATACAGCGACAGAAGAACAACTCCTTTGTTCTGTGATGAGAAATTGCCGACTTCGTCTATGGAGTTTGGTTAGTTTGGAGAGAGTAGTATTTAACTGCAGTTACTTGTCAGAAAAGTCTGTCTGACAGCAAAGTAAAGCAGTGAAAATATTCCAAATGTAGCATACACTCAAACTGATTTATTTTTTTTAGGTTGACCTTTTTTTAAGTGGCTAAAATACCTTTCTTTTGTTGACTCCATCAGTCCCCCTCTCTGCCTCTCCTTACTGGGGGTGTGCTAGCCTGCATCTCCTGTAGGTAATACACTGATTACTGACAAGTACCTCATACATAAATAATCCCTTAAACTTATTTCTGCAAAAAGTAATAATAACCAGGCCTGGGTGATCACTATTGTTTCACATAGGTTGATATCAGTAATTGATCATGTAGGACATGACAGACATCATGTTTTTTACTCCAAAGGGTGGAAGTGGTGAAGGTGATAAAAATGTTTTTTTGCATTATCACTGAGTGATATGGACAAAATCACATATCACAATGTTTTTGACCAAATAAAATGATATACTTGATATTGCATCAATATTGTAGGTATGACTATTGGTACTTTCACAAAATATCAACACCAAGTTTGCAAATTTTGTGCGTTTTACTGAACCGATACTTGAAAATAGTAACAATAAACCTCCAAATATCACCACAAAAATTTGCAAAGCACTGAGATATCATTGCTAAGAAGTGTCAAGAAACACATTATCAATGCTAAATATGTTTCAGAACCAAGGTATCGATGCTGAACATTGCTGAAATGACTTTATATATTGAATTTATACAGACTTTTGTATACATTGTGATTTTTGTTAATGGTTTGTTAATCTAATTTTAACAGCCTCAGAGCAGGCAGAGTCTTGAGGACCACAGGTTGAGAACCAATGAATAAGAGAAAGTTTCATATCCGTGTCAAGACCATCCTTAAAAGCTCTACTGCTGACTGTCTGGCTCTTTATTTAAAAAAACAAAACAAAAAAAAAACATGCGGTCCATAGTGAGCTCTATGGACTTTTGTCTGTCAGAAGCATGTTGATATTCACCTGTGAGTTTTGTCAGTTTGAGGCCTCTGATCTAAGCTACATCCCGTCTCAAACCTCCTCAAACACGTCAAAAGTCAAGTCAGTTTTATTTGCATAGCACCAAATCATATCAGAAGTTATCTGAGGGCACTTTTCATAAAGAGCAGGTCGATGCTGCACTCTTTATAGTATTATTTACAGAGACCCAAATCTCAAACACTGCCTTCTTTTTGGCCTGGCAAACATTCATGGTCGATTCTCACCGGCTGATGCAGATAATGTGAACATACATGTACTTCTCTGTTACACAATAATAACTCTGTTCAAACATGTCTGTGCTCTTACAGGTCGAGCCGCTATGCTCACAAAATATTTGGCCCGTGGTGTGTAAGAGTAGAGTCAGGCAGTTATCAGATATAATTAATATTATAATTTATAGCTGCTATGGTTAATAGATAATTATATTAATCATCCATTAATCAAATTCAGTTCATTCTCTATTCACCCAATTATTCGATCAATTGTTACAGCTCTACTGATTTTATCACCTTAGCTGCTTCCACCCTTTGGGGCACCCAATATGTCAGTCATGACCCATATGATCAATAATTATAGATATCGACTGATATGAAACGTTTAGGTTTATCAGCTTTATCGCACAGGCCTACTCCCCACACACAGGCTCTCGTATTTTACACTTTTGAAAGACAAAAAAAAAGACGCCACCATCCAGACTCATGAAACGGCGAGTATCACTCATGTACAAACAACTTCTACATGGAAAGAAATGAAAAGCTTAGCTCTTAGCTTGAATATTTGTCATGATTATTGACACTTTTATTTTATAATTGTGTCCCTTTTTGACCGAGTTTGAGCTCCAAAATGTGTGGTTTTCAAAAATCAGAAATATCTTTATCATCATTATACTCAGATATAATGAAATTGTGAATGGCTTCTCTCCATACATCAGAAAATACAGACATATAAAAATATAAAACCTAGATGAAAGAAACCACAGAAAGGAAGGAACACATTGCCTTTGATTTTAATGAATTATACAAAAAATTTGCAACTTTCTTTTTGCAATTTTCACTCGTTGCAATTTCATTGCAAAAAATGCATGAAAGCTTCCTAACATGCATTGCAACCTTTTAGAAAAACTGCTGTGAAAGGGACTGAACTATGATTGGACAGTTGCTGTTTGCAGAAGGGGTTTAGTGAAGGGTCAATGAATCGTCAACTAAAATTTGATGATCCTGACAGCCCTACTGACGGTTTCCTCACATGAACAGTGTGAGGAGGTAAGGGGAGGAAAAAGGCCACTCACTGTTCAGATATATTCAACCTGTGATGAGAAAACTCAACATACAGCTCTTTATTTTCAGGTTTCACAAGACAGAAACTTTGGGCATCACTGTTTTAAACTGTAGGTGCAACACAGCAACAACAACATGGTCCAGATTCCTCTTAAAGCAGCTTTCAGCATGTTAGATGTGGTCTCTGATTTACAGATTTGTGACTGTGCTGCCCTGCGACTCTCTGTCCTTGTTTGTTGGTGTTGTTGCTGGTGTACAGTCGGTCTTCATCACTAGCAGATGTGTCTTTGTGAGCGGGCAGGATTCCTCTGTAACACCGCACACTCACCGTGCTCTAACGTTTAATCTGACTTCCTGTGTGTAGACGCTCCATGGAAACTGAGGTGCAGCTTTTCACTCTATCCATTCAAATGACCCTCAGCTCTGAACAATGCGAGCTGTGTGAAGCCGTGAAGCAGACACACCGGCTGAGCGGCTGCAGAGCTCTGATGGAGCAGCTCATTGTTTGCTGCAGATGGAGGCGGAAGTGTCAGCTCTCTGAAGGTTCTCAGCTCAACAATAATACAACATTTATTAGGCTCTTTGATCCAGACATGGTCGGTACAGGTGGTCCTCAAACCCCGACGGGGTCTGTGCTGTGTTTGAGGTCAATCAGGTTACATGTACAGTGTTGATTTAGTCATCAGTCATTACAAAAGTAATGAACAACAGTTCAGATCATTTACATTTATGAAAAACAAAATGAAAGGTACGCACATCCAAAAAAACAGGTGCAAGATCAGAACTCAGGTTGTCCATGGTTTATAACAGAATATTTAAGGCCTGCAACTAATGATTATTTTCATAGTCTATTATTTTCTTCATTAATCGATTAGTAGTTGTTATAAAATTGTCAAAAATGTCAGTCTGTGTTTTCCAAAACCCAGGATGACGTCCTCAAATGTCTTGTTTTAGTCACAACGCAAAGACATTCAGGTTACTGTCATAGAGGAGTAAAGAAACCAGAAAATATTCACATTTAAGAAGCCGGAATCAGAGAAGTTTCTTCTTAAAAAAAGATGACTTGATTATCAAAACAGTTGTGAGTTAATTTAATCAGCGATTAATAATCGATTAATCGTTGCAGCTGTGGAATAATCCACAGACCTTGTTGTGAGCAGTTTCATGGAGTAACTTATTTCTTTCTTGTATCAAAGGAAGTAGTTCTGGTAGATTCTAAAGCAGTTTTGGTGGATACTGCAGAAGGAAAGAGCTCCACACAAGCAGAGTGTAGTTTTATTCTCCATTACAAAAAATGGATTGGAGACAAACAGAAGAAGGCATAAAATATGCAATGCAACACGCATCACTTTTTTTTTTTTTTTTTTTTTTTTGTTTAGAAAAGCTGCCATGAATTCAGGCATTTTAGGCCGCAGCAATCCCCACCAAAAAGCCTGCAGAATCCTGTAAATGAAAAGTATCTCGCTATAACATGAGAAGCATCTTCTAACATGATACAGATCCCCTTTTTTTCTAGTGTGGCAGCAATATGCTGCCGCAGGTGAATTTGGTAATTTTTCTTAGCAGAAGAAGGGAGTTGCTGGTCTGCTGCTGCCTTGATTGGTTAGTTTATTTGTTTAATTCTGTGTCTTCTGAGTTGGTTAGTTCAGATTCACCTGCCACTTCCTGTACTACTCTACACACCTGTGGGGTTTGATGAAAATAAATGCAACATGTGGAAGGATTATTTCAGGAATTCCTCTGTTCACATGATGAAACACTGTATTGGAATCTGTAGCCTGTTACTTTAAACGATACTCATCACTGATCCAGGAGCCATTTGAACCCGCCCCCTGTGTTTGATTGACAGGTGGTGTCATGAGGTGCAGCAGCATCAACAAACAACAAATATGGAGACTCAAAAAAAACACGGAATGTGCTTTTTGTCACGCAGCCTCACAGTTGCAGTGTGTACAACTTAGTGTTGTGGCGGCGTCCCAGGTGACTCGTGTTGACGTCAGCAGACTCGTCCTCTGGTGACCCGACGATCTCTGGTGGGCTGTTAGACTGGATCCTGCCAGGATGGAAACCCAGTCTGCAGGGAAACGGAAGAAACTGAACTGAAAGGATGAGCGTGTTGAGGCTTCATGCTCAGTTTGTTCTCATTAGGAAAAAGAACAATTAATCCGAATATTATCAAAATCCCAATATGGCTAATAAGTTCAATTTTTTGCTAAAGAAAAAAAACATATGACAAAACTGCTTTATAATGAATCAATCAAGATCAAATATAATATTTTTGACCAAATACCTCTGGTATATTGCAACAATATTGTATGGATGACATTCGATGCTTTCACAAAATATTAAAAGACTGAGGTCCTCAAAATCAGATTTTCACATGTCAACTGAAAACACAGTTTCGATTATTTCACTTCCAAGCATTTCTTTTCCAGCGTTTCACCTCTTCGTCACATTAAATCAGATGTTATTGTGCTTTTATCAACCAAAAATATGTTTTGTAACCGAAAGTTTCATGTGTCAGATGTTTATTTTCTTTAGAAAAGTTCATCAGAAACTTTAAGAACAATTTGCCTCACAATTCAAATTAAATGCTTTGACATAATCTGTCAAATCGGATAATATTATAGGTGATATTTACTGGTTAATATACGCTGATACAGACTTGTATTGTTATGATGGGTATCAACACCAGCATAGGAAAATATGAAACAACAGTCAAAGATTGTATTGACATTTTTTTCCTCAGAGGGTGAGCAGTGAGAGTGACTGTCGGAACAACCTGTGTGCAGAATCAGTTTTGTTAAAGCGTTATGTTTAGTTTTGATTATCTGCAAATTTGTGCAGGTTCGATAAGCAGCTGAAGCCAAACAGTGAAGCCAAACAGAGAAATCAGGAACCACAAACAGAACCAAAGTGACAAAATAAAACCAAAACATGAGCAGAGAAGAGAACAGCCGAGGTGTTTTTAACATTTTCTACTGATTGTCAGGCTGACAGTTAACTTCCAACAAACTGTTTGCTGCTGTGGTTGTCTTTGTCAAAGGCATCACGGCTCAACAAAAGTTGTGAGTTCATGATGGAACGAGTGTGACATTACTTAATGTCTGTAATAACAATTAGCTAGATTGATAGAGTGCTTGCCCGGGTCCAGACCGTTGAATCTACTCACTCACTGTCTTGGTTTGCTGAACGTCTTTACTAGCGTCCACTCCGGCGCTGTCTGTGTCCGAAACTCCTTACAAACACGCTAAAAACATGTGTGAGAATTATTAGTATGTCTGAAGCCTTAGTATGAAACCAGTATTTGTGAATTACACGCTTTCAATGGAAAAATATTAAAGTATGCAAGCACAGCAATAATGACAACAACAACACAACAGGGAGGAAATCACGCATTTCCTCTGAGACAGAAACAACAGCGTTGCCCTGGCAACAAGCTGAGAGGCTGCAGGTTGTAGAGATGGGTTTGAGAGTGACGTTTCTATTTTTACTTTTATCTGTGGTGTGTAAAATGTTTTTAAAAAACAAAATATTAAAATAAATGTTGAAATTGAGAAGTTTGTATTTTTTTACAATGCAGAGAGCAAAATACTGAAAAAATCAGTGCTGTATCGTAGAGCTTGAGATGAAGTTTGGGCACAGACCTTATTTCTCGTGTTTTATGGCCTCATGTCAAGTTCAGGCTTAACTATTTGTTTAAAAAAACACATAAACATCACAATAAATCATAATATCAAATTGCAATACTTATATATAGATATATAGATAGATATTGCGATTTCTAAGAATTCCAATTAAGGCTGCAACGAATGATCATTTTCATCATTGATTAATCTGTCAATCATTTTTTTCAATTATTTATTTAGTGGTTTGTTCTGTCAAATAGGGCTGCACCATATTGGAAAAAACTGACATTGCGATTTTTTTAACCCTGCGATATATATTGCGATATGAAAAAATACAGGAATTTTCACCAGATGACTTGAATAGCACTTTATGTTACTGCTGCCATCTTGTGGACAATTAACCTGCACTGATCGTGCGACTCACTCCATATGCAGGGTTGTGGTCTGCTTTGGCAAACTGATTAAGAACGATTGTGATTGGTGGATGATTTTGTTTTCCTCCTACATTGCAGGACCTGCGATGTGACTATTGCGCATACGTACATTGCGATGACGATGCTCAAATGATATATTGTGCAGCTCTACTGTCAAATGTCAGAAAACGTTGAAAAATGTTGATTAAGTTTTTAAAAGCCCAAGATGACATCCTCAAATATCATGTCCAACATCCAAAGATACTCAGTTTACTGTCATAAGAGGAGTAAAGAAACTATTAGAAAATATTCACATTTGGGAAGCGGAAAACAGAGAATTTAGACGTTTTATGAAAAATAACCCAAAACAATTAATCATTGTCAAAATAGTTGATTAGTTGGCACCAAAGTATCAGGTGATATCAGCCCTAACATTCACATGTGCAGCTCATAGCCTGACAGACCTGGCCTCTGTTTGCATAATTTCCCATGATGCAGTTCAGATGAGCTACTTTCTGTTCCAAAATGCAAATGTTGGAGTTTGTTTAGAACTTGTTGGTAGTTGTCATTTTTGTGTTGGTTTCTTGTTACATGATGAGTGAGGTGGCTCGCACTGTTCTTGACTCCAGCCGGGTCGTATTACAGTAGAAGTGAATCGAGATAAACCGTCGGATTGGGCAGTATCTTAGTTTGTCGTGCCAGCCTTACATTTCACTGGGTCTGAAGGTACATGCAGTGTTTGTATAACATGTCAATCATGGCATAAAAGACTGGTCAGATAACTGAACAAATCAGCGTGATGAGAACTACCTAAAATAACAGAAACCATGTTTGGGAAACATTTATTCGTCGTGTGCTATCTCTTAACATTTGGAGGCAGGATTTGTGACTAGTACAGGCAGCCTTCCACCAGGGGGCGACCAAGATGCTTTGGCCTCACTTTTAGGGGGCAGTAATTCTGTCCACTTCTAAGATATGTTGTTGGTGTGGAGACGATGTCAGACTGAAGATAGAAATGAAGTGTAGCAAGCTGATATCAGGCTCCCAGTGCATCATCAGCGCCTCCTTCTGGACTGGAGGAGCACCAGCCCTGATCTGTGTGTGTGTGTGTGTGTGTGTGTGTGTGTGTGTGTGTGTGTGTGTGTCTGTGTCTGTGTCTGTGTCTGTGTCTGTGTGTCTGTGTCTGTGTGTTTTGAGAGATGCTGTGTCATGTGGAGGCTGTTTGCCTGCAGCCAGCCTGCTGTATCCCATGATCCAACAGAACTGCTGTCTGATGCAGCCAGTATAAACACTGTTTCTAGTGTCATGGCGACGGCAGGAGGATAAAACAAAAATGTTGATGCCGACATCTGGACTCTGGCACTAAACAACATGTCACAGGGAGTCAGGAGGCAGGAAGTTGAGTGTGGCTTTTTGACAATATCTGATATGTTGGTCACTCATTTTGGCTGATTGTTGATAAATGCACATTTTTTTTCACCCAATCAGGACAGATTATTCTGCCTACTCTTGTGGTGATGACCTGCTGGCTGATCCAGACTTAAAATACAGCACTTTTCAAGGTTTCCACCAGGAAAGTTATTCAGCCCAGTGGCAAGTATCTTTTGATGGTGGCCAGCAACAGACTGATGGGAGCATAATCATAATGATCATGGCTGAAAGCCCAAACCAACATTAGATGGACAGTACCCAAAGCTGACTGGAGATGTGAAAATACTACTACAAGGTAAGAGCTGCAACAATTAGTTGATTATTTTGATAATTGATTAATCGTTTCAGTAAAAAAAAGTAAAAATGTTCTGATTCCAGTTCCTTAAATGTGAATATTTTTTGGTTTCTTTAAGACTTTATGAGAGTAAACTGAATATCTTTGGGTTGTGAGTAGTTCCAGGTGATAGAGCTGAAAGTTTTCTCACGATAATGAAGTTTCATATTGGTAGATATTGATATTTATTGATCATGTACGTACGCTTGTGACTGACATGTTGTGTCTTCTGAAGAGTGGAAGCAGCTGAGGTTATAGAAAGTGTTGGTTGTATTACCAGTGTTGGTTGAGATGCTGTTCCAGCACTTAACCCACAATGTTAGTTAGTTAGTAGTTAGTTAATTGTTCGTCCATCCGTCTGTCCCTTTTTTTTTTTATGCTCATCAGCGGTTCAGTTGTGGTGACAGTAGGCCGAGCGTGACGTTAATATGTCCATGACTTTCTCTATTAATTTGTCCTGTCACAATCCTCTAATATTGCAAATGTCAAAATAATCGCAATTAGATATTTTTTCAAAATCTCTCAGCCCTGTTACTGTCCATGGTGTCGGAGAGTGACGGTGAATGTGCGGTGAGCGAAGGGAAAGGTGAGCATTGAAGTTGTCAGTGTGACAGTAAATATACAGTTTAGCTTTAAGCTGCACCTTCTCAACACCAAAGCAGAGCTCCTGAATGTGTGTCTTGAGTTTAAGCTGCTTTACACAAATGTTGTCATACACGGTGTGTCCTGATGAAATGTCAGGAAGGTATGAAAAAATAGATACCAACCAAGCCTACTTAATACCTTTTTATTAAAATCACCCAACGTCCCTACTGCATTCGTTACAGGAGTCTGGACAGAGATGGATGTAAACTGTAACTTCACTGGTTGATGGAGACAAACAACTGTGAGAAAGAACTTCTTTGACTTCTCACTCTTGTTGACCGACCACTAGGGACCGCAAGTGATCAACAACTGCTTCAGTCTGAAATCTTGTTTCAGCTCAGGAGAACGATTGTGGAGGTCATGTTAATGTTGGCTGAACTGGTTACATCTGGCAGTTGTGATTCATCCTCTGTTGCCTAGGAGATGTTAGCTGTTGTTGTTGTTGTAGACTCACAATTATGATGATTTTGACCAATTTGAGGGTCAACAGAGGATATGTTTTTTTGTTGGTCAGAACATGTTTTGCTGGAAAATTCTTAGTGGCTTTGATATCAAATACAAACACACACTTTGACTGTTGAGCTGGTAAACAGTTCAGACTGCTTCCTGATTGGCTCGTCTCATAGCCAGTATTATTGACTAGCGATCTGAGCTCACTCTGCTTTGTGTGTGTGTGTGTGTGTGTGTGTGTGTGTGTGTGTGTGTGTGTGTGTGTGTGTGTGTGTGTGTGTGTGTGTGTGTGTGCTGGCTGGTGTGAATTTTCCCACAGTTCCTGGTGTGTGTTCAGTAAATGCTGCTGCAGTCCAGATGTGGTTTTTCCTCTCAGCTGGTTCTCCTAATATGGGAGCGACAGCACAGACTGGGAGATATGTCTCTGCTCTCTGGGGAGTCCTGGGAGCACATCTGATTTTTGTGTGTGTGCATGAATGTTCTTATAATAGCATCTCTTAAGCATAAAATTATTCAGAAACTGGAAAAAAAAAATTGAGCTGCAATCAGCAATTCTGTTTAAACTAATTTTACATAAAATTAATAAATAAATGTTCAAACCTGAAAGACTGACAGGGTTGCAGCAGCTCAGCAGAAGAGACGCTCTGGGGTGCACTGGAATTTTCTAACACTCTGACTGTGTGGAGATCTGTTTTCACATCATAATTGATGAAAAGAGGCATTAAAATGTGAGTGTTATGATGCATTCACACAAAAACAATACAACAATGGTTTTACAGATACAACGATTAAGACACAAAGTACACTTGGGCAGACAAAAACAAACAAAACATAACCGTAAGCATGAATAAATTAGATAAATAATGATGTACAAAGATTTTCATGTCATTTTATGAAAGAGGGTTTGTTAGTTTGAGCAGAGTTCACACCCTCACCTCCCTGCTGAAGTGCCTCTGAGCTGAACACTGAAACCTGTGCAGCTCCAGGCCTTCTTTCCCAGAACGCACTGCTTCCTGTTTCCCTCCTCGCCCTCGTATGAATGGTTTTATTGTCCCCCTCAGATCTGTTCTCACCTCCCCGAGGACCAATGAAAGTGATCGGTGACTCGAGTGCTCTGATCTTACATAAATGTGTGTTTGTACAGATTTTTATCTTGAGCTAAAATGTGATGTTGAACCACCTGCTCCAGCTGAATGACCCGCAGCTTCAAAGTAAAACGCCTCTATTAAACCTTTATAGGCTGATTTAACGTATTTACTGACAAACTAGTTCTTCTTAATGTTGTGTGGCAGCTGTGTGACTTTAATCTGTTGTCTCTGTGTCAGTCATCACTGAGCTGTGACATCAGAACTCACCTGTGTTCAGGTGTGTGTGCTCCAGTCTCCTGTGTTAGTTATTCTTTCTGTCAGAGGGCAGCAGAGCGATACAAAATGAACAACACTCTGCTCAGGTTACATTTGTTTTCTTCTTGGGTGAGTTGGACAAGCTTGTTGAATGTTTAGGCTCGTGCATGGATGTTTTCTTATTTTTTCTCTTCTCTTAAACAAAATAATAAGAGGAAAATAATCCTACATGGGATTCATGAAACCTGACAGCGAAATCTGTTCTTACCCGCTCGAGTTTGTTGGTGAATCAAGTTTGTTTACTGGAAAAGCAGTTACTCTCTTCTTGTGTTTGTACATTGTTTCATTTTTGACAAGCAAAGTAGTGTGTCTGTGTCTTTTTTGGCAAATGTTTATTTATTTTAAAGTTATATGAGCATTTAAATGTGTTTGCTGACTTTGTGTGTATGTGACTGGACAGTTTTTATCAGAATTACTATCTGGCTGGTAACCCAAAAATAAATAAGGTTGGAAAAAAATACAATATACTACTTATATTATACTGTATTATATTATACTATACATAGTCTGACTCACCGGATGCACACTGCTGGTACAAGTCCTGCCACTGGCTGCGGTGTTGTGGTGTCCGATATCTGCGTTTGCCAAGTCTGCGGGAAACAAGAACAACCTCTGAGCTGCAACCTACATGCTGAAAATGGCTAATTAGCACCTGGAACGCTAATAGTATGAACGTAGACAAGCTAACAGCTGTTCGCTTTTCTTTTACAGTGATGTGGTCATTGTAAGGCCAGAGCTCGTCTCCTGATGTGCAAATGTGTCACTAAAACAAATTTCCCCTCAACACTATTTTGCAGCAGCACTGTTGCTGCATCCTTAGCTTAGCCCCGCCCTAAGATGTTTGTGATTGGTTTAAAGAAATGCAAACAAGGCGGAGGTTTTTTTCCCCTATAGCAGAATGCACATGTGAAGCCAGACCACCAGATCTCCAGCGCTGAGCTCTGTGGAGAGACATCTAGCAATGAGAGACTATGATACAAATAAGAGATATACATGTTATATGCGCTATAAAGTATAATAATTCAATTCAGAATTCAGACTCAGTCTCCAGTCTCCCTCACTGGTATGTCCGGCCCACAGCACTGTGTGATTGGTTAAAGGACACAGCTAATAGCTGATCAATACTGAAGTGTGCTCCTGTGAGTGACAGCTGTGAGTCAGAGGGAAGCAGCAGCAGATGTCACCAATGTTACAATAAACATCAGAACTGTATGATCTGCTTCTGTGACAAACGTCCAGTTTCTCAGTTAAACCACGTTCACTTTATTCTGCATCCAAGATCGATGGAGATATTAGTTTAAAAACTAACCACAACAGTAAAACTGTCTTCCACACTATGATGGTTGTGTTTAGTCCGTGGATCACATGCAGGCCGAACCACTGGGAGCCGATCTGAACGGGCCACACACCAACTGTGATCTGCTGCAGTGGTCAACTTTATGTTGTGTTTAAACCCCTGACCACTAAATAGCAGCGTTGTCTATCTTCACTGTTCTGATTGCATAAAGAATTAATTATTTTTTAACTCGAGTATTATGTGTATGATGGTGTGTTCTTTATACTATGACTAAAATTTAAAAAAAGCAATATATCAGCTTGCTTACAGTATTGGAATGTATACACATTGTATCACCAGATCGTCGCCAATACACAGACCAGGATGGGTCGAGTGGTCATTGTTTGATTTATTGGTTTTAAATTTTCTGTACATTGGCACCCCCACTAAAGACGGTGTTTGTTGTGAGCTGTGAACACACACATACTTCCTCTGTGAGTCCACACTGCTTTCACTTCTCTGGGTTTGTAAAGATGCTGTCAGTTTGAGGTTTGGCTGTTTGTTGAATCCTTGGTCCTTTTTTGTCACCTGCACAGATTAGATTTTTTTTCTTGAGTTTATTTGTATAAATAGCAGAAAACTAGATTAGTAATTAGAAAAGTTCTACTTGCTCCATGTGTTGGATTACAAAAATTGAACCACCTGAATTCCTCTTTTTTTTTTTTTACTACACTGAAATTATCACTCAACCTCATCCTGTTGCACTGAATGCTGCAGAAGTCTTGCAACTATTTCTTTTTCCTCCTGCAGTGTGTCAGTGTGCACACTAACGTGACACTTAAGCAAGTTTGATTTGACTTTTTTATTTTTTATCTAGTTAACTAATCTACTGTATATAAATTGTTTATAAATTGTTTTTTGAGAGTAGCAAAAGGAGAACTTGGATTTTCCTTCTGCCTCTCAGTGTGGCAGTAGCTTAGTCGGTGAGGACTTGGTTTGGGGATCGGTGGCGAGTTCAAAAAGGTCACAGGAGATGTGATTACTAAATTAACTCATAGTTGCAGCTGTAGTTTTACAAAACTGTTGGTGCAAACTGTTAGTCCTGAATATTTGCAGGATGATATTTAAAGTTATCCTGTTCCTGTTCCTGTGTGTTTGTGTGTTTTGCTGCAGCAGAAGAGGAAATCAACCTCCTTTGTCGTGTGTTAATTTACTGTATGAGCTCCGTGTTCTTGTTGTGGCTTGTTGTTGTTTCTTATTAGAATTCCTGAGCTGAGGGGGAAAAATACTGCTATTAACTGCGAGGCCTGAACAGGGAGGGAGGAGGATTCTCAAAGTACTGCAGCTGTCAAATGGAAACCAGTTATTGTTGTATCGTTTACAGATGCGAAACCCCTCACTGCATTCTTTAAAATGACAAAACCAGCAGAAGTTCCAGCAGAGTTCCTGTCAGAGTGCAGAACTTTCTGTAAATGTAGTATCAGAAATATCAGAGGAGGAAGTAAAGTCTTAGTTGTAAAAGTAGTTCAAGTTTGTTTTAGTTCAGTCTGACCTGCTCCGTTTCTGTTTGATGATCATCCACATTTCTGAGCAGAAAAAAGACGCCCCGCCCCCTGTTTTTTTCTTTTTTTTTTTCTTGCTGTGTTTGCAGACTTCCAGGCTCGCTGGTCGCTCTGACAGACACTCAGTGAAGCAACAAGCTCGGCTATAAATACATGAATCATAGCTGAGGATCTGCTGGCTGCACAGCGTCTGTATTTACATACTGACTTCGGACGACTCACAGATCTGCACGTTACCGTTGACAGACAGTCAGTGTCAGGATTTATACTTTCACAACTTTTGGACGTTTTCTGTTTCCTCCCTCGAGTGCTTTTTGGAATCAGAGCAGAGTTGATTTGGCACAGTTGACTGTGTTCTGGACAGAGCAGCTATGGGAGACTTTTGGGGAGACATTGCCAGTCAGAGGGTTGCCAGAGCCATGTCACTGGTATGTATCCGACACACACGTTTTGAGTTTGTGGTCGAGGCCTCGTGGCTTCACTTCAGAAGTAATGAGAGGATTTTTAAGCGGGACATGACTGACATGTTGTTCTTCATCAGGCTCATGAAACATGTGAAGAAGTGAGTCAAACAGGAACAGAGCTCAGTGACAAATCAGAGCTTAAACCCTCGTTTGTACAGGCACATTGAAACTAATATGTTACCTCAGTAGACTGTCAAATATAGTAATAATAATTTTAAAGAGTTTAGAGTGCGTTGACAACACCAATCCACAACAATGAGGCCAAACAGAAGTAAGGTAAACGGTGAAATTGAAGTAAAAACTGAGACGGAAGCAAAAGACACTAAAACAGGGTAAAGAAAAATATATAAGAGGGATAAGAACAGAAAAAACAAGTCAATAAACATAAAGGGAGAAGGCTGCAGAGATGCAGTCTATCCAAAAACTGAAAAAAATGTGTAGGGCTGCAACCACGGCTGAATGATTTGGACAAAATATCTAATAGGGATTATTTCGACTGATATTGTATTTGCAATATGATTTTTCATTCAAAGCATTATGGTTTGATTTTTTTAAGTTTGTAAACATGTGAAGGCCAGGGCATTTCTGCAGCACAATATTTAATTTAAAATTGTAGACAAACATTTTGCATTTAACACTTATCATGCCTCCTGCAATTTGACAATTGCCATAGGCCATATTGTGGTTTCAAAAAAATTTAGATGAATTGTTCAGCCCTAGCTGCAACTAACCAATATTTTCGCTGTTGCTTAAAGTCAGTTTTTTTAAATAATAAATAAGTTGTTTCATCTATAAAATGTCAAAAAATCCTGAAAAATGTCAGTATTTCCGTCCTCAAGTTTCTTGTTTTGTCCACAACTCAAAAACATTCAGTCTACTGTCAAGGAGAAAACATTTAAGAAGCTGTAATCAGAGAATTTGGACTTTTTCTGAAAAAAAAAAAAAGCTCAAACCAATTAATCAATTATCAGAATTTACTTTTATACTTTTATTTAGTAACATTTTCAGTGCAGGATTTTTACTTTTAACAGAGCATTTTCACAGTGAGGTATTAGTACTTGTCCTGAATACTTTTTTTAAATCTTGGTATTTGTTTGATTATGTATTTAAAAGAACAGAAATCACTTTCCATAATTACCCTCCAGTTTCTCTGATGATAGAATCTGACAGTAAACTTAGCTTTAATGTGACATCAGGATATTTAGAGACGTTTCGTTCCTCCTGCACGTGGACACCGCTACTCTGAAAGCCGATCTAAGAGCCAGAATCATTACCAGATTCCTCCAGGCCAACGACTATTTTTAGAAGTTATCTTTAAAACTGAATGTCACCAAGACATTACAACTTCTGGCCTTTTCCCTCTCCACTCACCGTCTCCAAGAAGGGCTCATATCTAGGGCTGCATGATTTGTGTAATAGAGTTATATTGTGATTATTTTTACTGAAACTGCGATATGTGATTATTGGAAATGATCAGTTTTGCATCTCAATTTTCATGTTCACTGAAAAAAACAAAATTGTCACAACGTGTCACAGCGTTTATGGATGTCTGAACCAAACAAACATGTTTTCTTTCATCTGGAGAACAAGACTTTTAGATCAGGTCATCTCTGCAGCTCTGCAGAACCTCATTATGATGCTGTTTTCTCGTACATTTTTCCATTGTCATAAAAATTGCATTTTGGTTCTGCAGTTTGGATATTGCACTTGCGATTTTATTGCAGCTGTGATTAATTGTGCAGACCTGCTCAGATCCTGCACTTAAGTAAAAATAACAGCACTTCACTGTGAAACTACTCCTACAAATAAATGTGCTGAATTCCAGAATTTTACTTGAGTAAAAGTACATGAGTATAACCAGCAGCCAGCAACAGTTTTCAACAATATGGAAGAATATATAAAACACAGGAGAATAAAAGTGAGGACTATTAAAAGCCTGTGAAAATATGTGGGTCTTAAAATGTCAGCAGAAGGGGAACACTTAATTGAAAAAGGGTCGGCTGTTCCAGAGCTTTTGGGCGGCTGCAGCGAACGCCTGATCGCCCTTCACCTTCAGTCTCTATTGCAGGACAGCTAAGAGTGATCGAGGGATGGAAAGACGGCAGAGGATACATACTGGGAGACCAGGCTGTGCAGAGCTTTAAAAACAAGTAAAAGAACCTTAAATTCTGTCCTGTACTTTACTGGGAGCTAATGGAGGGACATCAGAACTGGTGTGATGCTGTTCACGCTTTTTGGTATTAATCAATAATCTGGCAGCACCATTCTGCACCAGTTGCTGGCAACACATGGACGACTGGTTGATTCCCAGATCAGCTAAGAGGAGCCGAAGGTGTTTATGACAGTCTTGAGGTCGTTGAAAGAGAGCAATGGTTTGATCTTGGCAGTATTTCTAAGCTGGAAAAAAAAACAACCTTTCACAACAGACCTTATGCGTTTGTCAAGTTTTAAAGTTGAATCAAAGATGACGCCGAGATTTTTGGCATGAGGATGTAGGCTGGATGCCAGGGGCCCTTAGTGTTGGACTGTACCCCTCTTGGAGTCCCTTAGGGGACCAAATAGGACCAACTCTTACTTACTGTCATTTAATTGAAGACAATTTTTATCCATCCAGTGTTTGACGTCCTGGAGACAATCAAGGAGGGACCTAACTGTGTTGTTATTGTTATTACCAGGTTCTAACCAGGTTCCACACGTTCTGTAGTCAAGTAGAAGTACAGATTTAACCTCCAAGTCTAAAATGAGGTGTATTGTGTGTGTGACGCTGAACTCGGAGCAGTTCACACTGTGATCACTACATACTGTAAAAGAAGTGAAGCGGAAGCTGCAGCGCCAACATTTCTCCACCTCCCGTCGGTCAGCGTGGCGTTTGGTTGGTGTGATAACGGCTAACAGTGATGACAGGAAGGGAGGAATCTCCGGAGCTCTGTGTGTCCACCATAGTGTGAAATCTATATCTGACCTCGATGGACCGGATGGAACCGTCACTCACGGCTCATTTGGGCTTAGAAAACACTTCAGCCTTCTCCACTTTCACTACATCATCAGTATCTATCACGTTTACATTCATTTATTATTCAGCTGGAAAAAGTTGCACCAAATCTCTTTTGGAGTGTATTTTATTTAGGCCCTTGATTCTTTAGCCCCCCCTTCAGTGGCTTCATGTGGCTTTGAAATGAATAGTGGTTATTTTTTATTTTCACATTTTATTTAAATTGACTAAATGCATTAAAGTGAATGTTTATAAATGTTTCATTTTCAAATAAAACAGTTTAATTTTCAGGCACCAGAATAATGATTAATCAGGTTCATAGCTCACTGTGACCAATTTTTGAAATACTTTTATTTCAACTTATTTAATATACATTCTGTGTCTCCAACTCAGTATTTGGACTTCAGGACTCATTTTTGGACGTGCAGTTGTTACATATTGGTCCTTTAATGTCCTGAAAATCAGCCAGCTGTTTGACTCTGCACTGAAGAAACTGTTCAGTCTGTTGTTGCAGTCAGCAGTCGCAGTGTGTAAAGTCAGTTTCTACAACTTAAGGTTAACATGTAGTCACAAGTTACAGTGGAGGTTCAGGGGCAGAGCTATTTCTTGTGTGTGTGTGTGTGTGTGTGTGTGTGTGTGTGTGTGTGTGTGTGTGTGTGTGTGTGTGTGTGTGTGTGTGTGTGTGTGTGTGTTGGGGGGCTGTCAGCATGCTGTCTGTACAAACAGAGAGCAGGCTGTATGCTCTGAGTTACAACCAACAAGCGTGGAGCTGCACTTCCTGTCTTACACACACCAACATCACAGTGGTGTGCGCGTATGCATGCGTACATGCGTGTGTGTGTGTGTTGCCCTGCTCACTTCTGAACAGTAAACACACTCAGATTATCTTTACACCATTGTGTTTATTTGATTTAATGTCTCCCTCCTGTCGGTCCTCACAGTCAGTCCAGCTGCAGACAGCTGCTGACGGTCCTCATGTCCGGCTGTCTGATCACTTCCTGTCGACATCAGCGGTGTCAGTGTGATGAGTCGTGGCGTTCCTACGGGGCGTGGGCGGAGCCAGACGTGGGCAGCAGCTGCACAGTTGAGACAAATGAACAGTTTAATGAAGTTAAAGTCCCAACAGGAGGATTATGACATGACATTCATCTGATGAATGCTTTGATCTAAAGGGACACTTTGGAATCAGTTTAGTTCAGTGTCTTCCTGAAAAGACACTTTGACATGTGGACAGAAGCAGCTGGGAATCGAACGACCGACCCTGTTATTATTTTACTTTTATGATGATTTTTGATAAGTCTGGCTAGTGTAAGTGAGAGATCTGTTCCATGACTGTGGCTTAAAGGAATCCCTGCTCAGTAACCATGGTAACTGAGACCACAGAACTAGCCTGCTCAGTAACCATGGTAACTGAGACCACTGAACTAGCCTGCTCAGTAACCATGGTGACTGATACCACTGTTCTGTGGCAGATTCGCTGTCGAGTTTAATTTATGTGTGTGTTAAAGACACTTCCCTCAAGTGTCTTTTTGTGCACACATCACTTCTGTCTGTGCAGAAACACGAGTTTAGACCAGTTTCTATGTGACCAAGCATGAATTTACATGTTTACTTTAGTTTCATAGAACATATTAGTTTTAAAAAAAAGTTAAGAAATCATGTCTCACTAATTTTACTTTCTTCAGAATTCACCAACCGTGTTTTATTTAAAAACTAAACATTAATAGTTTAATAAAAATGTGTGCCAAAGTTGTTTTGAAGTTATTTATTCATTCACTCATTTTGTTCAAAAGACAAAAAACATGAAGTAAGCTTGTATGTCATCTCCAAAAATTATTTTAATGGCTTTTTGCCTGTTTGCTACATAGAGCCGCTGAAGACAGACAAGAAAAGAAGGACTGAGAGAAGGAGGACGACATGTAGGTCGTCCTTGGGTTGGAATCAAACCCGGGTTGCTGCTGAGGCCTCAGTACGTGAGGTGAAAGCTCTACCAAGTGAGCTCATGGGAGCAGGATCACATTATCTTGGCATTTACTCTCTGTTGGTTTTTTGCTAGTTGTCTCCATGTTTGTTTCACTGCTGAGAGGAAAATCTCTCATTTTCTCTTCTTTTTGTGACGTCCCTCTCTTCAACAGTCAGCTGTTCTGGGCTGCTTCTGTTCTCCGTGCACGCTCACGGTGCAGCGTGTTTCAGCCTGTGTTAGTGTTGATTACACCAGGATAAACTGTCGTAGTGGAACAGCTTCAGCCTTGAGTTGAAGGTGAAATTAATCCAAGCTGGGCTTTTTCACTCATGCACAGACTTATTCATCAGCCTTGATGATTTAAATTAAAAAAAAAATTAAATTATATCATCCCTTTATGAAAAAGAGAGATGCTTTTATTTAAATTTTATTTTTTATTTTTTTGTATTTTAAAATAAAAATCAAATAAGTGCTCATTTTTTGTTTTTAGATCAGAAGATCCACCGACTCCACTCGTTTTCTGATTTTGGTTGTCTCATTTTAAAATGATGGCTGCCAAGTCCACTGACCCTGAGGACTGACAGTTATGCCTCCTCTCAAATCTTTTCTTATATCATCTTAGACTTTCATCTTTCTGACTGATTAATTCCCTTTTTGTTTTGTCTCTGTGTGTTGCTGCAGGGGAATGATGAGGAGGCCGTGTTGGACCAGGGGAAGACCAGCTCCACCCTCTACACTAACTTTGAGAAAGAGGAACTGGAGAGTGAGTCCTGTGTTTGCACGTGCACACGCACACACACACACACACACACACACACACACACACACACACACACACACAGTAACAAAGTGGCCTCTGTCTGTATTTACAGTCAAACAGAAAGTAGCAAAGATGACTCAGCCCATATTTACACTCATGTCTGTCAGCTGTTCACGTTTTTCCACATTTTGAAATGTGTGCAGAGCCAGCAGGGGAGGGAGAAGAGCAAATAATATGTCATAGCATTATTATTATTCTTATAATATGAACAAAATAGAAAGACTTTATGTAATATTAAACTCTGATCTCAATGTTGAAACGGTTTATCAAGTCACATTAGAAACAGCAACAGTTTAAATTCATTCAGGAAGCAAACATGTATGCAGGTATTCTCCTGCATCCTTTAAGTGAATTCATGTTTTTTAATTTGAAATATAAATTTTATTTAAATCAGAAGCAGAAATATTGACATTTACATATAATAGCATGCATTTTTAATTGTTTGTTTGGGAGTGATGCACTTACATTTTTTGGTGATATTTAGCTGTTGGTTCCACTAACATAATGATGATACCTGATCGGTTGATTTTCTGATTGATTAGAGCTCCCGTTTGTATCAGACTGAGCTGTTTAGTGATGTGTTTCCCTCTGTCAGGTCACAGAGCGGTGTACGTCGGTGTTCATGTTCCTCTGGGCCGTCAGAGTCGACGGCGTCACCGTCACAGAGGACACCGACATCACCGGAAACGCCGGGACCGCTCAGACCGGGACGACGGACGGGAGTCGCCGACATACGGTCCGTCCAGACTCGGTGACGGTATTTAATAACACACAACACTCATTATCATGAATTGATCATCTGATGAAGAGTTTGTTGTTGTGTCCCTGCAGACACACCGTCTCAGAGAGTCCAGTTCATCCTCGGGACGGAGGACGGAGACGAGGAGCACATCCCCCACGACCTGTTCACTGAGCTGGACGAGCTCGCCTTCAGAGACGGAGACTTCCAGGAGTGGAAGGAGACGGCCAGGCGAGGACACACACTCACACTCACACACAATTTGTTTACATTAGAGATTTAATAACTATATTTAACTCCACTCCTTCAGGTTTATCTCACAGGATCCTATTTGTCTGCTTTTAATAACACCTTACTGATAATAACACATCACCTCACTTTGCTTTCGTTGGTAATCCTTCCTTCTTTGTACAGGATAAACCTTTATTTAGTCAGGAAGTTGTATGTTCCTCCAAGAGTCTTTGCTCAGAAATCCACTGGATTTTGTTTTTGATTTTTTAAGCTATTTAACACCTGAGTGACTAAGCTGGATTTGCACAGGCGTGTTTCTTCTTTATCTTTTCATGCCTGGATTGTTTCACTGAGGAGGAGAAACGTGTATTTGGATGATCTAAAATACAGTTTGATGCCAAAACTAAGTGCTAACATGGCACCAGTTCCTATTTGACGGAATCACAATGCAGATAGCGGTGCCTCACTCCTGACCTGTTGAGTTTAATAGTTGTTTTCTGATGCAGATGTACAGATTCAGCATTCACAGACAGATATCTGATCACAGAGCTGACTCCTGCACTGATTTGACAAGCGATATTTGTCTTTGGTGTGTTTTCAGGTGGCTGAAGTTCGAGGAGGACGTAGAAGACGGTGGCGAGCGTTGGAGTAAACCGTACGTGGCCACACTGTCCCTTCACAGTCTGTTTGAGCTCCGTTCCTGCATCCTGAACGGCACCGTGCTGCTCGACATGAGGGCCGACACCATCGAAGAGATCGCAGGTCTGCATGCTAACGTGTCACCACATTCAGTGTAGTGACCTCTGTTGCAAAGGAGGCAAACAGGGACCAAAATAAGGACCAGCCTTCAGCCAAATGTGTTAGAATGTGCAAGTGTCTGGTAGATTTGTGGACGAGCAAAATTGAGGTATTAGTAATCTATAATCATCGTCATTTTAAGTAACAGGATGGTAAATCCTGCAGCACCTGTAATGAAACTTTTTATATTGCTTTTATGACATTTGTTGACTTCATGATCATTAAAAAGTTTGCATGTCATGGTAGCAGAGCAGAATTATTGACAGATCAATTTAGTCATCTTAAAAATAATGACAGTTGATTTTATTGTTTGCACATTTTGGCTGAATTGATGCATGTTAAATAAAAGACGACTAAGGATGGAGCCCTGGGGAACTCCACACACCATGTCGGTCTACTTGTACTTGTGCTTGAACCATTTAACTGGGATAGAGCTGTAAGAGTGAATATTTTCTGTTTTTTTTACTCCACTCTGACAGTAAACGCAATCTCTTTGCATTATGGGCAAAACAAGACATTTGAGGATGTCATTTTGGACTTTAGGAAACTGTTTGTACACCAAACAACTAATTGATTAATTGAGAAAATAATCAGCAGTGAAAATAATAGTCTGGTAGTTGCAGCACTAGTCAGAAAAATCTACAGAGAAGTCTGGAAAAGTCTTGAATTTTAAAATGAAAAATGTACTGACTTCATGTCGTCCCTCCTCACATGCAGACATGGTGATCGACAGCATGCTGGCGTCGGGTCAGCTGGAGGAGGGCGTTCGAGAGAAGGTGAGGGAGGCCATGCTGAGGCGTCACCACCATCAGAACGAGAAGAAGCTGAGCAACCGAATCCCGCTGGTTCGATCCTTCGCTGACATAGGCAAGAAACACTCGGACCCCCATTTACTGGAACGCAACGGTGAGACCACGGTGCTCTTGTCATTCTGAAATTCACTGATTAAATATTCTGTAGGAAGGTCTGATTCTTTGGCTCCCAGGTGGATTGTGTCATTCTCTAAATTAACTCATCTCAGAGAAGAACTCAGATGTTTTTCAGGAAAAGAGGACAGAGACACAGTTTGACATATCGTGACCTTAGAATTATCAAGATAGAACACGCTGATTTTCTGTATAAAACGACATAGTTTATGTAACTTCTTAAACTCAAAGATTCAAGTTAATCCAGAGAAGAAAAGTAAATTATCTTAATAAAAGTTTAAGAGTGGGCTCAGAGTTAAAGTTGGGCTGAAAACTCTATTCAAAATTAAAATCTAATGAAGTGAGTTGCCTTTTAATTTTGAGTTTTGTTTTTACAGTGTATTTGAAACCATGTTATTCATACTCTCATCTATAAAATCATCACTTTATGGGTTTCTGAACACCTTCAGCTCTGTGGCTTTAACCACAGTAACATTAAACTAAAGTCACAGAATTACTTTGGAGACACATATTCTGAGTTATTGATGCTTAAAACTAAAAACAAAAACACAAATTGGTTACAACTTGTCGGAGAATAGTGTCATATAAATAACTCATGTTTGACAAAAGTCAGATGGAACCACATAATTCTCAGGTCACAATATATTTCGGTATGTTTCCTGTGATTCTGACACATTTTCTCTCATAATTCAGTGTTTAATTCTTGCGCTCTGTTTTCAAGAACTCTGTCAGTGTTTCTGGTTTCAGAGTTCACATGTCTGTCCTGATTGGTTGAGGTAACAGAGTGACAAGACGACGGGTCTCTGATTGGTGCATGGCATCCTGTTTTGTGGACTGGTGTGCGACTTTGGTTTTGACTCAAACATCTTGAGTAGTTTTGTTGATGATGCATGAGGAAGCGTGGTGTCCTGGATGTTGTTTGATTCTCACCGGTGTGCCGCTGTGATGAGAACAGAAACTAATGTGACACGGAGAGTTAATTTATAATATAATTTAATGTTTACCTCGAGTCCGGAAGCCTGTTTGTTGTCCTCAGCAGCAGTCTGTTCTGTTTCCTGCCGATCAGCACGAACCTGAACCGACATGCTGAGTCAGCGAGCTAATAACCAGCTAATACCAAGTGATGAGTCTGCATTTTAATATCTGGACTCAGAGATTCTGTTTGTGAGGGAGTGAGGAATGTTTTAGTTCTGCTGATGTAACCTGAAGTTTTGTCATGTTGAAACATGCAGAGAGCCTGTGTGTGTGTGTGTGTGTGTGTGTGTGTGTGTGTGTGTGTGTGTGTGTGTGTGTGTGTGTGTGTGTGTGTGTGTGTGTGTGTGTGTGTGTGAGATATGACAGTTAACGCAGCAGTGTTTTATCTCTAACACCCATCTGCCTGCACCGCCAACAATTCCACTTAGTTTTTCCTAAGATTTAAAAAGATAATTTAGATATCAACAAGAACATAGCTCAGAAATTAAATGTGATATAATTTGTGACACTAGAGTTAATAACATTTTTTACATCATTTTTCTTATTTTGGTTGTAAAACATGTTAAAATTAAAGCTTTAAGCATGGAAAACTCCAAAATTGAGGAATAAACTCAAAATTGCCGACTACCTGTTGGGTTTAGATGATGGATCTAACAGACTATTTTGTGCATTGAAGCATGGTATTTATATGTCCTGATTTTCATGCATATTGGTGAAAACTGCCACAGGTGCTGCTTTTTTAGCCCCAAAAACTACATCATCCAAAATTTATAACCAAGACAAAGTTTCACACGCCATCAAGCTTGTTTAGCTCCTCAAAAATGCGACTGAAGAGGACGGAAAAAGAAGAAAAAATAATCCAGTAGGATCCTCACACTCCTCGGTGCTCGGGCTCTAATTAATATAACTAATGACTGTGGTGCCAAAATGCTTTTCGATATTCACTGGGCAGCGGGTGTTGCCCCCCTCGGTTTGGATTCAGTTAATGTTCAGTAAACAGTCTTTCACTCTGAAATAAAACACATCGGGGTCTGCAGATGTCCCGTCAGTGATTCTACCTGGACCTGTAATAACACGAGATCTGGTAGTATCTCGTTATTTCCATGCGGTGGTAAAATAAGTGAAACAAAGGGAAAATGGATTTTAAAAGACAAAATGATCGTCATGTTAAATAATTTAATGACTACTCATATATTTGAAAATCATGACCCTTCCCTGGACAGGACGTCTCTGCCTCACCACACTGATCAAGTCGTTTGACACATATAAAAAAGATGTATCTTTAAAAGAAAATGGAACTGTAACTGAATATAGAGAAGGACCTAGAAACAATTAACTGCTGATTGATCAATCAGTTAGATCAATATCTGTTTAATCAGCTGCTTGTCTGACGTTTGCCTTTTAATAACCAGCATGAGCATCGTCCCCTCGTCCTGCTGATGTCTCTTTCCTTTCACCTCATTCTTCTTCTTCTCCTCCTCAGGGGAGGGTCTGTCCTCCTCTCGTCTGTACCCCCTCCATCGCTCATCCTCCGTCGCCTCCTCCTGTGACTCCTGCACCCCTCCCCCATCCCCTCGTATGTCCACCTTGTTTGGACACCTCCTCCCCAGCCCCACCTCCTCGCCTCAGGCCACTCCCACCCTGCTCCGCCACCTCTCAGAGCCCTGCCCGCCCCACCCTGGCACCACCCTCCCGGCCTCCGCCATCAAAGCTCCCCCATCGGGCAGCGCCTCCTCCAGCCCTCCACGCCGCTGCTCTGCTCCGGACGAGCTGTGGAGAGGAGCAGAGATCCCCCAGGTGGTGGTTTACCCCCCTGAAGAGGAAGCATTACAGGACCTGCAAGATCCTCTCAGTCACTCAGGCAAATATCCGTCAGCACAGCTCAGCATGGAGTGATGGAGTGGGTGTGGCTTCATTCTGCACGCTAACCTGTTAATGATAATCAGGGCCGGCCCCAGCCTTTGTGCGGCCCAAAGCAGAATTTAATTTCAGGGCCCCCCACAGCCTCAGTGCTGCAAATACTGTTGATGATTCTTAATGCTTGATCTGAGACACCCGTCATCAGTTTTATTAACTGTGTTGTTTACAGCAGAGTTTCACAAACTTTTTTTTTTTTCCTGGGGACCCAATTTATAAAAAATGACAAACCATCCCGGCTGAGTTCACACCAGGCCTTATCAATAAATCTTGGGAGAGTTCATTTGTACATTCCTGATAGTTTTAGAAGACCCCCAACGTACCTTTTAAAAGATTAAGTAAATGAATTAACGTGAAAGTGAATGGTGTTTATAATTTTTAGAATTTCAAATAAAACCATTTGATTTTCAGGCACCATAATAATAACAAATCTGGTTCTCAGCTCACCGTGACCAATTTTTGAAATGTTTTTTTAAAAATTTCTAAAATTCAAAGACTCAAGAAGAAAAGTAAATCATCTCAACAAAACGTGATTAGTTTGTGAAACTTTTTTAAAACTGAAGGGTTTAAGTTGGGCTCAAAACTCAAAAGTCTGTTGAAGTAAGTTGCCTTGAAATTTTGAGTCAACGTTTTTGATTTTACAGTGCAGGACAACTAAGCCTCCTTCATTAATGAGATGGAATAAATCCAGTTACACGTAATTTTAGCCTCTCATTTTTTCCCTTTTATCAGTAAAACGATATACTATACTACAGATATAAAAAATTAATTTTTGCAGAATTTCTTCCATTGTGTTTTGCCTCAATAAACCCACCTGTGGGTGACGACCCAGTCTTTGGGAATGACTGGTTTATATCATACTAACGTCAGCCTGGTATGTTTTTACCCTTCAGTGATTTTAACCTAAAAAAGTCTTGCCTGGTGTTAATTTGCTCTTTAATATTCAGAGTAATCAGACTTCTCTGTGTGCATGAATGTGACACCAGCACTGACTGAATTTATTGAGGGATCAACAATAAGTAAAACACCACAACTGTCTGACTACGTCTGATGTCTTTACTAACAAAATCTGTCGTATTGTCTTTGGTCATCACAGCTTTACCTGACAGATGACACATTATTGGATAAGATAATAAAATAAAAAAGACACAATAATATCTTCACGCCTCGTTCACACACACAGACTCAAAGAAGATGCAGTTCACTGTGATTTTAACTTCAAAAACAAACTGGAAACGACCAAACGGCTGGCGCTGATTTTGAAACTGAAGCCCAGAGTTGTTTTCTATTCAACTTGATCAAAGAATTTCAAACAAAAAGGAGAAAAGGCGGATCATCGTCAGTGTCCTCTCAAATCTCTACAGTAGAACTGAAGTGAGGTACGGGGATGTGAAGAGGAAAAACGGCGCAGGAAACACCTGACTCTGGAAATTCATTAGTGCTTCATGTCTCTGCTCCGGATCATCAGGCAGGAGTTACATCAGCTCCTCCTGACTGTTCCTCTGCTCTTTACCCTCATCAGTGATCTGTAGAGGAGACAGAAAGACCACAGCTGACACATCATCATCATCATCATCCTCATCATCTGACTGTTCGTTACTGAGTTACCACTGTTAATGTGCTGAAGCTGACAGGTCTGAAACTTTAAAGTCCAAACAAACAGGACGCGTTCAGTGAGTGTGACGAGTAATGATGCAGAACAACACGCTGACAGCGCTGCTACAAGAAGATCAACCCAAAGAAAAATATTAGAGGAAACGGAAACCGTAAAGAGACTGAAATGATCGGATTTCATGAGATGAGAACCTGAGATAAAAACGAAAAAGCAGATCTACTCGTCAGTTCTGCTCGGTAAAGATTTTGATTTAATTTTAATTACTCTGTCATTTAATAAAACAAGCCAGAAACCAGAGTAGTAACATAAATTGAAAGTAATATTAAATAAACCATCCTGATGTTTTTTTCCTTTAGAAACAAGGTTAACCAACTTATTAACATTAAAGTGAAACAGTCATTATATTCTGTCTTATTCTGTATATTCTACCATAACAGAACTTCTATAACTCATCTGTTTGGTTTGGTAATCCCCTAAACCAGAGGTCTGCAACCTTTATGATCCAAAAAAAACAAAAAACAAAAAACAAAAAAAAAATTTGTCTGGGGTCACAGCTATTTAATTGAATTGTTTCCCTGAAGGAATCACTTTTACTGTAAAAAACAAAAAATAGCTGAGACAACTAAAACGTTCAAGGCAGTGTACTGCAATAGATTTTTGAGTCCAACTCAAACTTTTGAAATAAAACTTGAAAAAGTTTTGCTGACCTACAGTCTTTAGTTGAGATGATTTACTTTTTTCTTGAGACAAACTTGAATCTAGAAATAGAATAGAATAGAAAATAGATATAGAATAGAAATTCAACGTAATTTGTTATTATTTTAAGTGGTTTTGATTAAAAATCTAAGGATTTTGAACATCATTCACTGTCACTTCGATGTGTTAACTCAGTAATTTTTTATATTTTTGTGGATGTTTCTAAAACTCAAATATTTAAGTTTATCTAAAGAAGAAAAGTAAATTATCTCAACAAAAAATATGTCATTGGTAAAACTTTTTCAAAACTTAAGAATTTGTGTCGGGCTCAAAACTTAAGAATTCATTGCAATGCATTACCTTAAAACTTAGAATTTTCTTAACATTTGTTTTAACAGTGTAGAGCTACAACATAAATATCTGTTCATTTCCATGTAATTCTTTCATAAAGCCACAGGCAGCCACTGGAGAGGAGCTAAAGATGCATTTGACAGAATTCAATCACAGCTTTTTATTATCGACTTGCTTAGATTAACCTTTATTTTCTCCCTTCAGAGAAATTAGTGTTGGACATTTAAAATAAAGAAACTACTTGTGATGAGAAACAGGTACACATCGTTACTTCACTTCCTGTCTCAGGCGTGGTCCCTTAAAAAAACAAAAGCAGTCGCTTCACAGCTGCTGTTTCCAGCCGGGTTCAGAAGTTATCCGCTCGCAAACGGACCTTTTAAACAGTTTGCACAGAGTTTTTTTTTTTGTGCCCACAGATACCAGAGTGACATTTAACATGAGGTTTGGATATCCAGACTGTAACAGGACACGTGTGTGTGTGTGTGTGTGTGTGTGTGTGTGTGTGTGTGTGTGTGTGTGTGTGTGTGTGTGAGTGTGAGAAACGGTAACACGTGTCTGAGAGCGTCTCTTCTGTCTCATGTGTTTTCTCAGGTCATGTGGTTTAAATCTGCAGCTTCAGCTCAGACTCAAACCTCTTTCAGTTCAACTTTTTTTGACAAACAGGAATAATTATCAGAAAAATAATATCATGAAACTCCACCAGAGCAGATTATTATTAAATTATTATTATGAAAACCTAACAGCTCAGCTTCAGATCCAGAAGTTTGTGCAGCGCGACTGAAACTTTTCCAGTGGACGTCATTCAGCGAGAACCGTCTCTGTGCTTTGGTGGGGTTGAAATCATGACTAGACAACAGGAAACATTTGTTCAGGGCCGAGAACTGAGGCGTTTATATTTGAGTTCAGAATAATTCAGCACTAGAGAATATTTCACAAACAAAAAGTCAGTTGAGGTGATTTCAGACTCCTGCTTTGTGTCGTGCCTGAAGACATCTTCAGGATTCAGTCAGAAAAACAAATCGGAGTATTTTCTACCATCAGCTACAAATCTGCTCATAATCTTTCCTGTCCAGAATATAAAGCACATCTTCCCATCGCTGCAGGTCTGCTGGCGTCCCCTCACTCGGCTCCAGGGAACCTTGACAACAGCAAGAACAGCGAGAGTCGCATCAACGGCGGCAACGGAGGCAGCCGGGAAAACAGCACGGTGGACTTCAGCAAGGTAAAGACGGGTCCCTCCTCCTGCCGGTTTAGGTTCTTAAAGAGTAACTGATTCATGATTCTGAAGATTAATATCTGCATCACTGACAGGATTTATCACAGTGACAATCATTTCTCACCGTCAGCAGGGAAACCAGGGCAGAAAATTAGCTGGCAAGTATTTTGATAATTGATTAACTGGTCATTAAAGTAATTCTTTAGCAAAAATGCCTAAACTTTCATGGTTCCAGCTACTCAAATGTGAACATTTGCTGTTTTTCCTCATTTTGCATGTCATGAAACTGAATCTCTTTTGGTTTTGGACTGCTGGTTGGACAAAACAACTGTCGTTTGAGGCTCTCAGAAACTGTTACGGATTCTTTCAAGGCATCATATTGCAACATATTTTTGTCATTTTGTCAACTCAAATTCTTAAGTTTTACCACCCACTTATATTTCACCCTGAGTTGAACCATCCAATAACCAAGCTGCTTTCAGTCATGTGACTCTGAGTCGTGCCTGAGTTTTGTAATTCCGTAGGAGCCAATCAGAAGCTGTGTGTAGATGATGACTCGTTTGTTTCTCAGCAGGACTGCGACTGTGTTTGTTTGCTGCCGGCGGCCGGCAGAAAGCCCGCTGTAAGTCTGTTCACCTGTCAGTCTCCGGCTGTCGACCAATCAGTGGCCTGTGTTGTGGCTCGTCGTGGTGATGCGCTGTGTTTGTGTGTTTGGACTCGTTGTTGTTGTTGTTTGTGTTGTTTAGTGAAGTCGGTGTGACTCTGACTCAGCCGTGTTGTTTCAGTGTTTGATGTGAAAATGTTTTGTGATGAAGAATCAGATTCCTGCTGGAATCAAACTGGAATTATTTATTTGTCTGCGTCTCCCAGTTTGGACTAAATAGTTACTGTAACAGAGTGCGAATGATGACAGGAAGTTAAAACAAATAAAAATATCAGCTGTTCATAAAATAATCTCACCACAGGGTCCATTTAGTACTAATGATTATTTTATTAACTATTTTGATGATCAATTAATCGTTTTGAGGCATTTTTAAATGAAAAGTGTTTCTGGTTTCAGCCTCTCAAATGTGAATATTTTCTGGTTTCTTTAGTTCTCTGTGACAGTAAACTGAATATCTTTGTGTTTTGGATGAAACAAAACATTTGAGGTCGTCAACTTGGACTTTGGACAACAGCAATCAACATTTTTCACTATTTTCAACATTTTACAGACCAAAACTTTATAATAATTGATTAGTCAAGAAAATAATTGACAGATTTATCCATAAATTCAGCTTGAGGCTATTTAAAACAAGTGCTAACTAACAAAGACACACGCCTTTGATACAGTCTGTGTCTGATCTGTTGACTTCCTTCATGAGCAGCACGTTTTAACGAGTCGCCTGAGTTTGTGAGAGACACAGAGAGGATTCTAGATGGGAACCCCAGACCCGTGAAAGATCAAAAGGTTCCCTTCTAGACACGGCCGAAAGAGAGAAGCACAGCTCCAAAAATAGAACATCAGTTTATGGCGGCCCATTTTTTAATTGTGTCGGTTTAGAAAACTCTGACATTCAAGTCGTATTTGTTGTTCTTGACTCTGGAATCCTAACCTAGGTAAGAAGCTAGGCGAATCTGAGACTTCACCTTTTGAAAAAGGAAAAATGTTTGAGAAAACACCATTATGATGAGGTACTGTAGAGATGACCTGACCTAAAATCTTCTTCTCCAGATGAAAGAAAATGTCAATAAATATCACATCATCACTGATTTTAATAGTTTTTTTTTTTTCAGTGAACTTGAAAATTCAAATGCAAAACTGATCATTTCCACTAATCATATCACATATCCCAATCACAACTGCAGTCAAAATGATCGCCTGATTATATTGAACAGTTCAGTCAGTCTCGTCTAGTGAAACTCAATGTTTTTGTCATTTTAGTCAAACTGGTCTCACATTAGATGTTGTCGTATCATTATCTGATGGAAAAATGGCTTGAATGATCCACAACACGGCCTGTGAAATATAACACCGCCTCCTCACTGTTTGACTCAATAAAGTTTAAAAAAAACCAACCTGCTGTTTTGTGAACCTGCCTAAGTTTCCTTAATGTGTCTCTTCAGGTTTGTTGCATTCTGACCAGATATTTTATGACCACATTGTTTTCCTTCCGATTACACAATACTGAGTTGTTGTTTTTTCCCTTCAGCCTCATTGGAACAAAAATGGGCTCAAATATCACCTTGTTTCTTTCTCCCAGGCCCTGCTGTTGTCTGACTTTTAACTTGCAGTGCAATATTTTATCTCCTTGTTTTTGTCAACACAAATGAGAGATTTTGGCTTTTATTAAGTTTTTATTTTTAAACTACATTTTAGTGTTTTTTTTTTTTTCAACAACACTGTTTGTTGATGTAGTCACAGTTAGTGTTTAATGATGTGTTTACTGACGCTGGCGTGGCTGACGGTGAACATATTCCTCATGGTTTTTGCCCATCAGATTTTTCCATCCTGTACGAGTTTAGTGCGCCACACTGAAATCCTACATCAGCCTACATGAGTATGTTTTACCAGGTAGACTTGGGTTGTAGTGCCTTTCTTCATCATGCGTGTGAAAATATGTTTTCACATCACAGTCAGAGAAATTCAAAGTGTGTGTCCTCCTGTAGTTCAGCTGCTGTCCAGCATCACCTGCGCTGCGTGCTCTGCGCTCCTTTACGCCATGAATTAAGGATTTATTTGGACTGAAGCAGAGCTGGTGATTGTTAAACAGTGGAAAGATGAACCAAGACGTTTTTGTTGAGTTGTATTTAGTTTCTGTAAAGTTTGAATGAAGCTGATGATGCAAAGGGATTCTGGTGAGTTTGTGGAGAGGAAACAAACCAAAAATCTCTCTGACTGTAGTGATCCTTTCCATAATGTTGTCAGACACTAACAAGAACAATCTGAGCCAGTCAGAGACAAAAACAAGCATCAGCTGTCCTGCGCTCCGCAGTGCGCTCTGGTGACATGTCTAACGGTGCGTCAGCTGTCCTGTGCTTCGCGGTGCGCTCTGGTGAAGCGTCTGACAGCACGTCAGCTGCGCTCCGTTTCTATCACTCTTCTCTGCGTCCATCACTGTTAGTTTTATAGTTTGTGGTGATTTAGAGACTCGGTTTGTAAAGTTTACAGTCATGTCATGTTGTTGCATTGATCTGTGTACAATGATGCAGATAAAAAACAAGAACTGAAACTTGTTTACCGACCACTCGTTTATCTTCTCTCATCGGTCAACAGACAGTGTTTGTGGTCATGAAGATATTTTTTTAACACCAGTACATCAGCTAATATAAAATAATTTCACACTTCCCTTTGTTATTCTTTAAGATTGTGTTTTATGTCTCTGTTTGGCCAGTCGACTCTCTAAAACTCATTTTGTATTCTATGTATTTAAACTGCACCTGTGAAGCACCTTCAAACTATAAATAAAGATTTCTTACTTAATATCGAGAGTTCCCTGATAACAAGGCCAACTCCATCTTCTGAAGATCATGTGATACGTTTGAAGCTACAGAGCAGCTACTTACAGGATCTTGTGGTTATTTTATCAACAGCTGTTGCTCTAAAAGACAGAATTTTGAATCTCAGTGATCAGCTGGTAGTATTTTTTTTTAAGAAACACAGAAGTTAAACCTGGCGGTGAAGTGTTTTCTCCCTCAGACAGAAGCAGCTGTCTTCTCTCTGACTCTGAGTCGTCAGATCTGAGATCAGATCAGAGGAAACTCAACCTGCTGCTGTTACCTGAGACCAGTGACTCACCTGAGCTGGGTGACAGCAACACAGTCATCGTTAAACAGGCGAGGAGGAACAATTCCCACAACTGTCTGCTCTGAGAAACCAGTCTTATGATCTGAACTGCTTCCAGCGCCTCCTGCAGGCTGCAGTGTTCATGACAGCCACAAGAAGAGCTGCTCCCACTGATAGAATTTTAAGAAGAAGAATTATTAGAATAATGACAAACTACTTTCTTTCTATTAGTATTTTTTGGTCCTTTGAGCATCACAGGACTAGTACCATCTAATTCCATCATATTGGAGAGGAGGCAGACATGTCTGCAGCTGATATCTCATCCCATTATAGACACCGGCATCTGCCAGTGAATGACCAGCATGCTGTTACAGATACCAGTATATACCACTGAACAAGAAGCACACAACTCCACCATCAGCCACTGTTTGATCTCTGCTGTGTGTGTGTGTGTGTGTGTGTGTGTGTCTGTGTGTCTGTGTGTCTGTGTGTCTTGGTGTGTTTCAGGTGGATATGAACTTCATGAAGAAGATCCCTCCCGGTGCAGAGGCCTCCAATGTCTTGGTGGGTGAAGTCGACTTCCTGGAGCGGCCGATCGTTGCCTTCGTGCGGCTCGCCCCCGCCATACTGCTGACCGGCCTCACGGAGGTGCCAGTGCCCACCAGGTGAACAAAATAAATAATCGACTGATTCATCAACTGAAGATAATCATTACTTTGCAGCCCTGTGACAGATTGGTGATTTTAAGTAAGGTCTTAAAAGACTTTTAGCGTTGCTGACTGTCTTCTTGTCCGTCCAGGTTTCTCTTCCTGCTGCTCGGCCCGTTTGGAAAAGGTCCGCAGTATCACGAGATCGGACGCTCCATGGCCACTCTGATGACAGATGAGGTGAGGCGACAGATGAATCTGTTAAACCACGACCCCTTCAGGTTCCATTGAGTTTCTCGTTAAAGAATAAATGTAAGAAAAAAAATCCTCCGACTGAGACCTGAAGGTTTTTGAGATGTTGTGCCAAATTAGCACAAGCAAACATCTTCCTGTTATGTCTTGTATGTATGCATGTGTTGTACGCGGTCGCAATTTCAGTCAAATGGATTGCAGTATTTTATTAATATCTTTAATAAAAAAATATCTTTAATAAAAGTGAAATGAAGTTTATTTCAAAAGTCAAAAAGTTTGAGCTCAAATTTCAAAAATCTCTTGCAGTGTAATGTGATTCTTACATTCTCCAAATGATACACAGTTATAGAATGGTAAAAAAATATGTGGACTATACAGTAAATTTATACAGAGAATTTAAGTTACAGACTTCATGTCTCTCTGGTAGATCTTCCACGATGTTGCCTACAAAGCGAAGGACAGGAACGACCTGCTGTCGGGGATAGATGAGTTCCTGGATCAGGTCACTGTGCTTCCTCCGGGCGAGTGGGACCCGAGCATCCGCATCGAACCCCCGAAGAGCGTCCCGTCTCAGGTGAGCTCGCCACCCCTGCAACACGAGACCTCGACCTGCATCCTGTCAGAGAGCGAACAGGTTAAACATAAAAACAGTGATGTCCTGTCTTACCCGAGTTCTGTGTCCTGCATCCTCTGTCCTTCTGCAGGAGAAGAGGAAGATGGCGTCCGTCCCTAATGGCTCCGCCCACGGATTTGACTCAGTCAAGGAGGCGGAGCATCACCCAGGACCAGAGCTGCAGAGGACAGGGAGGTCAGTCTGCTTACGTTTTCACTGTCAGTTCATCTGAGAGACGACTGACAACTTATCAGTTAATAACAGTTTATCATAGAGCTGCACAAGTAATCAAAATTTTATTGGAACTGTAATATGTCTTTCCTCAATTTTCAAATCACTGCAGGTGTAATATTTGTAAAAGGCAAAACATGTTAAAAAAGTTTTAATGAATGAATGTGGTGTGGCAGAAATGTCAGCTATTCTCACACTGTATTCAGTAATGATGGCGGCAGATTTAACATCAAAACTGGGAGTAACTGTTGAAATAGATTCTTGTTTTTGGGCTGAACTGTCCCTTTAAATGTTTAAATGACTAATTTCAGAGTGTGTCGTCTGTCTGTCAGGATCTTCGGTGGTTTGGTGAACGACGTTCGGAGGAAAGCTCCCTTCCTGTGGAGTGACATCAGAGACGCCCTCAGCCTGCAGTGTTTGGCGTCCGTCCTCTTCCTCTACTGCGCCTGCATGTCGCCTGTCATCACGTTCGGAGGTCTCCTGGGAGAAGCCACCAAAGGAAACATAGTAAGAACCGAACTGATGGGATGAACAGGCTGATTCTGATGAGACGTTTCATCCTTAAAGGTCCAACAGTCCTTGAAGGAGCAATATGTAGTGTGTCTAAAAATGAGTACAGCAGTCCAAAGAGCTGTAAACTGTATATTACATGGGTTGAACATAGTCTCTGGTTGATCAGCTGTTTTTAACTCTGTCAGTTGTCTGTGGATGTAAAGTTCAGCCTGTTTTCCTGAAAACAAAAAGCCCCCCTGCTCTGAAAACACTCTCTAGAGTCTGCCAAACTCCATTAACATTTTGATCAATTTAATTGCTATAAACATTTACTCCTGCTAGAAAATTATTACTGACTCATAAACAGACACTTACTCATTCAACAAAAATTCGGCATTAATTTGACCTCTAATAAACATGAAACGGGCAAATAAAACAGTTATTTCAGATCATAAGAGAAATTTCAGTTGCAGCGTTGTTGTCAGAGAAGTGAGTATAAACTGTTCCCTTGATTTCTGATGACACATCGTGGTCATTTTATGATAAATCACGTAGAATATATGTCAGATTTCTCTCTAAAATCAGGCCTGGCTGTCTCTCTCTCTGGTAGAGTGCCATAGAGTCCCTGTTTGGGGCGTCTCTGACGGGCGTGGCCTACTCTCTGTTTGCTGGTCAGCCTCTCACCATCCTGGGCAGCACCGGTCCAGTTCTGGTCTTTGAAAAGATCCTCTTCAAGTTCTGCAGGTGAGTTGAGCTCCGCCTCCTGCAGGAACACCTGTCACTGCTGAGACTTTTACTTTTATGAGCAGGACTTTTACTTGTAGTATTTTTACATTGTTGTTGTTTTGGTCCTTTTACTTCACTGCTGCAGTTCAGCAGCTGATGCATGAAAGCTGTAAATTGATGAGTGATGTTTCTGCTCCTTGGTGTGTCTCACCTCGAGCTCTGACTCCCCCTGCTGGTGACTCTGCTGGGAATTAAAATCAAAGCCTCTTTGACATCATTAATGACCCAGATAATGAGATTGTGTGTTTTAAAAATTTAGTTAAGTAAGAGCTAAAACCGACCAATGAGGCTCTGCTATTCTTCATGCAGCTGCAGAGATGAGATTATCTGGAGTTCTGGGTTTTTGGATCAGAGCTGTAATTGGCTTTAGAGGGATTGTGCATTTGTTCTCATGAGCTGTCAGAGTGCTGGAGGAGGTCTCTATTGTTTTATTTTTTTTTGTCTGAGGATTAAAAAGGCTTTTTGTAATGAAAAAATGTTTTGTAACACTTACATAAAATCATTATTTTTTTTAACCTGCTCCATTTCCCTCTAGATTATATCATACTCCTTTTTTCTCCTGTTTCCACGAAAATACGTCAGACGCCGTCAGCACCTGCAGTTATTATTATAATATAGCACATAATGTGGAAAGATGAGCATCAGAAAGATCAGAAAAATCCAGTTAATGGTGATGATCTAACTGCTTTATGAGTCCATCCACAGAAGATTAATATGCAACACTCATTTTGAGTCAAAAATAGCAAAGAATAAGAATTTCCTGCTCCAGCTTCTCAGAATTTTCTCTGTCTTCATAGAATATTTTAGAATTTTAGACTTTAGTCAGACCAAAGGAGACATTTTGGGCTTTGTAATGCATATTATACTGTATTTTTTGTAAATTTAAAGACCAAAGAATCTATACATTAAGGGCATGATAGGCAGAATAATGTATAAAGAAAATAATTAGTCAGTTGCAGCCATTTTTTCAACATTTTTGCTTCATTTTACGAACGACTGGACTAAACTAAGTACATGCGTATAACGAGGCAGAACAACGAAAAAGAGTCTCGTTTTCTCTTTAACACATATTGTGCTTGCAGTGATTTGGAAAAAACAGGTCATATTATGACTTCATTAAAATTTTGATTAATTGATCAGCCTCAGTGTATAAAGAGGTTCAAAATGTCGGCGCACCAACGGTAAAGTTCTCTAACATTGATGCATCAGTATCAACAATCAATAATCTAATAATGTCACAGAATCAGATGTCAGACACAACAGGAGAGATTTTACTTCACAGCCAGTACTTTTACTACAAGATGAAATAATGGAGTATTTATACATTCTGTTACTTGTACTTTTACTCAACACTTGTTCGACCACTGTGGAAAGACACCAAATCAAAATGGGAAATGTGTCTAAAATGATGCACAAAAGACACAGAATGTAATTTATTTGATTTAATAGTGCAGCCATAAAAAAACATGGAGTTTGGAACAAGCTGATTTGAGCTTTAATCGTCTGTCAGGGGAACTTTGATCAGACGAACTTTATTTTAAAAAAAATGGAGATGTTGAGTCTCACTAGACTCCAATTCAGGCAGCAATGATGTAATGTGCACATGATGTCGGTCAGGAATGAGTCCAGTTCTGGTTCAGTTTTGACAGCCGAGCGTAGACGGGTCAGTCAGAGCTGATTTGTCGTGTTTGCGTTCACATGGGAAACAGCAGGAAGCCGCTGAAGGTGCTGTGGTGGTTGCTGTTGTCCCAGATCTGAGTGTTGGGCCACAGCTTCAGGGAGAGCCTGTCGCCCTGCTCCAGCAGCAGGGCGGCGCCGTTGGACGCCGTGTCGCTGCCCTCGCCGGATGGCTGCTCGTGGGTGATCAGCTGGATCTCGGCATCGTTTTTGTAAAGGACGGCGCTCATGGTGAAGTCGGTGGGGGCGTTGGCTGTGAAGCGGATGTAGTAGACTCCACGAACAGGAGCTGTGAACACACCTGGAGGAGGGAGGGTTTAGAAACAGTCATGTATGGCAGGTGAGAAGGGACAAAAAGGGGGGCAGCAGAAAAAAACTAAACACAACATCCTCTATCAGTCTGGATCAATATATTGATTCAGTGTTCAGCAATCCAGGTTGATCGATGAAAGTGCCGATATCAATCTATATTGTCATCTTTAAGATAAACCTTTGATTTTAAAATTTTCTGAGTTGACATAAACTGACATAGCTGAACGTGTGACATGGTCTGACATCGATTGTAGACCCTTGAACTGAATCAAAACAAAGTCATCCCATGGTTGCCGTTTGTAAAATAAGAAACTGTGGTTTATATATGATATATACAGTAAATCTCATACTTATATACACATATGATCCGCAAGAACCGGTATGCTGGCTGCAGTAATGTGTTAGAAGGTGTGTTTGTTGTCACTGACCTGTTTCAGCGTTGTACGCCTGTCCAATGTTGGTCAGGACGTCTTTGTAGATGAGCGTCCTGCCTCCTGACGTGTCCTTCTGAAGACCGTTACCTCCGAGAGAAACTGCAAACGCCACCTTGGGTACCTCTGAAGAAAAACAGAACAGAAAACCAGCAATGACAGATGAAAACTGAACTTAAAGGAACAGGTTTTAATGTTCATAAAACACAATAATTTTCTTATACTGGCCATTTTTGCAGCTCCTTTATTCGCCCACTGTCTGAAACTCCGTGTTGGCTCCTGTCCCCCCTCCCAAAAAGTCCAGCCTGCTCTGATTGGTCAGCTCCCTGCTCAGGAGAGCAGGCCCCACCCACTGTGATTCACCAGTCACCTGACAGTCACCTGTCTACAGGTGATGCTAACCCCTTTGTGACATCATACAGGGAGACAAATCTACCTGTTGTTTTAGAACAAATGTTTTCTGAAAGCAGGAGCAAGAAAAAGAGAGAGAGATGATAGCGGTTTCTTATATTTTGGGGTCTCCAGAGACACCGATGCATAATTTTTGTTGGAAAAACCATGAAGTGTTCAAGCTTTGAGATCCATTGTCACTATGAAGAGTTTTAATTTCCACAGAAGAACAAAAACTGTCCACAGTGTCTTTGTGGACTGTCCAAAGCAACCGTTTCTGAAAGAGATCTTGCTGTTGAATGTCCTCATATTCACATGTATTTGTTAGTGTGGAGGCAGGAATGTTAGAGACAGAACCCTGGACCAAAAAAAACAAAACTGTCTGCATGGAGAGAGAGAGAGAGAGAAAGAGAGAGAGAGGACGTTTGGGTCCCTTTTTTTAAAAAAAAAGTCTCTCTGGGATTAGAGTGGATTAGGCCCCAGTCATTTGGTCTGTTAACCCTCATATTAAACAATGAAAGAGTTGTTTTATGTCATTGTAAGAATTGATAATATCCACAAGAGGGCGCTCCTCCACCACATTTAAAAGCCAGTTAACGGTCACAGAAAAGCAAAGGGCCTGACTGCAGCCCTCTGTTTTAAATCCAAACAGTATCTTTTTATTGTGGCAGCTGGTGGAGGAAGCAGGTTTTTAAAAAGAAAAGATGAAAAACAAGAAAACAGGTTTGTCATGTTAACACCGTGACCAGGGTCCAAAATGACCCTTTTTATCCAGCAGCCAAATAGCTGCTGATTTTACCAGTCACTCAATAAATCACCAGTAATTTTAAAATTTTTGTTAAATTTATTTATTAAATATTTTAGGGAGCTTTTATGTCTTTGATTTTGTAGGACAGCTGAAGATGTGACAGGAGAGGGGGAGCAGGGGAATGACATGCAGCAAACATTGAAAACATTTGAAGGAGTGACTGACCTGTGATCGCCTTCAGCTCCTTCTCTGTGGCCTCCAGTCTCTTTGCAACTCCTAGAAACACAGAAACACAAAACCATATTCAACTGATGAATCCCAGTATATTAGTCACATCCTTTTTCAGATTCTACTGAAAACAGTATGATTAGAAACTTCATTTAATCCCCCAGATGTAGCAGTAATGATCAGTGAGCTTGTTAGACAATCTCATTTAATTCTTTATTTTATTTATAACTTAGTTTATGTCAGTAATGTAACTAGTTTTTGAATGATAGCAGTGCTTTTAGAAGAAATTTACACATAAAACCCTCTGAGGGAAAGGCAGACAACCATATTTAGTTTAGTCTAAGGATTATTGTTCAGCCTCTGAAGCTTGAAACAGTCGATGTTTGCGGTGTCCATCAGCCCGACTAAGAACGGAGCAGAAATATCAAGAACAATAAGAGGGAACAAACAGGAGTTGAATGTGTGAGTCTTACTCTCATTATCTGCCGTAATCTGTGTCAGTGAATTCTGAAGAGTTTTCAGATCAGGTTCAGCATCGACCCCTGGAGCCTCGTCTGTCCTATAAGACAAAGACACAGAGACAATGTCATAATATGATAAATGTTCCTGACGATGAAAAGAACCTGCTGCCACTTATTTTTCTGGTCACTTGTTTTTTTTGTCTTTTCTCTGAAGCACTTTGTAATCTTGTTGGAAATTGCCTATAAATAAGTTGGCTGTTGGTGGTGATGGTGGTAGTCGGCGGTGTTGGCAGTAGTGACAGTAGTGTCATCAGTCAGGTTGGTGATGTGCTTTTAATGGACACTTGCCAGCCAATCAGAAGCAGGTCCTTTCTGAACTCACATGGGAAACAGCAGGAAGCCGCTGAAGGTGCTGTGGTGGTTGCTGTTGTCCCAGATCTGAGTGTTTTGCCACAGCACCATCTTCAGCCTGTCGCCCTTCTCCAGCAGCATGGCGGCGCCGTTGGACGCTGTGTCGCTGCCCCGGCCGGACGGCTGCTCGTGGGTGATCAGCTGGATCTCGACATCGTTTTTGTAAAGGACGGCGCTCATGGTGAAGTCGGTGGGGCTGTTGGCTGTGAAGCGGATGTAGTAGACTCCACGAATTGGTGCTGTGAACACACCTGGAGGGAAGATGAAGAGTGATGAGGTCGTAGCTGGAACTAACAGGCGTGATGCTTTAAGGGCAGAGGGCCAAAACTATTTCAAAAGTAAATAATACATTTGGTGTGAATGATACTGTTTTTAATCTACGTTAAAATAGTTATTATTGAAGGAAATAGAAAAACATCAACATAACAGGTGACCCCAAAGTTTAGACTGGTGGTCTGTATTTATATGATATTTATTTATATAATGTGATATGATTGCTTTCATTATTATATGACCTGGCTCAGGACACTGGGAGGTAGCAGGGTCCCGTTTTGAGGCTGATGAATTACATGATATCAGATTAGCCGATACTCGATCCAGAATTTTAGGCTGTATCAGAGACATTTTCCAGTACTGATACTGGAACAACCCTACTGGAGACAGACTGTCATGTTTCCATCATGTTGTTCACATGGTTTCCCATTGATTAACTGAATCTCTTTTAATAACATCATGTCGTTGGTTGTGTCCTCTGATGGTTTAATGGCACTGACTGTAGAATTAGCTCCACCTACTGTTTATCTGTGTATCTGGAGCGGATTGAAACATTCATTCATTTTCTTTTTTGGCAAATTTCTAGAAATTGGGTTAAAGTGCGCATTAAATTGACTCTGGTGTGTCACCTGTCTCGGCATTGTAATCCCCGCCCACGTTGGTCAGGACGTCCCTGTAGATGAGATCTTTGTTGCCTGTCGTTGTCTTCACGAGGCCGTTTCCTCCCAGAGAGGCAGCGAACGCAACTTAAGGTGTTTCTGCACAAAAAAAAAAGAAAAAAAGAAACTTGTTTATCATCTCTTAAAAAATCTGAAGTTTTCAGGCAGCGTTTCATTAACAGACATAAAAATCTTTCATCACAGTCCCTTTTTTTCAACAGATTCAGAAAATTTTTAAACCCAATTTGATGTTCAAACTGAGGACAATAACTGTTATAATAACCGTCTTGGCATCGTGAGTCACTGACTTCACCGTGTTCATTTGAATATGTGTCAAAGGATTTTAAAAACTTTCCATTCTGTTTTGATTTACGTTTTATCTCAGGTCTTAGCTTTTTTGGAACAGAGGTTGTACAAAGATTTGTCCTTTTTATTTTTATTTTTTCAAACACATTTACTTTAAGCTCCTGTAGTTATCATTTGTAAGCAGTACATGAACATTTAATTACTTGTTTATAACAAATTATAATGTAACTGACATTTTAAAGTGTTTAATAATATACAATATTTTATCAGCAGTTAAAACTTCTCCAATGAATTCCTCCACAGGAGGTTGTCAAATATCTTAAACACTTTTTTATCATATCTGCCCACAGCTACATTATAGTTTGTATTTATTCAGTGATGATATTTCTCACCTTTGACTCTCTTCAGTTCCCTCTCAGCTGCATCCAGACGGTTAGACAGTGCTGCAAACAAATACGGGAAAGTAGCATTAAAAAACAAACTGAAACTCTGGTTGGATTTGCCTGAATTTTCTTCAACTAGAAATTTCTTCAATTTTAGAAAACTGCAAGTTGACTAGAATCCTGTTGAAGAGCTCCAGTAGAGCCTGGTGGGAACAGGCGAGATTTGGACTCCTGCAGTGTAAATTCTATTCATTTTCCTCATATGCAGCATTACATAATGGAATAGAGCTGCAACAAGTAACTGATTGTTCAGAAGTCGTCCAGGGTGCCACCGGAGACGCAGCTTCACCTTGTCCCGCGGCCCTCAGGCGCTCCAGGGCGTCCTGCACCTCCCTCAGTTCCTCCGTGTTGACGGGCTGGGCAGAGCCGGACCGGGCCAGGCAGGCCAGGGTCAGCAACAAGAGGACGGGCAGGCACCGAGACATGATGAGACACGGAATGAGGAGGACAGAGAGGACGCTGCTTTTTATAGAGACCCTCCTCCTCTGTGGTCGATGGACTCGTCTGAAAGTTTGTCCTGAGTCAGTGTTGACTCAGAGATAACTCTGCAAGAGTTCAATAAGTGTTCAAACTAACCTCATTCCTCTGACTGCACCAGAGGAAAACATCATTTAGGAAAATAAATAAAAATGGAGATTCAGCCGCAGGTTGAATCCCGGTCAGCACAGAGACTCTGTTCTGCACAGCTGCATCAGTTTACTGTTTCAGCTTTGACACAACATATTTGTACTCCAGTTCTCCAGTTAAATTCAATAACACTTTATTAATCACACCAGGTTCAATCTGTTGGAGCAGCTTGTTATACTTAAAAAAACACACAAACCACAAATCATGATGCCAAGGAGGTAACGTGAAATAAAACCTATAAATTATGCTAATGGTTGATCACTAAAGCACAATAAAATGGTCATATAAAAGTGATATATCTATATTTCTCTCTGGGTTTTCCATATCCAGCCCTGCAGTCGGAGTTCATCCTGACCAGTGCAAAACATCTCTTCTAGAAAAAGAAGCACATATCTCTGTTGCCAAACTGCACACAGCTTGTTCATTGTTTACAAGCTGTCAAAGGGTCTATAGTCGTCCTTCTGCCTTCCCCTTCCCCTCTGTGTTTCCCTCTCAGTCAAACATACTGATGCAACCTTTAATTCCAAACGTTGTTTATCCTGAAACTGACACCTGTTTCATCTCTGCATCTGATGATGATTTAATATTCTGCATTCATATTCAGATGTCTGTTGATGTAACGATACTGTATGATAATATCATGATTAAAAAAAGTCCATGATATGACTCTTATCACAATATTCAAAAACAAAGAAGAATGACAACTTGAAGAAATGTCCTTTTATTAATAAATGTGATGTGCACAGCATTTCCTGTATATTGTCACAGTTCCGTAAGATGTTGAAAAGTGAGTCATATAAAACTGATGTAAACCTTCTTGTCTCATCTCATCGTCCTCTCCTGTCTGTCCTCAGTGACTATGGTCTGTCCTACCTGTCCCTGCGGACCAGTATTGGACTGTGGACGGCCTTCCTCTGCCTGGTGCTGGTCGCCACCGACGCCAGCTCTCTGGTCTGCTATATCACCCGCTTCACCGAGGAGGCCTTCGCCGCCCTCATCTGCATCATCTTCATCTACGAGGCTCTGGAGAAGCTGGTCCACCTCGGGGAGGTCTACCCCATCAACATGCACAACCAGCTGGACAACCTCACCTTCTACACGTAAGCAGAAACACAACCCCACAGCTGGATTAGATTTTTGGTTTGATTTAGCTTTAAATTTTTCCCGTTATCACCTCCTCAACTCCAGCTGCACATGTTGAAGATGATCAGCAGGCCGTGTTCTGCTCGAATTATTTCCTCACAGTAAAAATAAATTGTTTCATCATTAAATATGCAGTTATTCTCTTTAATCTCTGACATCATAAGGTGTCCTGTGGCTGAGCAGAATCAGTACAGCCACCAGCATGCAGCAAATTTTCATGAAATGAACATTAGCCACAGCTGAACGACAGTGTTTCTTCCAGTTTTATCTACAGCACATTGAGACTAAGATAAGAAAAAAAATCTTTATTTATCCCAAGAGAAAATCTTTGCCAGAGATTGCTCCAAAATTACAGTAACAGAGAATAAAAACAACAGAAAACAATAAAGTATTAAGTGAACTATACACTGTAAAGTGTATAAGGAGTAAAAGCAAAATAAAAGTGCCAAATAAAATTAGAAGTAAAAAGTCAGCTAAAATAAACTACAATAGAACAGAAACATTGGCAGTGATACTGAAAAGTAATAAAAAGCACATGATATTAGACCTAATATTATACATTATGATAATAATAATGAAAAGTAATATTGCACATGATAATGAGTGTCATTTTGCTCCTGGTAAGTACTGCCGAAATAAGTAATACTGTGCAGAATATTTCCAATGTTTGGTTTTTTTTCTTCCTGCAGACGGGCGAGAAGTTACAAAGACTAAACACTCGCTAAACTTTTTATAGCTCATTAATTCAAATCATTAATCATTTTATTTTTTGCGTATCTATTCATTTGGCCTGGTGCCAGAACGACTCGTATGAACAGATTTATTCTTCAGTTTGGTGATCGCTGTGCAACAGACAGGAAATAATCCTGGATTTTCACTTAGTAGCTCTGAAGGTGTTTTTAAAAAGTGTTTAGTGGATCAGTCAAACTTTAAAGGTGTGGGGAATGAACCTTTTTTAATGTGTTGCTGTTGTGTTTCAGGTGTGAGTGTTCTCGACCAGACAACGCCTCAGCTGAAGTCCTGCAGACTTGGAGTAACAAAAACGTGACCCCAGAAAACATCCAGTGGGAGCAGCTGACTGTGAAGGTCTGACATGAACCTGCAGGAAGCTTTTTGCACTTCATCAAACACACACAGACAGCACAGACAGACAGACAGACAGACAGACAGACAGACAGGCAGGCAGCACAGACAGACACAGTGTGTTCATGTAGCAGCATGACCAATGTGACACACAGGCACTGAAAACACACTGATGTTCCCAACAACAGTTTATTACATCTGTGATTTAAGACTCTTGACGTTTTATTTATTTATTTTTTTGTTTGTTTTATTGTTTTGTGAAAGTATATATTTAAAGTACCAGTGCGCAGAATCTGGCTGCATTAACACACTCATGATAAATATGTCAGATAGATTGTGAGAGCTCACACTCGATCCTGCACACACTCAGTCCTTTCTGACCTTCATACTGACTTAAAAAGAAGCTGAATCAACTGAGAGCGATAAAAGCTACCGAGGTTTTCACATTTACTTCATGACAGTCAGGTCACAGCAGCGTCTAGAGGACAACAGAAGAACTGCAGCTCAGCACACCTCAGTCGTGACTTTGACATTGTGTCTTTCTGTCTCTGTCTCCAGGACTGTGTGGATCTACATGGGGAGTTCGTCGGCTCGGCCTGCGGCCATGACGGCCCCTACGTCCCCGACGTCCTCTTCTGGTCTGTCATCCTCTTCTTCACCACCTTCTTCCTCTCCTCCTTCCTCAAACAGTTCAAGACCAAGAGATACTTCCCCACCAAGGTGTGTATCTGTTACACACACACAGACAGATGTAACTAACGGCTCAGACAGTTATGAATGAACACTACAAAGGTCATTGCAATATTGACCTCGAGGATATTTTAGCTTCAGTTCTGTAAAGAAGAAGGAAGAGAAGACATGATGTCCATCTTTGTTTACCGTCTATAGTCTGAAGAATCCGTATGTAAAACAACCGGTAGTGATAAAAAGCTTCAAGATCATAATTTTCTTAAATAATTTAAATTTCTTTATGCGGAAAACAGAATTTAAGAGCAGGGCTTAATGTCAGGAGTTCAAAAATAAAATGACGCCCAAATAGAGAGAAAATCAGATTGTTCTGTGTCTGCAGGTTCGGTCGACCATCAGTGACTTTGCCGTCTTTCTGACCATCATGATCATGGTGTTGGTGGATTATCTGGTGGGAGTTCCTTCACCCAAACTCAACGTACCCGACCGCTTCGAGGTAACACCCGACTCCACTCTTTATAACCTGTAAAATCATATTCAGTATAAGGACTATAATCCCATTTCTGTGTCAGGATTAACAGTATTTACAGTATATATTATATATTGTGTAACTCAGTGTGAACATGAGTGAACTGGGAGACTAGACTAGACTTGTGGTCTTACTTTACCCTCTCTGGCACTTCTTTATCTTTTTACCTGTAATTCCATTCATTTGCATCCTTACTGCAATTTTTAATGTGTTCCTGTACTTAACTGCTTTACTTTTATGTTCGTACTTGTTTTACATTTTGTTTTTGCACTATTCTTTATCAGGTTTGTCAGAGACGTGAATTCTAAATAAATAAGATAACAAATAAGGCAAAGTGTCTAGAGGTAATCTAAAGGGACTGATAATATTAAAAAAGTTTTGAACTCTTTGCACACTTCTGTAGTTTTACCAGTAGATTTTGTTTCCTGATGTTAAAGCTGGTCAGACTATTTGCTGAGTGAGGAGCAGCTGTTAGCTCAGTGTGGTAACAGGGCAGAGGACACTGCTTTATCAGCTGTAGTAGGTGGGTTTTAATGTGCAGCGGTACGTTACATAACGCTGTGTTTTTTTAAGGTCAGTTTCTGCAGGGTTCAGAAATTAAGAGCAACAACCTGAAGTTTCAGTTCAATCAGAAAAAGATTAGAGATTAGAAGCTGACAACACACAAACAAAAAAGAGGAGACACTAAAAGTTAAACACACACACACACACACACACACACACTACTATTAACCCTAATTTTAAATGTGCATCATTTGCAAATGTGAGAAGTACAAATACTGTACCTTACTATACTTAAGCACAGTTTATAAGGTATCTGTATTTTACTTCCTACATTTGAACACTAATATCTCTCTATTTCTGCTCCTTATATTGTCAAAAAGACAGACAAATAAAAACATGAAACTAGTCACAACAAGGTCTGTGGATTATCTTGAGTAACCAGGTCATGATTTTCAGAAAGAGACACTGAGGACCACAAGCACCATTTAGTCCCTTTATATTGGTGAGAAGACAGACGTCTCTACAGCTGATGTCTCCAAAACTCTGCAGCTCACATCAAAACTATCTGGATGGACAAATGGCACTACAGGCCTGGGGTCATCCTAAAATTAGAAATATGTATTTTTGATTTTGGGGAGGCCTGACACTCAACATCATCAACATCATCATCATCGTCAGCAGCAGAAGCAGCTCCAAAGTCGTAGCCCTTAACAAACGGGACAGATTGATTAATATTGACAATAATTGTTACAGGAAAGACTTAACGGTCCAAACATGCGTCTGAAGTTCTAACGCTGCTGTTTGTCCATTCAGCCGACGTCGAACAATCGAGGCTGGCTGATCTCCCCACTAGGTCCGAACCCCTGGTGGACGCTGCTGGCCGCCGCCGTCCCCGCTCTGCTCTGCACCATCCTCATCTTCATGGACCAGCAGATCACCGCAGTCATCGTCAACAGGAAGGAGAACAAGCTGAAGGTCAGGACAGCTGACGGGATGGTAGGTCAACACGTGGTTCAGTGATTTTACCTTTACTTGCATGTGTTTTTTGGTTGCAGAAAGGCTGTGGCTACCACCTGGACCTGCTGGTGGTGGCGCTGATGCTGGGCGTGTGCTCCATCATGGGCCTGCCGTGGTTCGTAGCGGCGACCGTGCTCTCCATCTCCCACGTCAACAGTCTGAAGCTGGAGTCGGAGTGCGCGGCGCCCGGCGAGCAGCCAAAGTTCCTGGGCATCAGAGAGCAGAGAGTCACCGGCTTCATGATCTTCGTCCTGATGGGCTGCTCCGTCTTCATGACCTCCGCCCTCAAGGTGAACGCCACGCCCTCACAGAGACAGATAAAACCCAAGTAACCCGCTTCAACTGACACCAAGATGTCAGATAGTCCTCTGACCATAGTGTTTATGGTCTTCTGTACATTACAGTAAACATTTAAAAAGGATTAGAAATCAGATTTAATACAGATTTGAAGTGTTGTCATTTCTCTGTTTGTACATTTTTCTTTATTGGGTTTGATTTTGGCGTTTGTACTGAAAATCAGGCAATCGGTTTCACAAACCAACCATAAAATATCAATGTCAACATTATATCACTCCTTTAACACAAACAGTGATTTAACCTGATGGAAAACTATGTATTTTCAACTTTGGAGTGAGCTGAGTGAGCGTGGAGTGAACATTTGGTTGCTCCGTTGAAGAGTGTGAGTTTGTTTCCGTCTAACTTTTCATTTTTTCCTTCCGTCCTTCAGTTCATCCCGATGCCCGTCCTGTACGGAGTCTTCCTCTACATGGGAGTGTCCTCGCTCAAAGGCATTCAGGTCTGTCCCAGTGTCCGTCTGTTCCACTACAGCGCCATCAGTCTGCGTTTCACTGTCTCTGACGGTCTTGTCCGTGTGTCCGTCCTGCAGCTGTTCGACCGGATCAAACTGTTCGGCATGCCGGCCAAACACCAGCCGGACCTGATCTACCTGCGCTACGTCCCTCTGTGGAAGGTCCACATCTTCACCGTGGTGCAGCTGTCCTGCCTCATCGTCCTCTGGTCCATCAAGGCGTCGGCCGCCGCTGTCGTCTTCCCCATGATGGTGAGACAAATAGAGACGACCAAGAGAACATGTTTTATTTCATTAAACCCAAATCCGCTTTAGTCTTCGAACCATGTAATTAAGGCTCTCATGTGCAGAATAGTAAGCATATAAAAGGAGTGTCTGCGTCTACAGCGGTCCACAGCAGGACATTCCTTATCCGTCCCTCCAGGATTTCACAGGCAGTTTTGGGGATTGTTGTGGTCCAAAATGCCTGATTTCACAGCAGTTTTTCTAAAAAAATTGTGATGCATGTTGCAAGAGTTTGGACAAAATTGCAACGTCGCGAATAATTCACAGGTAATTTGCATGAACTGTTGCGATTGCAACATCACAACTTTCTTGAGGGACTGCCTTATGCTGTATTCACATGAATTCAGACAGACGGCACACTAGATATCATTTTATTGGACAAGAGAAGGACAGTAGAATTAGGTGAGAATACGGTAGACGGTAACAGTCTTTTTCCTGTCATCCGTGACAGAATTTCCAACCAGATGTGACGTAGCTCCCTCACACAAAGAGAAAACTTGACCAACAAGACAACAAGAAGGTCATCATTTTGGTGCGACAGCAATTATTGAATTATCTGACCAGAACTTAAAATCATTCCAAGAGGTTACGAGAGGTTGATATGAAGACGGGATGCACAAAGTGCAGTTCTCCTTTTACCGTCCATGTTGGAAATTAATGAATCATGAAGTATTAAGTTTGCAATGTAATATTTGGAGAAAGCATTATTTTAAAACCACATACATTGCTATAATAATGACATAAAATAATGAGCGCAAAATAATTTTATTTCATGTATTTTATTCCATTTGTTGTAAACAAATACAAAGAAGTCACCATAGCAACATGGCATCCTGTGTTTTGTTCTGCCGTTCTGTCAGACTGCCTGATTGTTTTCCCCGTTCCGTCCAGCAGGTGTCCTCAGTCTGCCTGAAACTATGAATACAACATTCACTTCCATATTCTTCTGCCACGCCCACACCGCCTGAGAAACGATCTGAGCAGCAGAATGAGCTGTTTTTCTAACAGTTATGAACATTTATTTCCACTGGATGCTTAATGAGAAATCAGACTTTGATGTAATATGTGCATTTTTTCTGTTTCCAGATGCTTCAATCCTTTAGAGCGATAACCGGTCGTCTCTTGTCCTCTGCAGGTTCTGGCTCTGGTGTTCATCCGGAAGCTTCTGGATTTCTGCTTCACCAAGAGAGAGCTGAGCTGGCTGGACGACCTGATACCAGAGAGCAAGAAGAAGAAGGACGACGACAAGAAGAAGGAGAAGGAGGTGAACCACTAAACTGAAATCAACCATCAGCCTATCACAGCTGGCTCTGTCTATTCTGGTATCAGCAGTAATGATGTCTGATATCCACCTCCATGAAAATAATTCATAACTTTCAAGGGACACATTTAAAACAAAGATTATAATTATTATGAATAACATTTTTACACCTGTGTTATCAGAAGGTTTTTATTAGTTTTAGATTTACAGTACAGTTAGTTTTGGACATGTTCACTACTTCTTTGTAAATGTTAGTGATGGTTTGCAGATTCTCTCTCAGCTTGTGTAAATCTGTTTCCCAGACTACTACTGATGTGTTTCTTTATTTCCCAGGATGCTCGGCGGATGCTGGAGGAGGCAGAGGACGATCAGCCGTACGACAGAGGAAACGTCATCAACTTCCCGATCAAAAACCTGAAGGGACGGTGAGTCGATGACATCAGAACACTGTGTTAAACACACACTGCTGCAGAGACTAATGTGTGTGTGTGTGTGTGTGTGTGTGTGTGTGTGTGTCGTGCAGCATGGATCCATCAGAAGTGAACATCTCCGATGAAATGGCCAAAAGCGGCATTTGGAAATCAGTTTCCATGAACTCTGACAGCAGCAAAGGTCTGAAACGCAGCAACAGGTAAAAACCCCGAGATACTTGGTGACATCATCAGCTAATGCTCTTTGTGATTGGTTCTCTCACTCTGAACTAAAGTCTATGTTACACTGACTGCAGATGAAGCACCCTGCAGGTCAGGGGGCGGATTAGAAAGTAGAAGTTTGCAGAGGAGTCAGCTTTGCACAGAGTCTCCCTCAGCTTCTTATGTCTTTTTCGTCTTTCATGTTGTTGTTGTCTTGTTATGTCTTCAAGTTTTTCTTTGTCTTGTTGCATCTTTTACTTCTGTTTTGTTTCATTACATTTTTACATCATTCTTGTCTGGTTGTCTTGTTACATCTTTTTTTGTCTTGTCGTGTCTTTTTGTCTTGTTAGATCTTTTACATGGTGTTTGTTTTATTTTATTACTACATCATTTTTGTCTTGTTTTTTTTTTTATTTGTTATATTTTGACATTCTTTTCGTTTTTTTTGCCTCGTGTCTGTTTTTGTTTTGTTGCGTCAGTGTCGTCTTGTTGTTTAAATCAGTCTTGATGTTGGAAGGTGGTGCACAATGATGGAAAATAAAAATAATCAATAAAAACATTTTAAAAAATCCAATAATAGGGTGTTGCTAGGTGTTTTTTGGGAGTGGTCGTTAATATTTTACTTTAAGGTTTCCAGGGTCTTGATGATGGTTGCTATGGTGTTAATTGTTGTGCGTTACTGTGTGGTTGCTAGGGTATTAGAGGTGGTCGCTCAGAGTTCAGAACATGGTTGCCAGGGTGTTCAGTTGGGTGTTTAGAAAATTTTACTAATGCATGAAAAAACGATTTTAAAACTTCACTCGTTACGCAGTTTGATCGATTAAGTGATGAACCAATAGGATGTTTGAACCCAGTTGTTGTGTCTTCCAGCCAGGACAAGCTGCCGAGCGTCCAGATAAATGTGGAGAACGAGGACGGTCGGAGAGTCGTGGATGCTGAGACCTCGTTATGATCCACCGCCACTCTCCATCACCACCGGACGGCGCTGACGGAGGACGAGGAGGGCGCGGCTGCTGGGATGCTGCGGCCCTCTGTCTGTTCTGAACGGAGGTGAGAGGTCGTAGGAGGACCAATCAGGCTCCACCTCGCCGCGCCGTACTTCTCACGCTGCGTTTCCTCAGACGAAGGTGGACGTTTTATTTTCTCATCGTTTTATGGTGAAACACGGAGACTCCGCCACTGGGAGCAAATATGGCCGCCACTTTTTGGAAGCAGCCTCCTCAGGTTTCTTTGGTTGGTTTGTACTCAGGCGGTCGCTGCTGCGCTGTGATTGGCTGCTGAAGCATCGAACCGAAACACGGGTCATGAGGACACCTGATTTTCCAGACTGATGATTTGAAAAAAAACACATACAAAAACACCCGAAGTTTAATTTTATCGTTTTAAATTTTCAGTTTCTGCTTTCATGAAGCAGACGAGGCTCTTCACCTCTGACAGGTCCAACGCAGGAAGGAGTTTTTATTTAATCCATCATGCTGATTTAAGTTGTATACGTGTCTGTGAGTGTTTCTGTCTGTGTGTGTGTGTGAGTGTGTGTGAGTGTGTGACTGTGTATTTGTGTGTGTATGGATCACTGTTGTGCCTCACCTTGTTGCCTGCAGTGGCCGACTGGATGATGTCACAGCCGCTGTCATCATAATTTCTCTTTAAAGTTTCAATAAAATCAGTTTGGTGACGACGGTCATGAAGTCTGTCAGATTCAACACTTCAATGAACAATAAAATCAGATTTTCAGTTGTCGAAACAGTGAAAATTTTCTGAGGACTCGCACTTCACACTCCATGACATTCATGTAAAGGACAAGTGGTGCCGATTTCAAACACCTCGTCTCACTCTGCCCTTACAAGTGTGTAGCAGAATCTACAGTGGCCTTGCACCGCGCAAAAAAACACAAAAGTCTAGAGCCAGTGGTTTGTCTGTTCTGAGTTACTGTAGAAACATGGCGGTTCAACATGGCGACCTCCATGGAACAGGAGCCGCCCCTTCTGTAGACATAAAGGGCTCATTCTACAACCCTGATTCTGAAGTAGGTGGGACGCTGTGTAAATAAAATCAGAATGCAATGATTTGCAAATTATTTTCAACTTAAATTCAGTTGAATACAGCACAAAGACAAAATATTTAATGTTGAAACTGATAAACTGAATTGTGTTTTTGTAAATATACACTCATTTTGAATTTAACGCCGGCAGTACATTCTAAAAAAAGTTGCTCCAAAAACAGCTGTTTGGAAGATTCCACAGGTAAACAGGTGAGTTGGCAACAGGTGACAGGATCATGATTGGGTATTAAAGGGGCGTCCTGGAAAGACTCAGTGGTTAAACTGTTGGACTGTGGTGAACCTCACCCCATCCATGCTGGTGAAGAACGTTTGTCAACACAAAACTGCAGGAATTTATAGATTTCACCATCTGCAATCCATAATATCATTAAAAGATTCAATTGATACACAGATTATTTTTTATTTACAAAGTTTAAACTCCTACAAATGAATAATCCATTTATTTCAGAAATCTGCACAAAGCAAATAGAACTGACGTTCATCAGAGGCATCGACTGCATCAGTATAAAGCAGTGAATCACTTGTGGCAAAATAAAAAAGAAAAGCCTACAATCATAAGTTAGTATGGTGTATAAATAGGAGATATAATGTCGTCCAGCCTGAGACGTTTCAGACGAGGTGACGGAGGCTCGTCCTGGACGTGTTACAGCACAGCGAATATGCAGAGCAGCATCGACAGCAGCAGAGCGAGCGACAGTCGGGTTCTCTGTGATCCACCTGAAAACAAACACATGAAGTACCCAGGTAACTTCACAGTAATCTGAGGAACTGACAACAACTCTGAGACATAATAAAAAATAAAAATTAATGAGAGATGACAGAGTCAGACTCACCACTGTGCAGCAGCAGGTTCTCAGTTACACTCACTGATCCGTTGTGCACCTCTGGTTTGATCTGCAGCAGTTTACACATCAGAGGGTAAATGTGGATGCTGTCAAATGGCTCAGACACAAAGTTCCTCTTGAAGTCGGGACCGAAGGCCCTGAAGATCATCTTCATGTCCATCTCTCCGTTATGGTAGCCGTGATCGCCCTTGTTGACGTAGACAATGAATCTCTGGTGGGAAACAAAAAGACAAGAATTAAACTAGGAAATGGCAGATCTGGTGTCTGCTGCTGCTGCTGCTACGTCCTCACATCACATCCTGTCTGCTCCTTTTGTTCTGTGGCTGCATTGACCTTTGACCTCTTTGACAGCTGCCAATCTACGACTCAAGGTTTTTTTTTCTACATGTTGGGTTGAGTTCAAGTGGTTTGAGGCATAAGACCACCAACAGGGCGCACTGTCATTGCAGAAAAACAAAATTTCTATCTTGGCTATTAAAAAGTACCAGTAAGTGCACAAGTGTACAAATACAGATAACAAGCTTAGCTAGAGCTGAGTAGCTAGAAATCTGTGGATAACCTCATCATTTCCTTTAAATTCTTCATAATAAAAGGTCCCCATTAGTTTGTTATTTAAAGGCTTTAATTATGAAGCAGCAAAATCAGGAAATGTGAAAATGAACATGACACAGTAAAATAAAGCAAATAACTGGAAGTACAAACAGCGACGCAGGAGAGAAACGACAAAAGATTTAAAAAAAAAAAAAAACTTATGTTATCTGATCTTTCAGTGATAATTGATATTTTAGATTAAGAATGAGGAAACTCACAGAGTTCAGATTGAATCCCAGATCTGCGACGACCACGATGGGAGGCAGCCGCTTACTTTTGGCGAGATGGAAACTCTCAGGAAACTCGTCTTTCTTGTAAACCGTCAGGTTGGGCGCCTTGGACAGAGCGTCAAAAACCTCCTGCTCCTTCCCCGGCCGTGGCGTTAGGATGCCGAACCCGCCGTAGTCGAGGATCTCAAAGCTGGTGAGCTTAATTAAGTTCAGGTAGTTCTTGAGGACGATCTCGTCCACCTGCGGCCGCTTCTTGACGGTGGTCATGCCGTGGTCCGACGTGATGATGACGTTCAGGCTGTCGTTCAGGTGATGGCGAGCGATGGCCTCCCTCAGGTAGCCGATGACGCGGTCAATCTGCTGGATGATCTCCTTCCTGCGTGGGTGGTCCGGCCCCTTGGCGTGGCCCACGTTGTCCGGCTCGCCGTAGTAGAGCGTCACCAGGTGGAAGTCCTCATCGGAGAACCAGCTCATCACCTTGTCGATGTTCTCACGCCACTCGGTCTCGTTGTCGTCCTGATGGTCAAATGACTCCACAAGCGCTCGGTTGACTGCCTGACCACTGTAGTTGGCTCCGCCTCCCGGGAAGTAGAAGGAGGCAGTTTTCAGACCCTGAAACAAGAAAAAACAGGCAATTTTATTTATATAGACCTGTTCATACACATGGGCAACGCAAAGTGCTTTACAATTTAACAAAAGGAACAATAACAACAAAAAAGATAAATAAGATCTGAAAACAACTGGGTTTTGATCTAGACTTAAAACTGGCTTCAGTCTTTGATCTCATCAGGAAGATTTTCCAGAGCTGAGCAGCAATGAAGCTAAAAGCTGCTTCACCATGTTTAGTTCTGACAGTCTTTTCTTTTCAAAATCACCACTGCAGGGTTTCAGACGGTCGTGATTGATTTATCTCCTTCCTCTTTGATAATTTCATGTCCTCCGCTGTCCCTCTGAACCGTGGCAGACCTCAGGGCTCTGTCCTCGGTCCCCTTCTGTTTTGTTCAGACACTGAACTGTCCTTTGGTTCATACTGAACAGAGCCACACTGGCCTGTGCACAAATAAACTACATTCATTATATCTGAACTGTGAGTGTTTGCTGGTGTCGCTCATGCTGAGGTCTGTTTTGTTATCAATCGTCCTGATCGATGACTCACCTGGTTCTGAGCTGTGATCCATAATGGCAGAACTCCATTGTCCCACCACTCCGATTTGCTCAGCGTCAATTTGTGAGGAACTTTTAGGTTTGTCTTGGCATTAAACATCATGTTGTGGACGACTTCGTGATCCTCCACCCATCTGCCTAACGCACAGGAAACAAGACAGGAAGGACTTTTTCAAAATAATGCTGAGAAACTTTGCAGAGACGCCTGATGAAAAGCTCAAAATTAACAAAAGGTCAAGTACAGTACAGTCAAATTTTCTTCACCCCAAAATGAAATTTCTCTGCTCAGCCTCAAGCTGATTGAAGGTCAGGTTTTAGTTTTTTAGTCCACAAACTCTGCTGGAGTTTCACAGGAAAACAGTCCTGCAGAATCTGATTTCACTCATGGAGTTTGGTTGGCTTGGAGAAAGCGATATTTGGCTTATATCAGTGTTTTCAGCTGACTGATGGCAACGAAAATATTCTAAATATTGTATATTGATATAGCAAAATTAAACAGATTTTTCTTTTTAGGTGAACCTTTTTTTGTTGCAGTTGATCCCTTGCTTAGAATTCATTTGAATTCATTTTTTATAAATGTTTTCAGTGATGATTCAGTGTGAAAATCAGAATTTAGTTGAATTTAGTTTAGGGTGTGTTTTTTTGGTTTGTATTCTAGTCTTGTATTTTCTAAGCTGAAGCACAGAAACATCCAATTTTTCCAATTTTCTTTACATATGATCATGTTTTATTGTTTAAAAGGAGGATTATTTATCTGTTTGAAGAGAAACGTTCTTCTGACTGTGTGGATTTGTAGGTGACGCTTCAGTGTGAGGTGGACAAATATTACAAACACACAACGCGTCAAAGCAAAAAAACAAACAAATAAACAAACTAGAGACCAAGTGCCTCAAGTAGAAATGATCAAATTTTCCATCATAATACCTTTTCATTTGTTTTATCATGTTCTTTTCCTGCCTGTGTGTCCTGGAAGCAGCAACATGTGACTCAGGAACAAATTATCTTCAGGATAATAAATGATGTCTTATCATATCGTACTGTTGCTTCATTATGTGACCTTAATACAAACAGCCTCCAAAACACCATCAACACAATGAAATACAAATAAAACGTGTTGTTGTACCAGTTACAGGCGTTAAAGCGTCTGATTAGTTAAACTAAAAACATGTCAGGTAGTTTAGAAGTTTGCTTTCTTGTCAGAAGGATGAGAGTTAAATTAACCACCTCACTGAACAAGGCTGAATTTGTATTACTACTATTGTCAGTATTATTAATATTTATCTCTGCTTGTGTAATATACTGTAAAGTTAATTATTTTTATATCCAAGGACAATCCTGCATCATAATATGATGTGACTTAACTGCTGTGGAAGTATAATTTATGGAGGAAAATAAAGATAAGCAGTGCTAATTGTTGGATAATGGTTTTGCAATCATCTCGGACGTGTGTCAGTATTTTTTAAGCTGCCTGATTTTTTCCAACAAATGTTCAAATTTTGTTTTGAACTGCTTGTCATGAAATAAAATCTTTCATTTTTCTACTAAAGTTAAATATTTCTTTAGCCTGTGTGAGATCAATTTAGGTTTAAAGTCTTTGTTATTGTAAATTAATATTGTCTGTCACATTACAAGCAAAAAGAAAAAAACATTCCACTAAATTCTGCAGATTTTCATATTGAATCATCACTGCAAGTGTTTTTAATTTATTTTGACCTGCTTATGAAGCAATCTGCTGCTGTCAGCAGAAAGAAGGAATTAAAGACACTTTAAAAAAAAAAAGAAAAATCAAGTATTTTACGTCCAGTATGTAAATATGCAAAACTTTGTCGACTAAAATAATGACTAACAAGTAGATGTCATACGTGTATCTGGCTGACCGACTTGAGTCAGCTGAGAGTCTCCAGCTGATGTTTTAATCTGACACATTTTAGAACAAGAACCCTGTGAAAGTGTTTATATAAAGTTAGCTAACAGCTGCATACATAACATTAATGCTAACAGACTGAGGCTAAAGCTCATTTACATCTCAGCAAACATTGCTTGTCTTCTTCTGTCTGAATAAAGAGTTGTTGGTTCAACTGAATATCTTCAGCTTATTGAATACAATTTCTCAGGTACAACTGAATTAATATCAAGTTTATTTGACAAAAAAAAAACATTTGTTTTGAATCATTACAAAATTACTTCAACTTGTCTTTTCAAATTCAGTCAACTTAAATTTTAAACTTTTTGAGATGAAAAAAAAGTTTATTATACACAGAGGACTTACACTATCTGAATATTTCCTCCACCTAAGAGTTACCTGTGATGGTGGTGAAGTGGGACGGGGAAGTCATGGTCAGCATCGGGGGGGTGATGTACTTAGCCTTGACTCCGTCCTCTACCAGCTGGTCCAGGTTGGGCGTGTCCACGTCCTGGTCGTAGTCCCACCTGAAGCCATCGAAGGAGATGAGCAGCAGCTTGTTCCTCGCCGCCGCCGCCTTGCTCAGCGATTTGCCGGCAGCACAGATCAGCGCTGTGACGAGCAGGAAGAGCTCCAGCCTCATCTTCATCCTCACAGCGACTGAGTGCAGCTCACCTGTCTGTCTGCACACCTGTCGCCCCAGTTTAATATGTAACTGCGGTTCTCTGATAGAGATCTGCTGACCTGAGGTGAAGGACGAGACCTTCGACTGGAGGCAGAGCTCAGATGAATCAGACCTTATCAGAGCTGATTTCACCCATCAGCACCAATAATCAGTGGACTGATCAATAATCTGACTCAGGGCTGCTGTTAATGACTGTGACACAGCAATAAAGAGCTGACAGCCAGGTCTGAAGATGGGGTTGGGACAGTTACTTTAATGTCACAACATTTAAGTAATGTAACTTGATTACTCTTGGATTACCTCACAAAAAAGAATTGTTTCACTTAATGTTGTGTTTTAGGGCTGCAACAAACAATGTCAGAAAATGATAAAAATGTTGATCAAAGTCCAAGATGACTTCTTCAAATGTTTTGTTTTGTCCTCAAAAGAAAAGAAACCAGAAAATATTCACATTTAAGAAGCTGAAATCAGAGAAATGTGACTTTTTTTTTTTCTTAAAAAATGGCTCAGAATGGTTGATTTATTATCAAAACAGATGCAGGGTAATTTAACAGCTGATTAATAATTGATAATTGTTGCAGCTCTAAGTGTTAATGTTGGCTGTTTGATTTATTAGTTTGTCCAGCTGTTCCTTCCTTTGTTGTGCACAATTTATTTATTGATTGATTTAAAAACAAAAATGTTGAAATTTCCACCCAGTGAAGCATTTCTTCACTAGAGGTCATGATAATGAATTGGCAGCTTTGTGCTCACTGTGCATGGAAGGATATCATTCTTTATTTTAAAACTGTATAATGTTAATATTATAATATTAATATTTCTAAAATCGTGGCTACGGTCCTGCTGACAACAAATAACAACATTTCACTGACGGTTTTCACACTGATGAGGCTGTGTACAGTCAGGATGCATCCGACATTACTGTTGTGACCTAAATTTTGATGAAAACTAAATTAATGTCATAAACCAAAAATTGCATGCGAATTTCCCCCTGAATTTGAGGTCAACTGTTTTGAGGACTTCCAACACGTCCTGATCTTCATCAGTGCCTGTTGTCATGGAAACAGCAGTAGAAGAAATCTCTGATGAAACCCTGTGAACGGACCTTGAATTCAGACTGTTACTTGTCCTCTAAATGGTTTTAATGTTTGTGTTTTTCAAGCTAAAATCCAAAAACACACTTTTTCATAATTAATATACCTGGAAAAAACAGCTCTGCAAACTTTTACAAAACACACAACTGTTGACACTGAAATAATCCACACTTAATATTTAAAAATAAAAATTAAACATACTAAACTAACTACCTGTACTACCTGTGTGTGTCTGTCATGTTTGTGCCACCAGTTTTATGATTTTACAAGTTAATTTGTTCCACTGCTGGTTTATCAGATCACAACATGATGACCTTCATAAAAATTGATGCATATTAATGACTCATCAAACTGACTGTGGACAAAAAAGTTTAAAGGCTAACAAAAGTCTGGACAGTATTTTCTTATGGTTTTTGCGACCAACAGGTTTTAGAAACTTTGTTTTGTTTTCAGTGCTCTAATTCTACTTTCTTGTTGTAAAAACCTAGAATGAAGCCGTTTTCTCTGTATTCTGTAGTGGAACAAACTTTCACAAGAAGCCTGTGAAAGAAAATCAAAATGTATTTGAAGTACAAAAACAGCAGTGTTTTGTTTTGTATAAAACACATCACATCATTACTTCATTGCTGTTTTGAGAGTATTTTGATGCACAAATGCCATTTTGAAAAATGATTGTTGGACCCCAAAAGTCAACGTTTAATTTTGATTTGTTGCAATAAGACAAAAAAATCTTTAAATGGATGTATTTTATTTTGGTGGGAGAGGTACCCCGGAAGTACTTGACGGCATTACTTCCGGTGGTCAGGTGGTTCATGTTCCTCACGCTGTTATGTGAAGTCCTTGGCCGATTTTTCAGTCAAAATGCGATAAATTTCGTCCTATTCTGTCATTTTAAATCGCGGTTAATCTGTCTGGAGTTTTTCTGATAATCTGACGGTGGTGACGGTTTGTCTGGATTCTCTGAGCCGGTATGTGGAGCTGAACATGTCGCATAACCTCTGAGTTTTCTGTCAGTGAGCTAACGTTAGCTGCTAGCCACGTACAAACATCAGTTAGCATTAGCACACAGACAGATGTGTTACTAACTTTTCTCTTAAGTTCAGTAACAGCTACGTGTAGCTGTTAGCTTGGAGCGTCCTCGGTCGGTGAAGTCTACATTAGTGTAACGAAGATAACACCAGACTCCATTTAGAAATTTTGGATTTAAGAGTTTTCTTGCTCATCAGAAAGCAGTAAAGGTGAAACCAAGTACACTTTATGCATTATTAAACTTTGCAGGGGTCACTTTTTACTTCGGCATGCAGAACATCTTAAATCAAGTCACTTTAAAATTCCAGCACTATAACAGAGCTTCACAGTTAATCCAAAATATTATCAAAGTCGCGATTTCCAATGAGCAGAGATGTCCTGACCTAAAAATCTTTTTCTCCAGATGCATGAAAACGTGTTTGTTTGGTACAGATCCCATCAAATGTCACATCATCATGATTTTAAAATGTTTTACAGTGAAAATGTAAACTGTGGTGTAAAATCAGGGCTCAGTAAGAGGACTTGCCCTCCTGACAGGGGAGGTTTTAAAAAGTTTTTAAAAAGTGTCATCATGCAGAAATGCCCTAGAGGATCTTAAGTGAGGCTGAATTGTTTTATTATGTTCTACCATTGTGTGCATAAAGTCAAGAACAGTAATGTGGTTTTGAAACGATACGAGCTGATGTGTGTTTCTGTCAAGGTTTCTTAACCTGCTTGTCATGACCAATACTGATAAAATAACCAGTAACTTCACGTATTTTAAGAGGAAGGTCATACAACCTGTAGTTTGTGCACACATGAGAGAAAGAAAGGCTGAGATGCAGTGAACAAAGATGGACGATTGAATATCCCATAATAACACAATCATTTGTTTATTTAGTTTTTCTAGTAAATTTCATCAGAAGACGTCACAGATATACTTTGGCTTTTATAGTGTTTCAAATAAATGCTTTGATATAATTGTGTCAAATCAGATATTATATCTAGTATTTCATTGTAATCCTCTAATTTCATTATCAGATTGATATAAATTTCCCATTATCAGCCAATATTTTATCGTCCTTGATCTGAAAAAGCCATGCAAAGTGAAATAAATCATGTCTGAGCATCTTTGACAATAATCCAAACTGTTGTTAATAAGACGTTTGACTGTGAGTTTTGTCATGTAGCCTGAACTTTGTAATTTGCTCTGGTTTGTTTCAGGAATGTCTTCGTTATGGAGCCTGAGACCAGTGCTGACATCATTATTTCAAGGTAAGTTTACTCACCTGCACACAAGAGCTGCACGATTCTTGCTAAAATCTGGATCACAGCTGGTATCAGATTAACAAAGCTTGGTGTCATCCATCCCTACAAGGGTTGGGCAATATGTTGAAATATTCCAACCAGTCATCATCACCGCATCAGTTTTTGGTGATGTATTCATCTTGATTTTTATATTTTCAACGTGTGAACTACTTTTCCCCCCTCTGTAGCGTCCCAGCATGCCTCTGCCTGGACGGCTCCCATCCTCTCCAGGACGATGGCCACCCTGAACCAGATGCACCGCCAGGGGAAGCCCAAACCGCCTCCTAAATCTGTCGGCGCCACGTTCGGCCGCCCCCAGCTGAAGGCGGTGGTCCTGAAGACCATGATCCGAAAGCCCAAGAAACCCAACTCTGCGAACAGGAAGTGCGCTCGAGTGCGGCTGTCTAACGGGAAGGAGGCGGTGGTGTTCATCCCCGGGGAGGGACACAACCTGCAGGAGCACAACGTGGTGCTGGTGGAGGGCGGGAGGACTCAGGACCTGCCGGGGGTCAAACTCAAAGTGGTCAGAGGCAAATATGACTGCGCCCACGTGGTGAAGAAGAAACAGTAGACTGAGAGACGGACGCTGGACTGATGGACGTGTGTGTGTGTGTCACTTGTTTAATAAATAAATGTGCCCTTAATTACATCATCATGTGAGCGACTGTCTCAGAAGTGAAGTCAGATTTTTACTTTAGATGCATTTAAAGACATCAGAAACGCTACACGGCCAAAAATATGTAGACACCTGAACAGTGCACTCGTGACAATATAATGTGACTGTGACACCATGTTTGTTAAAGGGATAGTTCAGGTTATTTGAAGTGTGGTTGTATGAGGCACTTATCAATAGTCAGTGAATCACCTGCATTAGATGGAGGTCGACACGCCTCCAGTGTGGAGAAGCAGCAGGAGTTCTGGTGTAGGAAGCTCAGGAATATTCTACTTAGTTTATGTGTACGCTTTAGAATATTTTCACCACTTTACTTTCTGTCAGACAGACTTTTCTGACTGGAAACTACAGTTAAAGAAGTCAAATAATATTCTGCAAACCAACCAAACTCCTTCAGGAAAAACTAATTTTATCTCAGAAGACAGGAGTTGTTGGTCTACAGATACCTTGATCGGTTTGTTTGTGTGTAATTGTGTGACTTTTATAAATCTGACAAAGGCACAAAACAACACAAACAAACAAACCAATCAAGGCAGCAGCCCCATGTTCTGAGAGATAAAATTACTGATTTCCCCTGTGGAGTTTGGTTGGTTTGGAGAGAGTGATATTTGGCGTCTGTAAGGGTGGTTTCCTGTCAGAAAAGGATGTCTGACGCCAACGTAAAGCAGAGAAATGTCAAGTCAGATCAGGCAACCAGATTTATGGATCATACAGGTTATGACCTTCTAAATCAAATTCTAAAGTTAGCTTAGCTGTTTGTATATCAGGCAGACAGGATGTAAAGCACTCTCTTATCATATGAAGGCCCCTTTAAACTGATTTCTTTTAGGTGTTTAAAATCTATTTTTGCTGCTGACCCTGTCCACAGCAGTACATCGTTTAGCCTCCTGCTGCTTCTCCAGACTTCTCCATTAGTATTCATACAACCCCACTTCAAAATACCTGAACTATCTCTTTAACGTGGCGCTCAAACTGCTGGTTTCAGTCTTTCCAGCGGATGTTGAAGCTTCTGCAGCATCAGTGAGTTCCAGCACTGATGTTGGTGATCTGGTCTTGGCTCACAGTCGGTGTTCTAGTTCATCTTAAAACTGTTGGCTGTTGCTGAGTTCTGGACTCTGTGCAGACCAGTCAAGTTCTTTCACACCAGACTAGGAAACCGTTTATTTATGGAGCTGGGTTTTTTTTTTTTTTTTTTTTTTTTTTTTTTTTTTTTTGCATGCTTCCATCATTCTGCTGAAACAGGAAAGATTACCAGGTCAAAATGAAGTATTTATGTCAGATTTCCTTTATTGCCCTCATTAAAATGAAATACATTGTGGCTTATGGCTTATTATAATTCACAAATCTGGTCATTTCCTCTGTGTAGAATTTAAAGATTCTTTCTCACTTTGGCACAGGGCCGGGTGATTTATTTATATTTTATTACACAATACATTGATTTTAGTGGTGTAATACCAAGGCAAAAAATACATATTAATAATTCTAAGAAATATCAAATGAAAAATAAAACAAACTGTAATTAAAGGTTTTATTTTTCACATTTAAAGAGATTGGTGTGATCTAAAACAAAGTAGTAGAACCTGCAGTGAACATCAGTTTATTATTAATTTAACTTAATCTTAACATCAGTAGAAAGTATATATATGATTGACAGTTACCACCACACTGCCTTTTCTCCAGTGTTGTTGCAGTTCATACTGTGGCCAGCGGCGGCAGCAGTGAGCGAAGTGCTGAGCAGCTGCTGAACGAAGAAGACGCGGGCGCCATATTTGATTTTACGTGTAATATACCTGCGGTTTATTAGTGTTTTTGCTGCTTTAACTGCTCCTGACATTGACGTGACGTGTCCTCACCGACTGCTGAGGAGTTCGTCTTTCCTCCGGTGTGTTAATATTTTCAACATTTCGTTTTCAAAACAAGTTAATTCACATTATTCGACAGAAATGTGAATTTGTTTGAGCAGCCCTCCAGGACCGCCGCGTTACGTTGTGTGACGTCGGCATCAGCGCCGTCACGCAGAGCTAACGGTTAGCATCACGTTCATCCAAAGTCAAATCAGACGTCTCGTCTCGTCTCTTCCTGGACCGTTTTCACTCAGGAGGTCTCGGTTAATTTGGATATTTTGGCGTCCTGGTTTGTCCTCCATCCACAGATAACTAACCACTAAGTAGTTAACGGTACGTGTTTGTGTGTTTCTGTGAATGTTAACGATTTTATTTACGATTAGCAAGCTAGCTTAAGTGTTAGCTTCAAAAAGAATATAGTTTCCTGCTGGGTGTTTTTATGTTAAACTCCGCTGCTCTTCACTGATTGGTTGAATCTCTGCAAAACGCATCGATAACACTTCGCATAAACCAGCTAATTTATTTTAACATTACGTGTTAACAGAAATGGCTGATGTGAAACATTATGACATTCTGAGTCTGAATAATAATTATATAAAAATAGACACAGTTGTGAGGACACAATAATTAACTGTTAAACCTCAGTTAAATAAAGAGCTGACATTTGCCCTGATTAAAGCTGCAGTGTTGCTTAGCAACCACTTCACTCAATCATCCATCCTGTGAACGATATGCTCTACATGGACATGCACACTTCTCACAAGCACACTAAATAAAATCTAATCGAAGTTCAATTATGTCACCGGTACACAGGGCTGCACAATTAATCAAAGCTTTATCGCAATATGGCTTTTTGTAATTTTCAAATCACAGGAGGTGAAATTTTTGTTAAAAGCAAAATGTGTCAAAAAACTTTTAAATGGATGAATGTGGCGAGGCTGAGATGTTCTGTTCTACACCTCAGATTCTACAGACTTAAGAAAACATCTTCACTTGGTACAGAGACCTGCAAAAAAGTTCAAAAATCAGTCATTTTGACATTTTTTTTCAATTAAAATAATAATAATAATAACGTAAAAGTTATCATCACCTATACTATCGCAAAGCATATCGGAATTGCAATATCAGTCAAAATTAGATATTTTTACCTACTGGTACAGGCGATGTAATGTAAAAACAATTCCTCAGTCTAAAATAGGGCCCTTATTTCCCATCATGCTGAACTTTGTAGTTCAGAGTTGCAACTAAAGATAGTTTGCTGTCATAAAGGAGCAAAGAAACCTGAAAATATTCACATTTAAGAAGCAATTTTTGACATTTTTCTCTTTGAAAAATACTCAAACCTATTAATTGATTAACAGACTAGGTGGCAATTCATTAAATAAGTAATTATTTCATAAATTCTTGCAGCTCTAGTTAAATATGCTCTGTGTGCTGCGTCCCATCTCTTATTCCAGGCTGCTTTACACAATATTTTTTTTTTTTAGCTTTCATCTGGTTATGTAAAATAAAAAAGCACCTTTTCAATACGACAGTGGCCACATTTACAGTCAGCGCCATAAAGAAATATTTTTCCCAGTTTAGAGCTGCAACAGTTAATCAGTTGATTATTAAATTAATCACCAACTATTTTGATAGTCAATTAATCAGTCTGAGTAATGTTTTAAAGAAAAAAGTGTTAAAACTGTCTGACTACAGCTTTTTAAATGTGAATATTTTCTGGTTTCTTCACTACTTTTGACAATAAACAGAATGTCTTTTGGGTTGTGGGCTTTGGGAAACACTGATGAACATTGTTCACCATTTTCTGACATTTTTGTAGACCAAACAACTAATCTATTAATCGAGAAAATAATCAACAGATTAAGTGACTATGATAATAATCATTAGTGGCAGCTCTATCCCAGTTTGGTGTGGAAGAATGTGACTGGCCTTCACAGTCCAGATCTCAGCCCCCTCCATCATGTGAACTAGAACAGGCTTTATGTAGTTGTCTAAACCTTAAAATAGTGTCCCTCTGTCTTTGTTTCAGAGGCCTTGAGAAGACGTGCCCCCCCCCACCCCCCCACCCCAAGAAGGAGCAGAGCATGAGGAGATGAATGGAGTGAAAGTGGAAGCAGAACAAAGAGGAGAGGACTGTCAGCAGCTTCCTGCTGAAGGTCAGGGATCACGCCTGTTTCTTTAATGATCTTTAAAAGGCTGTTTACGTGCAGGAACCGCTCGTATGAACAGATTTGTTCTTAATGGTGTGTATAAGTGATGTAGGATAATTTTCTCATATTTTGAATTTTCTTTAAGATACAAACACACGAAGACATTTTGAGTTAAAAAATAAATTACACTTCATAATCATGTCGACATCATCCTGTCTGACGACGTTTCAAATTCTAATATAATTGTAAATTTACACATAAAGCCTCTCATCATTAAATTAATGATGAATTATTACCTGCTGTCAGGTGTGTTGTCTGTATATCTGCACATGCAGGTTTATGAAGTCTCTGTCCAGGTGAACGTCCTCATTTATTCTGTCCTCACTTTGTTCCCCTGTTGTTTTGCTTTAGCAGCCTCCTTAATTCCACTGCTGATGCTGTTAAAATGACAGATTTTCCTTTAAGGATCTCTGATGGCAGAACTCTGAACTCTTAAAGTTCTTCTTTTTACTCTTTGATGCCATTTTCATGAATGAACACTTCCTGACATATGGGGCAGGAAGCGCAGCCTTATATGGTATTATTATTAATTATGCTAATTTACAAGTTTCATGTATGTGCACAGGTGGATCATTTGCACAGGTATTTGAAGTTACAAGCGTTCATATGTTACAAGCCCTTCATACGAAAAAAAAAGTGAGAGAAATTTAAGATAAGAATAAGAAAATGTTCTTACATGAGGCCCAATGAATAACCAGAGTTTTCAGTTTTTGTAAAGATCTCTGCTCACAATGCAAATGACAAATAATTAGACACATAAAAGTTGTCATTTTTATGCTTTGTCTTTGGACAGAGCCAGGTCAGCTGTTTGCCCTGGTTTCCAGTCTTTATGCTAAGCTAACCTGCTGCTGACTGTAGCTTCACTGTACAGACATGAGGGTGGAATCAATCTCATGAACATCAAACTCTCAGCAAGAAAGAGAAACAGTTTCCTAAAACTTATAAAGTATTTCTGATTCTGACTCCTTCAATCATATGACACCATTTATATTCTCAGTATATGAATAATTCTTTGGGATATTAATGTCAGTATTGTGTCCTACAGGAGAGGTGACTGTCCCCGACACTGACACACCTTCTGCACCTGAAGAACCTGCGTCACAACAAGGCAGCCGTCAGTCAAAACGCCGTCACTGCTGCTCGGTATGCGGCAGGGAGTTTTCTCGTCCGTCTCGGCTGGCGGACCACGTGGCCACGCACTCTGGCGACAAACCGCACAGCTGCTCCGTGTGTGGGAAGCGCTTCACAAAGAAGATAAACGTGGTGGTGCACCAGCGGGTCCACACCGGTGAGAAGCCGTACTCCTGCCCAGACTGCGGGGCCAGCTATGCCCAGCTCGGCTGCCTGCGGAGGCACCGGCTCCGACACGCCGCCGAGAAGCCCCACCAGTGTTCCGTGTGCGGCCGCGGCTTCATTCAGCGACGGCATCTTGTGCAGCATGAACGGACGCACACGGGTGAGAGGCCGTTCTCCTGCACGCTGTGCCCCAAACGCTTCGCCTCCAGGACAGGCCTCAGTGACCATCAGAAGACTCATGGAGAGGAGAACCTCTACTCCTGCTCATTCTGCGAGAAGGTTTTCTCCACGCCGTCGTCCTTCAGGGATCACGTGAGGCTCCACACGGGACAGAAGCCTCACCCCTGCACGCTGTGCGGCAAGAGCTTCAACCGGCCCGGCCTGCTGAGGAAACATCTGCAGAAACATGCAGAGGAAAAACATGTGGTCAAAGCTGAAAGTGCAGCCAGGAAGGTGAGTGAAGGTGGACATGTATAGAGATCGGTGTATTAAATATTCTCACACCTTTTGAGGGATTGGGGTGTTTGTGAGTGTGTGTGTGTGTGTGTGTGTTCAAACTCTCAGCTCCTTTGTTATTAAATCTATTGATCATCATCTTAAACCTCAGGAGGAAACGTCTCATCGCTGCTTCCTGTGCCACAAAGATTTCTCCACCGCTGAGAAGCTGCAGCAGCACCTGCAGCTCCACCAGAGGGCGCTGCCGTTTGTGTGCGACATCTGCGGCCGAAGTTTCTCCAAAGGGTCCCGGCTGAGGGAACATGTGAGGTCTCACACCGGAGAGAGACCGTTCCAATGTGACGTCTGCAAGAAGCGGTTTTCCATGTGGAGAGTGTTCAAGAGGCACCAGCAGATCCACAGCAGGGAGGGACACTATACTGCCATGAAACTGGACAACAGCTGCACGCCATCAGACACAGACGACAAGGTGAGAATCACGCTTTACTGACCTGTCAAGCAGAAATGACAAAAATTGGTCCCAGTCCTTTAACCTCTTCAACCCCCCTGCTCCCTACCACAGATGCATTTTTGTCTTTTTTAGATGTTTAGGGGGAGACAGCAGCTCAACAGCATATGTGACATAGAGGTGATATACATCATCTGAAAGCTGGAGCCTGAGTGTGTAAGAGAACGTTATGATGGAAGTGTATGACCATAGAACCACAGAACTCATTTTCATTCAGATATGTTGAGGTGAGAGGACAAGAGACCCCTTTGAAAAGAGCTAAGTTTATTCTTACTGTTAATTGAAATAGTTTGTCTGAGGGACAGATTGAAGAGACAGCTGACAGATTAACTCGTCTCACTGTCGGTGTTTGTTACAGAACCAAGAGGAGCCGCTCAGTGACGACAGCGTGGCGGCAGTTTCTGCAGGGAGCTGCAGTCTGAACGGGCTGAACGTCGACATCGATGATGATGGAGACGAAGAGGAGGCGGTGCATTCACTGACCGGTCAGAACACACAGTTCAAAAGACATCATGACATAATACAAGTTCACATTATTCAAACCACAGTCACATTTACTGTTTGAATTCACGTTTTCCATCAAAATGTCTTCATTAAGTTTTAAATGTTCCATTTTACACTGACAAAGATACACGAACTTTTCACTTAAATAGTCAAGAACAAATCGATATTTTGAAAAAATAATTTATTGCTGTATTCCAATATACAATATGTAGGCTAAAATGACTATATTTCCTGATTTTCTTTTACAGTTTTTCAATATTTTCCAATTCATAGTCAGTATCTCCTCAGTTACATTGCCCATTTGTGTAACCTATATTATTATTATCATTATTATTATATTTTGATAGTTCATGTGCCAACTTGTAAAACATTTTATGAACAAACAAAAGTTAAAACAATTTTAAATTAAACAATTTTAAAAAGTGGAAAAAAAAACAATAGTTATTCACATGTTTTCAACATTGGAAACATATATACAGATATAAACAAGGAGATATTAACATTTATAAACAAAACATCTTACTCCTGTTTTTATACTGTAAAAACTCTCCACCATCAACCAAAGTTAACAACAGTCTCCCAGATGCAGCATCTCCTTTTTATTACTGATTCGATCTGATTGATTAACCAGCAGACTAGATACACATCACAAGTCATGAAAAATGTCCGTGTCAGTTTCCTTTTGACAGACAGTCAGTAACATAAATGATCTCCTCCTGAAACATCCGTTCAGTAGAACTTAACTCCTGTGTTGATGTTTGCAGACGGCGGCCCCGACGTCCTGAAGAAACTCCACAGCTGCTCCGTCTGTGGAAAGAGCTACCCGAGGCCGTCCAGGCTCAAAGAGCACTTGAAGATCCACATGACCGAGAAGCTGCACAGCTGCTTGGTGTGCGCGAAGTCTTTCACCACCGCGACCAACCTGAGAGCACACGAGAAGATCCACATGACCAGCAAACCTCACCCCTGCAGCGTCTGCCCCAAGAGCTTCCTGAGGCCCTGCCTGCTCCGCAAACACATGAGGATCCACGTCAGGGACGGACTCATCGCCGTCCCCGCCGACAAGGTGAGACCCTGGAGAAGGTTTGAGTGGAGATGTGACATCACATGACAGTATAAATGTATTTGTTTCTATTTCAGAATAAGTCAGGACAGATTTAAACAAAATAAAGGAAGTTCTCTTGTTGTAAAGATCCTTTAAAGAAGAACAGTGGAGGAAAGTGTCTTACAAAAGAAATTAATAGGAGGCAATAAAAAAGAGAAACTTTAGAAATAGGATGAAGTCACTCACTGATTGGTTCATTTGTGGTTTTGTCTTTTCTGATGTTGAGTCACATTTTGTGGCAGTAAATTGTCAGAGAAGAAGGTTCTGTGGTGTGGATGAATTTGGACGTGCTTCTGTTTAAGAGGACGTGTGTTCTGTTCCAGGAGTTCTGGTTCAACATGAAGACTGAGGAGGAAGAGGAAGAGATGATGATGGAGGAAGAGGAGGAGGAAGAAGGTCTGGATGAGCAGGTATCAAATCAGCTGTTACGTTAATGATGAAGATCATCATCCGAAAGTTCCAGAAGAGTTCACTTAACTGTTTCATGATGTCTGCAGGAGCCAGAGGACCTTTCTACCACCACAGGGTCCTTCATCGCTCAATCCGGACCTCTGCCTGGTAACCATGGCGACCAGGACTGCTTGCTGCTGACGGAGGACGGCAGAGAGGAAAACGAGGACGGAGATGTCAACGGTTTGATCAACTCTGATGGAGAGGAAGAGGATTGGAGGCCGGCGCTCATCGGTACGTCCTTAGTTCTAATATTTAAAGGAGAAATGTCTTATTTTTACTGTAATAAATCATAAAATAACCATGATATGATATGTTAAAATGAAATATCAGCTGTTCCTACAATAACCTCACAGCTGGTGTGTTTACATTACATTCTGGTCCAGAACGTCTGTCTTTGTTTTTATCACACTGCCTGTTTCATGTGAATCAGAATTAAAATTAATGCTGAATGAGGAAGTTTCTGATTATGAGTCATAAGAAATCATTAACATTCTTTAAGAAGATCGTTTATGATTTGAATTTCACTGGTTTGTTCATCTCAAGCCTGCAGAAGATTCTTTTTCAGTACAAACAAATAACGTTCTACATGTCTGTTTCGTCCTACAGAACAAGATGGCCGCTCTCAGATCCAGGAAGACGTCATCGGCGATGGCGAGAAAAAGAAGCACTGCTGTCCTGTTTGCGGTCGGGATTGTTTCAAGGCGTCGGCGCTGCAGAAACACCTGAGGATCCACTCGGGCGAGCGTCCGTTTCAGTGCCCCACCTGCAGGAAGAGCTTCACCCAGCAGGTCCACATGACGGAGCACCTGAGGATCCACACCGGAGAGAAACCCTACACCTGCACCGACTGCGGGAAGAGCTTCACCTTCTCCAGCGCCCTGCGCCGACACCAGCGGCTGCACACGGACGCGCGGCCGTACCAGTGCTCCATCTGCCAGAAGACCTTCAAACAGCAGAGCTCGCTCAAGAGCCACCAGCTGACGCACTCCGGAGTCCGCTACCAGTGTCCGCTCTGCGACAAGAGCTTCAGCCGCGCCCTCGAGCTCACCTACCACATAGACGTGCACTCCGACTCCCGGCCGTACTTCTGCAACATCTGCAAGAAGAACCTGAGCGGAGCCAGGATCTTCCGTAACCACATGAAGAGACATGAGTCGCCAAACTCCTCGCTGTCACTGATGCAGCCGCCGCCGCCACCTGCAGTACAGAAAGACACAGAGACGCCTCAGAGGTCTGACACTGAGGACAACCAGCAGTCTCCATAAAGACCTTTAAATGTTAGCCAATCATGTGTGGACTAGAAGTTGCTGGGTTACCAGTGATGCCACTAAAGAAGTTTTACTCGTCTTCCTATCATACAGCGAGGGAGCGAACTCGAGCAGATTGAGCGCAAAAAGTCTAGATCAGTGTTTCTCAAACTTTTTACAGAACCTACCGCCTCAAAAAATATTGAGCATTCATTTCCAGTTTCTTCATTTCACCTCTGCTACCATCTTGTCATGGATGACGTATGCAAACACTACATGCATGATGGCTGATATTGAAGAAATAAATACCGGAAAGACTTCTCATATTTTATTTATTTTCAAAATTTTGTAGTGTTTCAATAATTCAGTATGTTTTAAAATTAATTTATTGCATTTTTTTTTTAAAGAAATATCTCTGACATTCCTCCACGTACCACTAGAGGGAGCTCACATACCATCAGTGGCAAACATCACACAGTTTGAGATTCTGGAGTCTAAATCGTACCAACATTGTGGTGTTAATGTGACAGAGACAGTGCAGCACCTGTTAAACTAGTTCTAGACTAACAGATAATTTAAATCCCATGACTTTGTTTTATTAGTTCTGATTACTTTTTTTTTGTTTTAAAGAAAAATCATAAAGATTTGTTTGTAATTTCATGAGCTCTCGTGGCCCACACTCTGAGAATCACTGGTCTAGATGAACTATAAGCGACGTCGCAGCAGCGCAGCAGTTGTTTTTCTTTCTCTGCAGGAGTCTGTTTCAGACTCTGAGACTGTGGACCTCCCCTCAGACAAAGCTTAAAAAAAAGATCCTCAGTTCCTGCACGTCTGTGTGATCAGGATTATTTTATTTGACTCCGCAGACACTCAACAACTGAGCCAAGATGACAAACACTAGAGCCGAAACAATTAATCGATTAATTGATTGGCTGTCAACTATGATATTAATCGCCAGCTACTCTGCTAATCGACAAAGAAAAGAAAAGTCAAAATTCTCTGATTTCAGCTTCTTAAATGTGAAGATTTTCTGGTTTCTTTCATTCCTCTCTGACAGTAAACTGAATATCTCTGGGATATTTGTGGACGTCGTCTTAGACTTAAATCAACATTTGTCACCATTTTCTGACATTTTATAACCCGAACAACTAATAATCAAAAAATAATCAACAAATTAATTAACAATGAAAATAATTGTTAGTTGCAGTCCTGATGCTTCAGACGACAACAGATACATTAAAGTCTGTCCAAAGGTGTTAATTAGTCTCTGACTCTGGGAAGAACAGTACTGTCTCACCTTTAGGCTTTTCTGTATGATCACATTTTCATAATTAATGTAATATTCTCACTTTCTGCCACTGAGCCCCCCTGAGGAGGCCCACTTTAAGCCAGAAGTGGCCATATTCTACCTCCCAGTGGGTGTTGATCAATTTAGAGGTTTTTAGGAAATAAATATGCCAAGGCTTTAACATGACAGCAGATATAGAAAATGGTCTCCACAGCGGTGTGTGTCAACTTGCAGTTGTCGGAGAGAAGAAAGAGTGAGAATGTGCAGCTTGTACTCGAGAAGTGATACTGCAAAAATTCAAAGGATGTGTGGTACATCCTGCAGTTTTAACCCTGTTAAAGATCTCACTAATTGTAGTGTTTTGATCAGGTTTAATAGAAAGAACTTGATGAATGTAGCTGCTTCTGGTGCCAATTGTTAATGTAAACAGTAATATTTTTAATAATGCACCAGGTTACAGATTAATCTTCAGCATTAGTTTTCTGAGAATCTCTTTGATATCTGAGCAGAATTGGTGCTGTAACTGAAATATTCCAAACAGAGTCGATTTGGGGAAATCTGAATGGAGTTATTACCCAGCTTTAATAAGATGTGTTCTTCTCCGCCTCATTAATTAATCTCTCGTCGTCCGTCTTCACTGCTGACTGGAGGGGAAACAGAAACAGAGACGACGTCGGCAACAAAACTTCACAACAGCTGAACCAACAAACAGGAGACACGTCACTGAGTTTGTTCACTGAGGACGTCCTCACAGGGAAAATCTGAGACAGTCTGACATTCACTCTCTCGCTGATGGACGGCTGGACGCCCACTGAGGATCATTCAGAATGTTTTTAACCGTAGCATCGACACACATTCGTACAAACACAGTCCAGACTGTTAAGAATGAAGGTTTGACTCCTGCTGACTGAAGGACAGGAGACACACGAGACAAATGTGACTTTACCGTTTGATACGGGACAGATGAAGGTCACAGCTTCAGCCCTGCACCCGTCAGTGCCTTCCTGAAGGACACTTTTTACGGCCCATCAGTTAACCCAAAGACAGTGTGTGATTACCCACGAGGCCGTTCTGCTGCTACCGAGTGTGTTAGTGTCTGTATATCATCACAGTCTGCAGGTGTGACCAAAGTATCTCTGCACTTATTTAAAGTAGAAATCACAGAAACTGATCAATAAAGTGACTGAGACACAAAGCGCTCTGTCATCGAGTCTTTTAAACGTCTGGAAAAGACTAAATTAAAGGGACAGTTCACCTCAAAATACACATTTCTCCTCTCCTGTTTATACTGTTTTAGTGTGAGTTGCAGAGATCAGCTGAGAGATGTCTGTCTTCTCTTCAGTATAACAGAACTAGATGACACTTTTGGTGCTCAAAGTGCCAAAATATACATTTGAAAAACTAATAAACTACTAAAGTGTACTTTAAAATTGTTTAATCTATTTTATGACCTTTTTTTTTTTTTTTTAACCAGCTTGCATAATGATGTGTACGACTGAGTATCAGTGGATGAGAGTATTTGTATAAAAAGGGGAAATGTTGTCCTGAGGGTGGCGCCAGAGGGACAGACCAGCAGTCTGAGGTCTGGTCTGGTCTGCAGCGTCCTGGTCCAGCTCCTCATGGGGGCGTGGCCAGTGTGATGCAGTGGGCGGAGTCAGTGGAGATGAATCCAGCCTTGTGTGTCTGTGTGTGTGTGAGCTGCAGGATAAAAGCAGCTCCTGTCAGACTGCTTGATGATTGTCTGACAGTTTGAGCTCCAGGCTGAGCTGAATTTTAACTTCTTGTCACTTAATTAAATTCATCTCTGACTTTTCAACATGTTGCTTTTGAACAACAACACGGAGAAAAACACCACCGGAGCTCAGGACTGGACTGAGGTGAGACTTTACACTTCACTTTCTTTACTCAACTTAAATATCAGCATCAAAATACACTTCAAGTATCACAAGTTTAAGTACTCAGTGTGCAGAATAATATATATATTATTACATTAAAATTAATACTTTAATGTTTCACTGTGATGTTGCAGCTGGTAAAAGTAGAGATGATTTTAATTTCTTTACATATATTATTATATCATTTATTTGCAGATTATTCTGCTTCTCTCTGATTGTTGCCTCTTTGTTTTGAAATTCAGTTTGGTTTGATATCATTAAAGGGATAGTCCGGACTTTTTATAATGTGCTTGTATGAAGTATTTATCCACAGTCAGTTTATTACCTGCAGCAGGTGGCAGTCAACGTGCCCACAGTTTGGAGAAGCAGCAGGACTCCTGGTGCAGGAAGCTGAGAACAGGCTCAGCAGCAAAAAAAAACCAATATCAGTTTAAGTGTACATATATTTAGAATATTTTCACAATTTTTCTGACAGGAAACTACCGTTATATAAGCCGAATATCACTCTCTCCAAACAAACCAAACTCCATTCACAAAATCAGTCATTTTACTTCTCAGACTGTGGAGAAAAACCACACTTCAACTAATCAGAACTATTCCTTTAAACCTGAAAAACTATTTAAAATAATGTGAGAGAGAAACGTGAAACTGTTCAGAGATCTGTACAAACAGAGATGGAGGACATGGTCTAAAATAAACCAGAGCTGACAGTGAAGTCTGCAGACTGTTCTAACAGTCACAATAAACCTCACAGGGATTCAGATGTGAAGAAAAGCAAGAACAAGTTCATCAAATGATAAATTAATCTATTCATTTTATTTTTGAACTGAAGCATCAGTTTCACAGATGAGAAAAGTATTTATTTAGAAATGATTCAGACTGTAAACAGATGGTGGATTGAGTAAGACTATGACTGCAGCAGGTTTCAGTCGCGTCTCTTCGTTCTTCTTCTTTCAGACTTGACTCTTCGGGGTTTTTGTGTCTCACCTTCTTCTCTATTTTAATACTTTCACTCTCAAACATCTGCAGCTCTTTTAAACCTGAACATAAACTGCTTCTCTTATTGTCAACAAATTCTTTTCTGCAACAAAAACTCACTAGAGCACCAAATGTGGATTAATCCGCTGATGAAAATAGTCCCCAACAGACGCACTAATTTTTCACTTATGGGGTAAAAAAAACTGCAGAGCAGCTGTTTTCTTTAATATAAATTACTGAACCTTTTTAAACATGAAACTACAGATTTGTGAGGTGTGTCTGAAGATTTATGTCTTCAGTAGGAACCAATGAGGTTAAAGCTGAGAGCCACAGACAGGAAGTCACACGGACAGTATTTAGAGACGGACGAACATGTTGAACGTGGTATTTATTAATGATAAAATATATAGACTGATTCTTTAATCACTTCTGGACTCTTCTTTGTTTCCGGTCTTTTCCCAGAGGCTGTGATTATTTTTTGATGTTCCAGGTGGAAATTTGTTCTTCTTACTGTTAAAATAACATGTTAATAAACTTATAAAATACATTTAAATGTTTCTCCCTCTGAATAATTCTAGATTCATCTAAAATTTGAATCAAATCACTGATGGTTATTATCCCACAGAAAAATCCTGCAAACATTACAGTTTACTACACGTGACGGCTGCATACTGATAAATATATTAATACATTTGACAACATTTACATTTTGGTGATGTTTCATTTTAAAAAAAGATGAACAAAACAATTGCATTAATCTCTTATTTTAGTATTTATCATGAGAAATAATAGAGGTTGGAAGTCAAAGGTCAAAATGATATTTATGGACATTCGAGTCACTTCTACTGTTAAACTATCATAAAAAAACTGTTTTAAATTATGTACAAAGTTGTGCTTTCTGGGCCGTCGCTTCCAGTTTTTGCTAGTTGTTGCTAATTTATTTATTTTCTTTTAGTTTTTAATGAACTGTATTTAATACGTCACTGTACTCACTTCATCAGATCAGATTTGTCTCATCAATCTGTTGACGTTTCCTGTCATTCACACCTTTAAAGTTCATTAGTTTTCAGTTCCCGTCACTTTGAAACTTACTCAGTTCACTAGGAGTAAAACTGACTGTGTGAATTTAAAGTGGTTTTAAAGAGTAATTTCAGTATTTTTCAACCCGACGTGTTTAATTGAGACAACGGTTTGTATAAAGTTTGTCCACTAAAGGTTTTTGTTTGATCACTGACAGGTTCAGGTTGTTATTTGAAGTGTCAGAGCTTTTTGTTGAAGAATAAGATCCTTTTATTTGAACCACAAACAGATGATTCATCGCTACGTTCAAAGACACCAGACCCCATTTACAGAAAGTCATTTTATTATCACAGATCACACTTCATTCAGACCAGACAGAAACAAAATGAAACTCACCAAAACCTTCTTGTTTCATCTTTCCACTGTTCCAACAATCATTAACTAGTTGAAATAAACTCTTAGTTCACAGAGTTTGTACATGAAAATATCACAAGAGGAGCGAGAGGGAAGTCAGACATCAGAGAAACAGAATATTTTCACATCTAACTCTGAGTTCATTTCAACCAAACCAGAGCTGGTGATCGACGGAACAGTGGAGAGACGAACTGAATGACTGTTTCTGTAAGATGGAGTCTTGCGTCTTTGAACATAAATCAACAAAAGATCCTTCCCATGATGCCGTTGCACGGCTGCAGCGCTCTCCCTCAATACTGGACACATTTCAGAAACTTAGACATAAATTAATGAGGAAAATTGGGTCCAGGTTGAAAAATAGCGAAGTTACCCTTTAATGTGACAGCAGTGACGTTAAACTGATCTGATGTCTGCAGGTGTATGAAGCGGTCAAGTGGATCCAGCTCATCATGGCTCTGCTCAGGTCAGTGACTCACGGGTTTGTTCGCCTGATGGTTCATTTAAAAGTTAGTTTTCAGATCGAAGCTTCTCTGATTGGTCAGATGTCTTAAGATCTTACAATATAATTAGCTCATCAAATTTAACGGTTATAATTAACGTGAACAATCAAAGGGGACATTTTTCCACTGTGTTTGGGAAAGTAATGAGCAGGTTTGGGGAGTAACAGATTACATGTAACAGGATTACATAATCTGCATACAAAACAAAGGTAACTGTATTCCATTACAGTCAGATTACAGATACATTTAATAGATATTAGGATTATTAGTAGGATTACTACTGTGCATGATTCCTACCAGGCACACAGCTGGACAAACTCATAAACCAACAGCAAACATAAAACACTCAACTGTAACCAATTATTAAATTAATCTGCATCTATTTTGATAAACTATTAATCATTTTGAGTCATTTTTTAATAAAAAATAGTCTAAATTCTCTGATTTCAGCTTCTTAAAACTGAATATCTTTGAGTCGTGGACAAAACAAGACGTTTGAGGACATGATCATTTGTCAACATTTGACATGTTGGAGGACATTATGGGATTTCCTTCTCTCCAAAACAAATCAATATAGGTTTCGTAAAAATCAACCAAAATAAGGAAGCTTCATCTGAATGTGTCAGTGCGTCCTCCTGACCCAGAGACGCGGCGGAAAATCTCCACTTCCTCCTGAGAAACGCGGCTCAGACGTGAAGCTTCAGCGTGTTTGACCACAAACATCAAACTAAAGTCCTGAATTTACCAAAATCATCAGCTGAACTTGATTTTAATAAAACACAGTTGACGTGTTTCTGTTTTTGTTTTTTCTGGTTGCAGTGTTTTGGGCTCCGGCTCCATCATCGTCTGTGTGATGATACAGAGACTCAGCCGGAGGCCAGAGGTCAGTCACTTATTCTGTTTCTGTGGATGGAAACACAGGAGGCTCCATATGATTTTAGTATCATCTGATATTAGCCTGAGATATCACAGAAAAACTTCAACTCAGCTAAAGAGGGTCACAACACAGATGAAATTTATTTTGATTTTAAATGTCTGAAAGTTGTTGGTCAGTCAAGAATGCCGCAAAAATTCTGCGTGGAAAAGTTAAAGTTATCTGTAGGTGCAGAGATAGAAGTGAGTGATTTTTCCTTTAGAGGAGCAGAATATTTACTGACAACATCAACACAGTCGTCCTCTAATGACTCAAACTTTGTGTTTGTGTGTGTGTGTGTGTGTGTGTGTGTGTGTGTGTGTGTGTGTGTGTGTGTGTGTGTGTGTGTGTGTGTGTGTGTGTGCAGCTGCAGCCTCTCTTCCTGCTCAGTGTCTCTGACCTGCTGCTGGCTCTCTGCTGGCTGATCGGAGCCGCTCTGTTCTCTGAACGCTGCAGCATCCTGAACAAACTCTGTTACCACCTGCACACTGTGGAGCAGGTAACGACACGACACAACACAACTCAACTCGACTCAACACGACACGACATGACACGACACGACACGACTCGACTCGACTCGACTCGACACGACTCGACTCGACTCGACTCGACTCGACTCGACTCGACACAACACGACATGACTCGACTTGACCCGACACAGCACAGCACTGCACTCACACACCTCATACACCATCAGAGCTCCACTGCTGCCCAAAAACTATTAAAACAGGACTCTGCAAACTTTAACCAAACAAAACATCATTAACACAACTATTAAATTCTTTATTTTCCCCAAAGATATTTCTTTTTTTTTTCTTTTTTTTTTTTCTCAATTTGTCATACATAATTTATGGAGACTAAAGACGAGTCACCGCCAAAATATAGAGGAAAAGGCCATGATACAGATTTTAGTTGACAAAATATTAAAACTTCTTCTTTCATTATGTCAGAATCTCTTCACACTCCACTCAGTCCTCACAGTTTTGAGCCCAACTTCTGAAATAAACTTTTAAAAAGTTTTGCCGATCTCTAATCTTTAGTTGAGATGGTTTAATTTCCTTCTTTAGATAAAGTTGAATCTCGGATTTTTAGAAATTCAAAATAATAATAATGGTTTTAATTGAAAATATACTTTTTAAAATCATTTTTCAAAGATATTTTCTGACGGGTTTCTAAAACTCAAAGATTTAAGTTTATTTAAAGAAGGAAACTAAATTATCTCAACAAGAAATTAGGTTCAATTAGTAAAAACTTTCTTAAATCCTGAGAATTTGAGTTGGGCTCAAAATGCAAAACTCTGTTTCAATACGTTGCCTTAAAATGTTGAGTTTTATCAGCTTTTTTGTTTTTACAGTGTAGATGAAAATTAAAATGTAAAAACTTAATAAAGAAATAAATAACTATTCATTTTAATATAATTCTCTGCCAAAGCCGCAGGTTGCAGACCCTTGTATTAAACCCCAAAAATCCAAACAAGTTTTTCAAATGTCAGCCTCTTCTGAACTAGATGGCGTTCATAAAATAAGATAAATTATTCTTTTATTAGTCCAACAACGGGTAAATTTACAGCGTTACGGCTGCAAAGTGGAGAACAAAAATATAAGGAGCATCAATAAAAATCTTTAAACATCTAAAAAATAAAATATAAAAACAAGCAAGAGGAATATATTTAAAAAAAAAATACAAATACATTATAAAAACTCAACAGCAGCGTCTCTCTGCAGAATTTTCTGTGGTTACTCGACAGAAAATCCACAGACCTTGTTGTGAGCAGTTTGATGTGGGAACTACTTTCTCTCTACAGAGAAGGAAATCATTTCTACATCCGAAACTTCCAAAACTCTGCAACCAAAACCGTCTCGATGGATAAACAGCAGGACTGTTCAAAATGTATTTTTGCGTGCAGACTTTCTTGGGAAACTTTTGTGCTTTTTCACCGATGCTGGAAGACATGATGGGATTTCCTTCTCCACAAAACAAACCACAATATGTTTCCTTAAAAAATCAACCACAATAAGGAACCCTATTCTCTTGACCCGCAGAGACGATTCACAGCTGGAAAATCTCAACTTCCTCCTGAGAAAGATATGAAGCTTCGGTGTGTTTGACAACAAACATCAAACTAAACTCCTGAATTTACCAAAATCATAATAAACGCTTCCAGGAACAAATCACAGTTGTACAACACCTTACTGCCTGTACTAACCTCAAACAAACATACGCAGAGAGATATTTCATTTGAAAGATAGATTCAAACATCTTTTTTTTCACGTTTGGATCTATCTTTCAACTGACAAGATCATGACAGGATCTTTTTTTTTCTCTGATATTTACTGATAGTAGAATCAAAAACTGATATAAAGATATAAAACTGACACATATACAATCATCTGCCTGCAACTATTTTGGCTCGACAACAAGAAATCTTTGAAGTTGTTTTTCATACATATTTCATGTTCAGTAAACTCAATATTTATCAGTTTAGTTTTTAAAAATGTCTTGAATCAAAACAAAAAAACAAATGACTTGTGGTGTTTTAGGGACATTTTTAGGGACCTTATTTCTCTCATGGAATAATCGAAAATTATTTTTGAGTTTAATAAACACCCAAAATTTAAATTCTACTGGCACTCAACAGTTCGTAGGACTTCTAAACAAATGTTGTTATAAATAATTATTTTGAGTTTTTGTAGTTAAAGTATCAGAATGGTCCTTAAAAGTCGTTCACTTGGCAGTTTCTCATTCATCTGACTGAATATTGAAACAGATTCTGCAGTGGACTGTCCTCCTGGTTGAACAAATCCAGTCCTGTTCTGTTATTTTTGGCAGTTCAGGTTCAGACCCGACCCGACCGACCCGGTCTGAACCTGAACTGGGTCAGCTGGGGCTGAATGAGCAGCAGAACCAGGACAAACAACACAACACCGCACAACATTCCTGACCTATATTTATTGTCCGGAGGCATCGACCCGCATCTCAGCTGCTGGTTTTATCATCTTTTCACTGATGGATGTTCACTAAGTGTGACACAAACAAGCTCGGTGATCAGCCTCTTCCAGTGAGATTTCACTAAACTACAATCTGTGTTTTTTGTTCTGTCAGACTCTCTACATGGCCTCCTTCTTCTACACACTCAACTATATGTGGAACCTGTACACAGGAATCAGAGAGAAGTTCTACAGCTGCAGAGACGGATACTCTGTGCAGGTACAAACCAGCACACAGCACCACTCAGAATAAAGTCTGACCGAGCTTTAGCTTTCATAATGAGCAAAAGAGCCTGAGTCGTGTGTATTTTCAAACAAAGAAAGAAATAACTTCAAGTACAACATTTGCCGAATTTAAAAGAAGGCCAGAATAGTTCAGAATTTGTCATAGACAACATTTCACAAAGTTTATAAAGTTTCTCTGAAGTCAAAAACTCATAAAATCGGGCAAGTTTTTAATGAAGTCTGGGGACAGGCGACAAAGAAGTTACCTAATTTAAGTTTTATGACTGTATGTGTACATTATGACGTGTTTAATAAAATGTTTTCCTTTTTCATTAACTGTCCAAATAATCATGTTTTTGTGTGTATTCTAGTAAACCATCTTTCTTTCATTATCTTTTTGTCCAGTTTTCTAACAGAGTGAGCACCGCCGGCAAAATCACTGCGCTGCTCTCAGGGTGAGGACGAACTGTTGAGTCTCACTGAAGACAGCAGTGTCATATAATTAAAATGATATAATTTATTTGATCCCTTAAACACACATGTTGACAGCTAACGGTGATTTAAAATGTATCTGACCTCCTCTGCTCCTCTTGTGTCTGCAGTGTGTTTCCTGTGGTGCTGATGACGCCTGTCTTCATACAAGGAAACATCAGCCAGTGTCACGCCAACTTCAGTGAGCCGTACAGGTGAGCAGGAAAGCTCAAACATTCAGACACTGTCAAGGAACAGTCATGTAGAAAAATCTCCAAAAAGATCATGTCAAGTCTTTAATTTTCTACTTAAAACATTTCTACATTTTTCTTTGTTTGTTTTGACCCTCGCTGTGCACCGTACCCACCCAGGTGTCTGCTGATGCACACCGGAGCGCTCTTTCTTACCTCAGAGCAACACCAGCCAATCGGAGCCTGCGGACAGCTGCACGCCTACCGCATCGCCATCTTCCTCGCCACATTCTCCCTCACGCTCGTCGGCATCACAGTGAGTTCACACACGTGACACAGCATGACACGTGACATTACATCATCACCTGACAGAATGCGATTGTGTCTTGATGATGTCTTAACCAGGTGTTGCTTACCTGAGTTGACATGACATGACATGACATGACATGGCCTTGATGTGATTTGACCTGACATGACATAATGTGAAACTAGAGTAGAGTGTTGATCTCCACCAGGCAACAGATGGTGAAGCACCTACTGCAATGTCACCACAACTGCCAGATTTCATTAAGATGTAAAGAACAGTATAAGGTTGTTATAACTGACTTAACTGTATAAAGAAAATAAAGAAATAATGATTCCAAACTTATACATTTAAATAATATTTATTCAGAACATTTTGATTTTGTTGAGAATATTTTGGAATATTTTATTAAGAACATTTTATTTATTGAGAACATTTTTTTTTATTTGGGATATTTTGTTCTTTATTTAGAATTTTTTTTTTTTTAGTTATAACATATTAAGTTATAACATCAGTTCTGGAGCCATGAGAAAGACTAAGACGTGTCCTGCAGCTTGACTCGGTCAGCTCTGTTTTTAGCCCAGCAGTTGTCGATGACCTCTGCTGGCTGGTTAAGAGGAGAGACGTGTCAGCAGACTTGACATAATGTGAAACGACATGACATAAAAGGACACGACGTGACGTTACATGAAATGAAAACATGCTTGTGTTCATCTGTTGCTTATTTCTTTATGAAGTTTGGTGACACAAACTTAAATAAATCTCCTCTCCTGCACCAGGTGCTCGTGGTTAAAGCCCGTCGGATTTACAGGCGGGTCGTGACGTCGAACGGTTACCTAGGCAACGAGCAGCGGGCCTCCTTCCGTGTGATGGACCGCCGGATGCTCCTGTACCCGCTGGTCTTCGTCCTCTGTTGGGGTCCAGGTTTGTTTCTGCGTCCTCATTCAACTCAGCATGGTTACCGAGCAGGTGAGACAGGAAGTGTGTGACTTGACGAAGCGGCAGAGTTAACCGTGTTTGTCTCTTTGTCGTCTCCTCAGCCGTCGGTCTGTCATTCCTTCGGGTGGTGAAGCCCTCAGCAGGTCAGGGCGAGGCCGTGGTGGCTCTCTACATATCACAGGTCAGTCTGCAGCAGGAAACCTGTGAAAACCAGCTCTGTAGTCTGAACAAACACGAGAATGAGCCAGATTTTATAATCCTTTTTTTTGCTATCACAGATAAAACTGATCTGCTAGATTTTGTCCAGATTTTATCAGATAGGATCATTCAGATCCAGATACCACAAGATCAGATCTCAACTCTAACGGACATCATCTTGAACTTTGAGAAACTGAGAAACAACTGGCATAAAACATGCAAAACAGCTGTAATGCTCCTTTAAAATGTGCAGGACCACCTTGTGTTTGGTGTCTCAGCAGTGTCTGCTGTGTTCTGTCCTCAGGCTTTCACCTCGGCCTCTCAGGGTTTCCTCAACTCTCTGGTCTACGGATGGACGCGTGCACGTCTCCGGCGAGTCGGCAGGACAGTTTTATCTCGAGACGTGGACACTCAGACGCCCCTGCTGAGGGCACAGAAGAAGAGAAGCTACCAAACGCTCCGCACGGTCGGCTGAGAGACAGAGAAGAAGAGACTAACTGAAAGTGAGCAGGTGTTTTCTATTATCTGCAGCAAAGTCTGAATTTTCACTTTAACTGAGAGGGAAAACACCGCTGCTGTGTCTCTGCGGAGGACAGAGACGTCCTCCTCTGGTCCTGAACCGCTGAGGCGAAAAAAAAAGGGAAGAAGAAGAAGGAGGGGGAGTTTACACTGAGAGGAAGAGCGACGAAGAAAACAGGATTTGAAAGAGACTGTGGCTGCATTCGCTCTGCAGGCACAAACCTCACAGGTGGTTGGTTTGAACGTTATTATCCGGGTCACATGTTGATGTTTTTCCATCTAAATAATATTTGGTGTGAGTTTCGTGCCTTTTTTTCCAGGGATTTGCGACTATATGATTAAATGTTGCCACCCTCTCTAGTCAACACTGCAAATACTAGTCAGTTAAAGTATTTATCAATATTTATTCATGCACAGCGCCAGTTAACTGTTGTCTCTAAGATGATAGTCTGGGCTGCAGATCCTTTCACCCAGCATGAATACTGTGATGGTCCACTCAACTCTGGATGCTGTTTTCAGGAAAAGCTCTAAAACCAGCGCGGTTTGTCAGTGCTTTAATCTTGAAAATTAAAATAAAGTTAAATGCAGATTGTAACACAATAAACTGATATATGACCACTCAACTGGAGCAACATGTGACCACATTCAGCACAGACACGGACGTTAACCTGCAGGCAGAGCAGCTGCTGCTGTTAGCACTGCTAACGTTAGCCACACTGTGTAACAGGCTGCAGCTAACGTTAGCTCCAGGTGAACAACGTTTACCCACAGACACTGTGATCCTGTTCAGTCTGAAAAGTTTAAACATTTAGCGAATTTTCATGTTTTGCAGGTGAATGTACAATCTTCATAATGCGCAGTGTCACACATCTCAGCAGGATTTAAAATACAATTTGGTGATTGTAGACTGTGATTAACGGCTTCAAATGGCTCTTAATACACACAGTATTTTATCGGACAGTGTTTAACATTATCAGTGAACAAACTGTGCTCAGTTTTATCTGCTGTCAGAGTGTTTTCTTACTGTTACACCAGTCAACTCATCTAAATTAAAATGTGCATGTACAGTCTTGCAGTTTTATTAAACACTTTTACCCAAAGCGACACACGTCTGAGAGCTGATACATCACAGGCAAGGACCGAGTGAAGAGAGAGCAGAGTGGCAGCGTGCACAGAGCGCAGAGGATACACAAACATCTACAACAGGGAAATCAGTCGGCAGGAACATCCCGACCTCTCTCCACTATAATGGGATTACATGGCATGTGGCAGCTTGTGGTGTTCAGCGTGCAATGAATGAACAAATGAATGAATGAATGAATATATATATATATAAATAAATAAAATAAAATACATTTCAAAAACTCAACAGTAATGTCTCTTTCTAGAAGTCATTCATGTAGGAACTACTTTCTTTCTATGGTAGAATCCACTATTACTACTTTCTTTATACTAGAAAAAAAATTATGTAGTATATGTATATATGCCTTTTTGATTTGGGGGTGAACTATTCCTTTAACATTAAGATGGATAATGTAAGAAACGACACAACTGGAGGTTCCCTTATCTTCCAAACTCCTTTTATCTTGTAAGTTAAGGGGAAATTGGAGGTCTTAAATTCAAGACACTGAAGAATTTTAAACTGAGGAAGTTGGTTTTAGAATAACTGAAGAATCCTGAGGCCTTTTTGAGGGACAGTTTGGGTCATTTGTTGTCAAATGTTATGAAAAATCTCTCCAGGAAGTTGCAATGCTGCAATTAACGCAAATTCCCGTGAATTTTGACCAATCATCACAGCTTCCAGGGAGTTCCACAAATCACAGCAGTCCCACACGCAAATGTCACACATGTACACGTTTTCTTTTTTCTTTTTACTTCTTTATTTATCAATGCTCTTTGCACTTTTATGTTTTATAATTTTGTCTTCATTTACAAATAAAGCAAAAATATTTTGTTTGAATTTTGTTATCTTGAGTTTTCTGGTAAAGTAACTTAGAACATTTAGAACAGAATGCAGTTTTATTCTCTGCTGAACAAAAAACAAACAAAAAATACCCAAAATTCTCATCTTTTTTTTGTTCATGCAATTTTCACTTGGTCCAGCAATTACGTTGCAAAAAAAACACAGCTAAAAGCATTCCAATATGCTTCTCAATTTTTAGCAAAATTGCAATGACATCAGGCATTTTAGTCTGCAACAATCTCCAAAAAAGCCCAGGAAATCCTGGAGGGACTGTATGAGGTTCGTCTCCACAGTCAGCGTGTTACCTGCAGTAGATGGAGGTCGACGCCCCCAGTTTGTAAAAGCAGCAGGAGTTCTGGTGAGGGAAGCTAATCAATGTCCTGCTGTGAACAGGGTCAGCAGCAACATATATAATTTAGATGTATATTTACATTATTTTCAACACTTTACCTTTCTGTCTCTGATCTGAAACAGCCATCTGAGCTCTCTTTAAGCACCAAACTCCACAACACAGGAGTTGTTGGTTTACAGCTGCCTCCATCTGTTTGTCTGTTTGGATCCACCAAAGTCACACAATGACACAAACAAACTAACTGATCGAGGCAGTGGTAGACCAACAACTCCTGTGTTCTGTGCGGTAAAATGACCGATTTTGTCAGTGGAGTTTATTTGGTTTGGAGAGAAGTGATATTTGGTTTATATAACAGTGGTTTACTCACAGATAAGGTTCTCTGACCGTGAGGTAAAGTATTGAAATTTTTCTAAACATAGTGTGCACTTAAACTGAGATTGACTTTTTAGGTGTCTAAAATACATTTTGCTGCTGACCCTGTCCACCGCAGAATATTACTTAGCTTCCTGCACCAGAACTCCTGAAAGAGCAGTTTGGTTCCTTTTTGTCAAATTATGATTAAAATATCTCTAGTTTTGTAAAATTTGTGTGTGTGTGTGAGTTCTGTTTGGTCTTGAGTTGAAGAAATAAATGAGCCGTTAAACTGTCAGAATCTGCAGACATGATGAGGAACTGATGAATCTGTGACCTCAGAGTCTCCGTATCATCTGAGTTTTGTTTTCCTCCTCGCTGTCGTCCCACGTTGCTGCTGACCAACCGTGCAGAAACCCAGTGAGGCGGTCCCACCACATGACCGCCGCTTCATTCACAGAGACGCCGCCTGACGCGGGGGGAGCCAGGACTCATTATGGGATGTGGTGTTCAGAGGGGGGACACTGGCTCTGATGTGGGCGTTTCGCCAGAATCTGCAGAAGAACAATAGATTTCCTCTTCACTCAGACCTCAGCTTATCAGAAATACTGAAGCTCATCATGTCGCTGCAGGAAGCGGTCACTGCAGATCAATCCAGACTGAAACCGGTGAAACGAAAGGTCAAGTATCTTGGTTTTCTCCACAAAAAATTACACCGAAACTCAATTTAATAATAGAACAATGACCTGTGTAGTTTGACTGCTGAAACAACAATAAATAAAAGAGAAGTACTTCATACTGTGTATCAGATAAAAAGACTGTAGACAGTGTGAAGTCCACAGTGACAAGAGCTGAATGATGTATATTCAAAGATGACAACTTCCCTGATGTTTTTAGTGCACATTTATTAGATTCTTGTATATTATGAGACTTCTTTGTTTCATATTGAGGTGAGAAAATCTGAAGTTAACATGTGTGATAAAACATAAAATGATGATTGACTGTTATTTTATTTAACTTTTTAACATATTTGAACAAAGACATCTATCAGTAAATACTTAAAGCAACATCCTGGTAGACTTTCAAAATAAAGGCACAAAGACTACTTGGTTGGGTTCAGGAAATCATCATAGCTTGGGACAAAATAAGTAAATTAGTCATTCAAGTTCAAAAAATGTATGTTCTTTACATAACTTCTCTCCTTCGATAAAAGGAGTCTCCTTGATAAAAAAGCATAACGAGTTACAACCGACCAGTCTGAAGTTTGTAGAGGTCTGCACAGTTATACTGCAGCAGCCTGGTGTTGTTTTCACATGATTTAATGAAAGTAAACACAGTTAGTATAACGACAGTGCGCTCAGAGGGCTGTAGTGTGAAGGAAATTCAACAGTACCAGGCTTTCTTTGCATGAGCTGGCAAAGATAACAGGTATCACGATGGTGGTTATTAACTTTCTTTGTTAACTGAGACTTTCTTCTTTAGGCTCTGCAAAACATTTAATGAAAATATTTAAGATTTAAGTGTTTTATTAAAGTGAAAGTAAGAATCTAAAGAGGGAAATTTAAGAAAACTCATTTAACATATTTGCCTCTTCATGGCTTCAGTTCACTTCACGTGGGGAACCAAGTTCTGCTCAGTCACTAGAACTCATGTGAATTGCGTAATCTTTGCGTAATGTGTGTCACGCTCTGCACCGAGGCGTCCCACGGCGGTGACACCGCCTCTGACAGCGTGTCATTACAACTGATTACACACCTTCAAACAGCCGTCTGTTCTTGTGCATAAACACTCCTGATCAGAGGTGAATGAAGCTCGACGTCACAGCGGAGAAACAACACAAAAGAACAAACAGGAAGAAGTTCAGAACATTCGACAGCAGGATGGGAAAAAAAAAAAACACCATGAAAATGCCTCCCGGAGGCCCCTATGGATAAAACACGATGAACTCTCTTCATGGTGTCCAGAGGAGAAAATGAGATGCAGTCTCATATATGCTGGCTGGTAGAAGATGAGTTGTCCACCATGTGCCTCTAAATCATTACATAATTAACAGAGAGGTGACGTCCCTCCCCTTCAGTGGACCTACAGCAGGAGACACAAATCACACATGTGAAAGATCATTTTACAAGTTAAGACAGTCGCAGTTTTGTTGTAAAACCACTGAAATATCCGACTGTGAAGATACATAATTAGAAAAATAGTTTAGAATTTCTGAGGAGGTGAAGTGAAGCTCGGCTCCCCTGAAAGTCGACTTTGAGAAATTTAGGAGGAGCTCTAGAACATGATGTTCGTGAAATAAATGAGAAAAGTAAAAATAATTTCACTAATTAACACACTGCTGTGTGTTGTTGTGTGTGTGACGCTGACAGCTGCTCTGTCTGTGAGCGGAGGTGTTTAACAGACAGACAGACAGAACCTGTCACTCACTTCAGTCTCTGTTTGCTTTTCATTGTTGTAAATTGAACTTTTGGCCTTAATTTCATTTCCCCCTGATTATAACAATCAAGAGACAGGAGGGAAACGACAGGGACGTGAAGGGACAGTCCAGCTGTTTCTATGAGCCTTTCAAACTGTATGAACAGTCCTGTTAATGTAAAAACAATAAAACAAATGAGTTCATTTTGATTGAAAAACTCTTCATTAATTTACATTCACAAAGATCAGATGATGCTGATCTGATTAATGAAGATGTGTATGAGAAGCAGAAAAGTTTTGCCTGTGTTCCTCTGTTGATTTCACGATTTTATTTCTTATTGTTTTTTTGCTCTTGTTAATGCAGTGGCTCCCAAACTTTTCCTGGTCTTTCCTTCGTTAAGAGGCCAAAGAATCTTTTGTAGATTTTTATCAATCATTAACAATAACTGCGGACAGAACTAACAAAAAAAAAAAAAAAAAACGGATTCAAACATTGAATTTTAGTAAAACACTTCAGGTAAGAAAACGTTATAAGAAACAGTGATGTTGGCGCTGCTCACATGTATTTTGTTAGATGAGAGACGTTTACTGAGCAGATTCACTCAAAACTAAACCACGACAAACTCACACAAACTTTCTTGAATTGTAAAATTATCTTTTAAACTGACAAACATCATGTGTAATTAATGACAGGACTCAAAACAGAACAGAAAATGATTCGTTCTGTTCATATTTTTTTCAAAGTTAGGAAGGCAGAGGTGGGAAGTAACTAAGTACAAATACTTTGTTACTGTAAGTATGTAAGTATTTACTTTTCTGACAGCTGTTTACTTTTACTCCCAATATTTGAACAAAAATATCTGAAACTTTCTACTCCTTACATTTTCAAAACAGGCTTGTTACTTTAGTTTTAATTTGCATTTTGAAGAGACTGATTGATTATTTATTATTATTAATTATTATCTGCATGCAAAAAAGAGAAAAAAGAAAGAGAACAAAGAAATATCAAGATGAATAACTATCTAAGAAGATGAAAAATTATATAAAAGATGTGCTTTGAGCCCCACAATCTGAGGACCGTTTACTTCCATTATTATGGAGAGAAAGCAGACATCGTTAAACTCTGAAACTCGAAACTGTCTAATGGATAAATGGAAGAAAAGGCCAAAAGGGAAATATGTCTTTCTGATTTGAGGGTGAACTGTCCCTTTAAATGTAGTCTTCCTCATGTCTGTATCAAAGACTTTGAAGCCCTCTGGTGGAATAAAAACCACACGACACATTCAGAGAAGTTTCACCTTTTATTATTCGTCATCATTCCAGAAAACAGAAAACGTTACGTTTACTGAAGCATCATGGAAACTGATGCTACGTGGCAGTTGAACAGGAGGCTGTAGTCGCCTCCTCCAACTCTCACAAAGTCAGCCACGGTCTTTCTCCCGTTAAACTCTTTGGTCAACAACGTCTGCAGAGAGAAAACACAAAGAGAGGAGGATTAAAAGAAGTTATTATTTTTATATACAAACAACATTTTGTAGTTGTGTCCGTGATAAAATATATATACAGCATATATTCTTGGAAGTACCAACAACTGTTCAAAAGTTAATTTCTGGTGTTTTAAGCTGCTATCAGAGAGTCGACAGCAGAGAGATGAGAGTTAATTATCTCTCACTCTTTTGTCTGTACACCAAATAAATAAAACTGAGTTTTGTTATTAACATTATATACATTCAGCTCAACTCAGCAGCAGCTAATCATCATTTATATTTCATTTACATTTTCATCTGTGCAGTACTGATATAACAATATGCTAATTTTTGCAATAATTTCACTGTACAACTCTAAAACTCAATAATAATTTAAAAGTACAATTCACTGGTTACACTGGCATCATTACTACATTTATTTATTTATACTGTGCATTAAACCAGCCTATGCTCTTATTTATAATACTCACATCCTAACACCCTTATTGTTGTTAACATATTTTCACAAATCTCTTATTTCTATTTCTTCTATATTGTCATATATAGTAGTATAATGCACATATTTGTTATGTATTATTACATACTCGGTTTTCTGATTTTCCACACAAACCCCAGTAAAGTGCCAGAAATGTTTGTTTGGTTTGGTTAGTTAATTGTCATTTAAAATGATCAAAACACATATTTTTCTAAAAATGTTATATGTATTTATATAAAACTGACTTACGCTCCAGTCTGAGGTCATGTGTCGCGCGCTGGTCACCACCGTCTGAGAGGAGACACCGTAGTTGTCTCCTTTATGGATGAGCCACTGAGACTCGTTGCCCAGCGTCACTCTGAGAAAAAAAAAAAAAAAACAACAATTTGAAGATTCTTATATATCCTCTTTTCATATTAGATGGTTGACCCATAATATTCATATAAAATATGACAGGTCGGCTCAGTGTGTGTGGAACTGACCTGACTCCAGTGTGGCTGAGTTTTCCAGCTGCAGAAGAACTGGATCCCAGCCGTCGCATCATCCACTCACCTTTATAAACTGGAGAGTTGTAGATCCGCGTCAGCTCGGCACCTGACAGGTCTGTCAGAAGATCACTCACATTAATGTAAACCACAGATTCTCAAACTATGGTTCTGGTACCACTGGTGGTACTCAAGTTCCCTCTAATATTTTTGTTTCAATATCAGCCTGCTGTGTATTCATATTCATGCACATTGTGCAGGACCACAGGCTGCAGGATCACCTGCATCTCGCTCATTAAACCACCTGCGCCTCCCACAAACCCAGATCACCTGTGTCACATTAGTCGCCTGCACCTCTCTGCTCCAATCACCTGTGCATACCTGTATAAGGACGCCTAATCCTCTCCCATTTGTCTCAGTTCTCAGGACCCCTTTCATACCCAAGACCCCATTCTCAATTTTCTGCAGGCAGCTCAGTGGTCGTCACGGTGGTCCCTCAACAAGAAGCTCCCAGGTTCAACCTCACCCATTCCAGGTTTTCATCCACGGGGAGTTCACTCATTTCATTCCCTCATCCCTCTCCTCCTTTGTGTTTTATCAATATATCTGATGTTGTTGCATCAATATTACTGCTGTATTAATGTGTATGTTGCATTTTACTGCTGCTACTAACTACTTTATACCCTGTTGAGCAGTTCAGCAATGCATCATGGTCTATAAGACATATGTTTGTAGCATCATGGCTATGCTGTGTGAATCATATATCTCTAAAGAGTCAGAACATGACGATACATTTTCCAGCTGATCCGAGAGGGTTTTTAAAGAAGCTTATTTAGCTGAAGAGGGAGGAGGATTTTCACTTCATCCTTCATTTAATCAAACATGGTTTGCACTGGACAGGAAGGGAAGGAACAACTGTCATCTGAAAAGTAACTAAAGCTGTCAGACAAAATAAAAAGTACAATATTTACCTCTGAGATATAGCAGAGTAGAAATACAGAGCTGTATAGAAATACTCAAGTACAAGTACCTCAAATTTGTACTTAAGTACAGTACTTGAGTAAAAGTTACATTCCACAGCTGGGAGCACAGCTGTATTTTTACATTTTCAGAGAGCTGAAACTGAAGTGACTTACCTCCACCAGACGAAGACATGATTCTGCACAGCTCAGTGAGACATTCAGGTGAGATTATATAGGCTGTATTCTACAGTACAGAGTACATGATGTGTGATCACGACCTGCGTCATGTCAGTTTTATGATTCATGAAACAGCGACCTACATGATAATGATAAATTATGTAGGTGTAGCTCCTGTTTAAATGAAGCTGTTGTAAATTTACAGAGAAGAGTATCATCGTTCTGTGGCCGAGACCTAAAACCATAAAGTGAATTGTTTTATAGTTTTATGTATTGATAAGGACACAGCAGCACCTCTGACATGTGACTTTTCAAACCTTTGTCTTTTTTACAATGAGTGACTGAGGATGGCTTATCAATAAAACTGTTAACTAATCAGGTCACAATGGAGAGGCAGCTCAAAGTACAACAAAAACCCCAACAAGATCTGGCAAGTCTTTCTTCAGATTAACTAGTGCAGAGAATAATGGAAGACCCCCAAGGCGCTCTGTCCTCTGGTGAAATAAAACTATATATTTATGAACATTGATTTATACTGAAGAGCTCCATGCTGTACTTTGATGCAGTAGCTTTACGGTAATGATGACCACAAAAAGTTTAAGTGTGATCTCTATTGACTAGTTTATTAGTCCAATTTTTTTTTAAGTGTGTCAATTTAATGGATTCATATTACACCACAACATAACAGGAGAAGCAGCTGATCTGGTTCATTTGCGTCCTACTGGACTCAACAAATAACTTATTTGATTATTTTTGTTCATCTGAAACATCTGAAGCTTGACATGCTGCTTTGGCTCAAGATGATATTCTCACATTGAAGTGTTTTGTCACAAATGCTTCAAAGTAGATAATTAAATATGAGAGAAAAAATGTGACACAGCAATTTGAATATATTATGAGAGTTAAGTTTGGTCAGTCCTCACTGCTTATAAAGAAAAGTGAACAGAACCAGAGGAAGAGTTAGAAAAATGTGGAGCCATCAGCAAAGTCTGAGGAGTCAACTAAACAACTACAACTAAAAACTGACATGTTTTAAATGTGGATCAGGTTTTAACTGAGACTTTGTTGTAAACAAGGAACACAGTTCAGATTCTGCTCCTCCTCCTGGAATGAATCAGAGCTTGATAAGCCCTCCCTCCTCCTCCTGCTCTCAAACACAGTGAGCTCCACTCTGCACATGTATTTCCTTGTTCCCTCACCTTCAGATCTACAGTTTGAAGATGGGTGGAACCAACATGTGGTGACGTGCAGCAGCTGACAGGCCACATTCACTGCAGAGACACAGCTTGTTTAGATCAGAGCTCAGACTGGTTTCAGGTATAAGGAAGTGAAACTCAGACAGTCGTTGTTACTGAGAGGTGAAATGGCACAGAAAGGAGTTCAGCTGGACCGGGAAACCTTCTCTTGTTCCATCTGTCTGGATCTACTGAAGGATCCGGTGACTACTCCCTGTGGACACAGCTACTGCATGAACTGTATTAAGAACTTCTGGGATGAAGAGGATGAGAAGAAAATCCACAGCTGCCCTCAGTGTAGGCAGACCTTCACACCGAGGCCTGTCCTGCTGAAAAACACCATGTTAGCAGCTTTAGTGGAGGAACTGAAGAAGACTGGACTCCAAGCTGCTCCTGCTGATCACTGCTATGCTGGACCTGAAGATGTGGCCTGTGATTTCTGCACTGGGAGAAAACTGAAAGCCCTCAAGTCCTGTCTGGTCTGTCTGGTCTCATACTGTGAGAAACACCTGCAGCCTCATTATGATGTTACTAAATTAAAGAAACACAAGCTGGTGGAGCCCTCCAAGAGCCTTGAGGAGAACATCTGCTCTCGTCACGATGAGGTGATGAAGATGTTCTGTCGTACTGATCAACAGTGTATCTGTTATCTCTGCTCTGTGGAGGAACATAAAGGCCACGACACAGTGTCAGCTGCAGCAGAAAGGACTGAGAGGCAGAGAGAGCTTGAGGTGAGTCGACAAAACATCCAGCAGAGAATCCAGGACAGAGAGAAAGATGTGAAAGTGTTTCAACAGGAGGTGGAGGCTATCAATGGCTCTGCTGATAAAGCAATGGAGGACAGTGAGAAGATCTTCACTGAGCTGATCCGTCTCATGGAGGAAAGATGCTCTGATGTGAAGCAGCAGGTCAGATCCCAGCAGGAAACTGAAGTGAGTCGAGTCAAAGAGCTTCAGGAGAAGCTGGAGCAGGAGATCACTGAGCTGAAGAGGAAAGACGCTGAGCTGGAACAGCTCTCACACACAGAGGATCACAACCAGTTTCTACACAACTACCCCTCACTGTCACCACTCAGTGAATCTACAGACTCATCCAGCATCAATATCCATCCTCTGAGGTACTTTGAGGACGTGACAGCTGCTGTGTCAGAGCTCAGAGACAAACTACAGGACGTTCTGAGTGACAAATGGACAAACGTCTCACTGACAGTGACTGAAGTGGATGTTTTACTGTCACAACCAGAACCAGAACCCAAGACCAGAGCTGAGTTCTTAAAATATTCAACTGAAATCACACTGGATCCAAACACAGCAAACACATATCTGTTATTATCTAAGGGGAACAGAAAAGCAACAGGAATGAAACAACAACAGCCTTATTCTAGTCACCCAGACAGATTCACTGGATGGTCTCAGGTCCTGAGTACAGAGAGTCTGACTGGACGTTGTTACTGGGAGGTGGAGAGGAGAGAGACAGCAGTTCATGTTGCAGTCGCATACAAGAATATCAGCAGAGCAGGAGACTCAGATGAATGTGGATTTGGATACAATGACAAATCTTGGTCATTAAGATGTTACACAAACAGTTATGAGTTTTATCACAACAAAGTCCAAACTCCCGTCTCAGGTCCTCAGTCCTCCAGAGTTGGAGTGTACCTGGATCACAGAGCAGGTATTCTGTCCTTCTACAGCGTCTCTGAAACCATGACTCTCCTCCACAGAGTCCAGACCACATTCACTCAGCCTCTCTATGCTGGACTTTGGGTTAATTGGTTGTGTGGATCCACTGCTGAGTTCTGTAAACTGAAATAGACAGAAGTCATTTAAGGGATTGTGGGTAAAGTTTTATGGTTCATTTCTTCAAATAGTTTTGTTTCCATCTGAGAGCTGATTGTTGTGACATTTCTTCTCTGCACAGAGATCAGCTGTCAATCAAACATTGTGGGCGGTACTTTGACATCTTGTCATCTGTTGTTGTGTAAATGTTTGAGTTTGTTTAGGCGGCGCTCCTTCCTGTGTCTGTTCAGCCATGGAGGCTCTCACTGCTCAGGATGACTTCTGTTTACCTGAACTGATATTTCTCTGCAGGAAAATAAAAATGTCTCTGTGCTCTAAATGTGTGATCAATATTTGTATTGATGTATTTGTATGTTGTTGTTTCTCTTCCACTGCAACACCAGATCTTCATTTATCATAGATATTCTGTTGTCACCACTTTGGAAAGAAACTTTTAATTACATTTACATTTACTTGTGTGAGGTTTTATAAAAGTGTAATGATCCTGATGATAATCAATAAGGAGGTGATTGATTATTGTCTTGTACGTAGCTGAGATTCTGCTCAAACAAACTGATTGTGAGGATGAAGTGAATCTGTTCATGAACTCATTGAACACGAGTCATTGAACAGACTTTACTGATGGGATGTGAACAAACTGAAGCTTTACACAATGAATAAACAAACACGAACAAAGTCTTTTCTTCTCGTCTTCATTCATACAGAGCTGATGGAGAAAATGTCAAACTAATATGAGAAGATAACTGAGGCCGTTTTCCTTCTACTATAAACAAGCTGTTTGAATTTCAATTAACTTTATTAACACAATGACAAAGATACATTTATTGGTGTGTAGCATTTTTTAAATTTAACTTCAACACTTCAAGAAACTGATTTTAATGCAACACTTCATCTTTATTTGTTGACACATTAGTTTATCTATTTATGTCTAAATTAGGGCACAATGTGGTAAAAAAAAATCATATTGTGATATGATTCATGTGAGTAGATTGATCATTTTTGTGTCACATTTTTGGGCTCTGTGCCAAATAAACATGTTTTCTTGCATCAACAGGATTTGTAGTTTTTGTCTGCATTATTCCTTCATCAAGACACTGCAGTTTCTGCGATTTGGATATTACACTGATAATTAAGTTTCCAGACTGGACACAGAAGTTTTAATGTGCAAAATAACGTATTTGAACTTCATGAACTGTATTTCAGATGATGACAACAGAAATGATTTATCACCATCCAAGTCGTCCAGGTTGTATTTTAAAAAATGTCCTAATTTATGGAGCTATGTTGACTCAGCAACAAAACTAACGAGCTGCAGAAGAGCTCACACTGAACAGCAGGTAAAATGTTTAACACGTGATTAAAGTGGATTTTCCCTTTAACAGAGAATCTTTTCTCTCTCCAGTGGAATCAAAAACACACAACTCCTGCCTGATGTTTCTCCTTTATTAACTGATCAGATAAACTGTCAAACATTCAGGAAGCAGAAAAATTCCTGTTTACTGATTCATCATTCGAATAGAAGCCCAGTGACAGTTATCAAAGAGCCAGTTGTAGTCTGAGCCGCCGGTCGCCACAAAGTCAGCGACAGTCTTCCTGCCCTGGAAATTACCCTCTTTGACAACCTGTGAGGAGAAATAAACACAGAGCAGAGGAGTTTGACCCACTGACAGTCTGTTCTGTTATTAATCTACTTCTGAAAAAGATTTACCCTCCAGTTTGAGCTCATGTGTCGAGCTTGGGTCACCACAGTCTGAGATGAGATGCCAAAGTTGTTTCCTTTATGGATGAGCCACTTAGAGCCGTCGCCCAGCGTCACTCTGAGAAACAAACAGAGTTTGAGGATGTTTCATAAAGAGATATCAGAGGGAGTGCTGCTGTACTGAATATCATTACAACTGGGTAATAACATAATAATCTGTCTGTTTTCAGGAAATGAAGAGGAGAGACAGGAGAGGGAGGGAGGAGCGCTTGTTTTGTGTAAGCGAGGAAGCAGGCATCCAGTGAGAGCGGTGCAGGCGAAGGCAGGAGGAGAGAGGAAACGGAGGAAAGTTACAGTGGCAGTTTATTGATGCCAAAAATGAAACTTATGCGTGTAATGAGATACACCAGTGCTGCATCAATTTTTTTCCAATTCACGTTCAGCTTTTTACCAGTACAGGCCGTCTGAACTGATGCACTTGCATCTTACACATTTAAGCCAGATGCATCAGACGCATGAGTGCAGTGATTCCCAAAGTGTGGACTGTAATCAGAACTAAGTAAACAAAACCATGGGATTTAAATGACATGTTATTCTTCAGTTATCTGACCTATTTTAACAGGTGTTACGCTGTATTTGGTGACCTGTCACAGAATCTTATATCTTGTCATTGGTACGATTAGTCTAGTATGTTGATCAACCAAGTAAAATGAAGAAAAATCTAGCATTCACTTAGTCTGATATTGAGTCTTTTAGGTGTCTAAAAATATGTTTTGCTGCTGACTCTGTCCACAGCACGACATTGTTTAGGTTCCTCCACTGATACTCCTGCTGCTTCTACAAACTAGGGACATGTCAACCTCCATCTACTGTAGGTAACACACTGACTATGGAAAACTAACACATGCAGCCACACTTGAAATAATCTGAACTATCCCTTTAATTGTGCATGTCCATAATATTGCTATGAAGTTTCAACTGAAATGTAAAGTATTTTGTACACAGTAATTCATGCACAGCAATGAAAATTATAATAATTTATGTAATGAAAATGTTGATGTGAAAAGTGTGTGTGTGTGTGTGTGTGTGTGTGTGTGTGTGTGTGTGTGTGTGTGCGTGTGTGTGTGTGTGTGTGTGTGTGTGTGTGTCTGGACTGACCGGACTCCAGAGTGGCTGATTGCTCCAAGAATGAATGAATTGGATCCCAGAGGTCGTTTCATCCTCTCAGCTTTATAAACTGGAGAGTTGTAGAGCCGCCTCAGCTCGGCACCTGACAGGTCTGTCAGAGCAGAAGATCACTCAGATTAATCAATCAGCAGGAGAGTCACAGAAAGACCAGAAAAAAAACTCCAAAATACTTACTGCCATCAGACCAGGACTGCACAGTAACAGCCAGCAGAGTCAGAGCCAGAGCACAGAGGAGCATCTTGAAGGAAAACATGTTGGATCGATCTGATCAGTCACGTATCAGTGATTCATTCAGGTGAGGTTTTATAGTTCCCTGACACAGGGAGGACCCTGTTTGGACACAGTAATCAGAGACTGTCCCATCTGTCCCAATTTGCATCACTGTTTGTCTCTTGGCTGCCTGCATCGGTTATTTCCAAACTGTTGACAGCAAACACACCAGATTTCATCACATCAGGGGTCACAGCAGCAGACAGAAAATCAAAAGGTCCATAATAAGACTCGACTGATTAGTTTCATGTCATGCTCATTATATTATGAAGTCTTAGTTTGAAAAATCACTTCTAGCTGCATCTGTTGGGTCAGTGAATCTTTCTGTCATTGGATTTTCCTTTCAGAAACAGGCACTAAAATATAAAGAAAGGAGTGGTTATTTTAGTTTCATTTTAAAGTCTAAAATAAACAAAATAATGTCACAAAAAAGTCAAGAAAGAAAATATTCCTGCACCAGCTGTCTATAAAGTTTCTCTCTTTTACCAAATTAAGATGAGCTCGTCTGTCAAACACACTTCAAACTCGACAAAAAGCAAAAAAAAAACTCATCACAAAGTCTTTGTTAGTCTCTGTGCTGTTCAACAATCACCAGCGGCCCGTACCACGAAACAGGATGTGTGGTTATCGAGGTAACTTTCAGGTGCCTAAGCTTGGCGACGCAGTGATAGGACTATTATTGACACCTTGAACTGGTTTTACTGTGTGATTAATGTTGGGAATTACAGATATTTTACTGTGTGTGTTTGTTTTTGTTATTATTATTATTATTATTATTATTATTATTATTATTATTATTATTATTATTATTATTATTCAGACAGTCAGTTGTTTTTTTTTCTTTTACTGTGTGACCTTCCTGCTTGTGACAGGAGCTGCAGGAGTGTTTCTCTCAGTCTGGATTATGATGGTTGTCTTCTCCTTTATTATTTATCTATTATTTTTTGAAATCTGTCTTCATTTGTAAAATACGCCTGTCAGTAGTTTTGTCTATCCTGTGACTGGTGAGACGCCACCCCGTTTCTGTGAACACGCTCGTGTCTAGATTGAGAAACCCTGGGTTGATTTACCGAGTTGATAACCAGCTCATCCTTGACTGCTCTTTTTAGGTTTAATTTAGCCAGATCACTTTTAGATACCCTGGGTATGTTGAACCAGCTTTGTAAAACAGGTCCCTGGTCTCCCTCCTCCTGACTAACAGGGTTTGGTTGTTGTTATGTTTGTTTGATTTGTTTTTCCACCTCACATTCAGCTACATCACACATTCACCTCAGCCGAGCACTCACTACACCACTGATGATACTGATTTACATCCCTCACATCATTTTTGCGTATAGTTAACTATTGGTTAAATAAATTCATTTGAACTTTAAGCAGAATTATCCATGTGGTCTCCCTTGTTTTGGCTGAACTTTGAGTTGGTTCATGACGGAGAGGAAAGCATAAAGAAGATGAGGAAGAAGAGGTGCTGATATAAGCATATATGTATGTTGGCCTGTATAAAAATTAATTTGCATGATAAAACATGTGTCTATATGACACTGTCCAGCAGAGAGCGCTCTGACCTCATTGTTTACTGCACTGATGTAGCAGCAGTATTCAGATTGCAAAACCAATGCATAGTCCACTTTGAAATGTTCATTTTTTCCATTCCACCTGGGAAATTTTACTGTACTGTCTACCTCTGAATCTTGAATAATTGATTGTTTGTCCCCTAAAACCAGTTTGGTATCAGTCTAAAATAAAAATCAGCAGGCTGTTGTACGTACAGGAAATCAAATTTCCTCTAATTTTCCTTCAAGAAACTGTGTATTTAATGTGACTGAACACGTCTACACAACAGAGCCATAAATTAATTTAATGAGAACCCTTGAAATGTGTGGTTTCTTGAACATAAAGGCCACGACACAGTGTCAGCTGCAGCAGAAAGGACTGAGAGGCAGAGAGAACTTGAGGTGAGTCGACAAAACATCCAACAGGCATCAGACCAAAGTCTCAGTGTGATGTTTTATTACTTTCAGCATTTTAAATATTACACAATGTCACATTTATGTTGATGTCAATATTCACTTCTCTTAAGATTCTACACAAAATATTCTGTTTTTTAAATATTGTTTTTCTGGACCTCATTCTGTTCTCGATCTACTTCTTCTCTGACAGACAGATGGAGCAAAATGTTTTAAAGGAGGAGGGACTGTAGTGGGAGCACTGGGCTGTCAGCTGTGACTGTGGGACAAATGGTTTATATGACTCTCTGGTCAGTTCGAGGGGCCCCTTACCAGGATTTAACTTAGGGCCCCATGAAAATTGAACCTACAGGAGACCTCACACTGAACTGTAACATCAGATGATTTTTTTAACATTAGACTTCCATGCAGATTTTCAAATGACTTTTAGCTGACTGCAGATCAGTTCTTAAACTGACCATCATAACTTTATACTGAGAAATAAATCAGGGTGGTAAATACAGACCTGGTTTCTTCTCATTGATTGATACGGTTGATTTGAAAATAGATGAGTAAACTCTCAGCCTCATTTCAAAGTGGTGGATGAAATGAGTTTTCTTGGGTTTATCCCCCAAACTACACCCCTGAAATAAATAGAGCTAAAATATACGAACAAGATGGACTGAATTATGTCCAACAACAAAAATATATTAAGACGTAGGGTCTGTTTGTTTATTCTGCCTTTTCCACTAAAACCTCTAATTCCATGGGATCAAATTTAATTTAGTGTTTGTGGTCATTCTGCTTTCTGTCTAAACTCTCCACGGCAGAAACCAGTAAAACACACAAAACCCTCATTTACATACTGCTGTCTCCACAATGTTTGCACCTGATGTCATTTACACAATTATTCTTAGTCGATCACCTGAAAAACACACAACAACCAAACGTTCAATATGTTAGAATGAACACAGTTTAGTTCTTTTTAATTGGGATCTTAGTAAATCAGGCCCAAGTTTGTGTGACTACATCTGTGTCTTACTACATCTGACCACAAGGTGGAGACATGGACACACTGGATTGTTAATGTGACGTCATGCTGAACGAACAAACAGTTAAAACTTTTGGTACAACAGTGTCCAAACTCTCGTCTCAGGTCGTCAGTCCCCAAAAACATGTCAAAATATTTCCTGAAACTTATATTTTTCAAATATTTGTCTAATATATTTAGATATATTATTAATTCTAATGTAACTTGTGGAATGTCATGTTTATTCTCTCAGGTCTCCTTTTCATGTCCACAGTCTGATCCAGAGCTGTTTTTGTTTTTTCCTTAAAATAATTTCTACCTGGTCTCCATTAGAATTACATGTGTGGATCAGGCTGTATCCTACACACTGTGTCATATTTATAAGAAGATATTTGTTGATATATTGAACTGAAACTATTTTTGATCTAATTTATCAGCCTTTTCTACTGTTTGGATGTTTGCATATAGATGTTTTTGGACTTAATGTGCAGCCAGTTGATGGATTGAACTGTTTTACTGGGATGTTTCTGATGAACTCGGTAACTCTGCTCCTTTCACAACATGTGAATGTAACTGAGGACACTCCTCCTTGTAAGGGAGGACACCTGTGTCCTGTCCTCCATTTAATGTCTGTTGAGCTGCTTCGTCCTTCAGTATCCTGAAGAACAAATGTGGCTGAAATAAAGAATATTGTCTTTTGCATCATGGCTACGAGTGTGTGACTATTTCCTCCTACAAATCCTGAAACTTTAATAAGAACAAATTTCTTTGCCACTGCCAGTGAAGCTTTAATAACTTTAAGGTAATTATGAAAATAAAAATGTTTCAGTGTGATCAGTGCTGATTAAAAACAACAAAAACTCTAATTATTAATTAAATGTAAAAAATAAAAAAATAGTATAAATTCTACAGATTGATGGATTCATATTCATCCACAAATTAACAGCAGAAGCAGCTGATCTGGTTCATTCGTGTCCTTCTGGACTCACAGTCACAACAAATGATGGATGTTTGTTTCAGTGCTGCTTTGACTCAGGATCATATTCTCACATTAAACTGTTTTTGTCACAAAATGCTTCAAAGTTGATCCTTTAATATGTGAAAAAACTTTCATACAGAAATTTATTTTATGTCAGTTCAGTTCAAGAAAGTTTAGTAAAAGAAAAGTGAACAGAACCAGAGGAAGAGTTAGAGAAAAATGGAGCCATCAGCAAAGTCTGAGGAGTCAAAAAGTATTTTACAACTAAAAACTGACATGTTTTAAATGTGGATCAGGTTTTAACTGAGGCTTTGTTGTAAACAAGGAGACACAGTTCAGATTCTGCTCCTCCTCCTGGAATGAATCAGAGCTTGATAAGCCCTCCCTCCTCCTCCTGCTCTCAAACACAGTGAGCTCCACTCTGCACATGTATTTCCTTGTTCCCTCCCCTTCAGATCTACAGTTTGAAGATGGGTGGAACCAACATGTGGTGACGTGCAGCAGCTGACAGGCCACATTCACTGCAGAGACACAGCTTGTTTAGATCAGAGCTCAGACTGGTTTCAGTTATAAGGAAGTGAAACTCAGACAGTCGTTGTTACTGAGAGGTGAAATGGCGCAGAAAGGAGTTCAGCTGGACCGGGAAACTTTCTCTTGTTCCATCTGTCTGGATCTACTGATGGATCCGGTGGCTACTCCCTGTGGACACAGCTACTGCATGAACTGTATTAAAACCTTCTGGGATGAAGAGGATGAGAAGAAAATCCACAGCTGCCCTCAGTGTAGGCAGACTTTCACACCGAGGCCTGTCCTGCTGAAAAACACCATGTTAGCAGCTTTAGTGGAGGAACTGAAGAAGACTGGACTCCAAGCTGCTCCTGCTGATCACTGCTATGCTGGACCTGAAGATGTGGCCTGTGATGTCTGCACTGGGAGAAAACTGAAAGCCCTCAAGTCCTGTCTGGTCTGTCTGGTCTCTTACTGTGAGAAACACCTGCACCCTCACTATGAATCCTCTGCTTTTGAAAAACACAAGCTGGTGGAGCCCTCCAAGAACCTCCAGGAGAACATCTGCTCTTTTCATGATGAGGTGATGAAGATGTTCTGTCGTACTGATCAGCAGTGTATCTCTTTTCTCTGCTCTGTGGACGAACATAAAGGCCACGACACAGTGTCAGCTGCAGCAGAAAGGACTGAGAGGCAGAGAGAGCTCGAGGTGAGTCGACAAAACATCCAGCAGAGAATCCAGGACAGAGAGAAAGATGTGAAGGTGCTTCAACAGGAGGTGAAGGCTATTAATGGTTCTGCTGATAAAACAGTGGAGGACAGTGAGAAGATCTTCACTGAACTGATCCGTCTCATGGAGAAAAGACGCTCTGATGTGAAGCAGCAGGTCAGATCCCAGCAGGAAACTGAAGTGAGTCGAGTCAAAGAGCTTCAGGAGAAGCTGGAGCAGGAGATCACTGAGCTGAAGAGGAAAGACGCTGAGCTGGAACAACTCTCACACACAGAGGATCACAACCAGTTTCTACACAACTACCCCTCACTGTCAGCACTCAGTGAATCTACAGACTCATCCAGCATCAATATCCATCCTCTGAGGTACTTTGAGGACGTGCCAGCTGCTGTGTCAGAGCTCAGAGACAAACTACAGGACGTTCTGAGTGAGAAATGGACAAACGTCTCACTGACAGTGACTGAAGTGGATGTTTTACTGTCACAACCAGAACCAGAACCCAAGACCAGAGCTGAGTTCTTAAAATATTCAACTGAAATCACACTGGATCCAAACACAGCAAACACATATCTGTTATTATCTGAGGGGAACAGAAAAGTAACAAGAATGAAACAACAACAGTCTTATTCTAGTCACCCAGACAAATTCACTTATTGGTCTCAGGTCCTGAGTAGAGAGAGTCTGACTGGACGTTGTTACTGGGAGGTGGAGAGGAGAGGGAGAGGAGTTGGTGTAGCAGTCGCATACAAGAATATCAGCAGAGCAGGAAACTCAAATGAATGTGGATTTGGATACAACGACAAATCTTGGATGTTATGTTGTTACACAAACAATTATTACTTTTATCACAGCGATGTCGAGACTCCCATCTCAGGTCCTCGGTCCTCCAGAGTTGGAGTGTACCTGGATCACAGTGCAGGTATTCTGTCCTTCTACAGCGTCTCTGAAACCATGACTCTCCTCCACAGAGTCCAGACCACATTCACTCAGCCTCTCTATGCTGGACTTTGGCTTCTTTATTTTGGATCCACTGCTGAGTTATGAAATAGACAGAAGTCATTTCAGGGACATTGGGTTAAATTCTGTTTCATTTCTTAAAATTGTTTAGTTTCCATCATTGTTGCTGAGAGCTGATTGTTGTGGCATTTCTTCACTGCACAGAGATCAGCTGTCAATCAAACATTGTGGGCGGTACTTTGACATCTTGTCATCTGTTGTTGTGTAAATGTTTGAGTTTGTTTAGGCGGCGCTCCTTCCTGTGTCTGTTCAGCCATGGAGGCTCTCACTGCTCAGGATGACTTCTGTTTACCTGAACTGATATTTCTCTGCAGGAAAATGTAAACTTCTCTGTGCTCTAAATGTGTGATCAATATTTGTATTGATGTATTTGTATGTTGTTGTTTCTCTTCCACTGCAGCACCAGATCTTCATTTATCATAGATATTCTGTTCTCACCACTTTGGAAAGAAACTTTTAATTACATTTACATTTATTTGTGTGAGGTTAAGTAAAAGTGTAATGATCCTGATGATAATCAATAAGGAGGTGATCGATTATTGTCTTGTACGTAGCTGAGATTCTGCTCAAACAAACTGACTGTGTGCATGAAGTGAATCTGTACATGAACTCATTGAACACGAGTCATTGAACAGACTTTACTGATGGGATGTGAACAAACTGAAGCTTTACACAATGAATAAACAAACATGGACAAAGTCTTTTCTTCTCGTCTTCATTCATACAGAGCTGATGGAGAAAATGTCAAACTAATATGAGAAGATAACTGAGGCCGTTTTCCTTCTACTATAAACAAGCTGTTTGAATTTCAATTAACTTTATTAACACAATGACAAAGATACATCTATTGGTGTGTAGCATTTTTTAAATTTAACTTCAACACTTCAAGAAACTGATTTTAATGCAACACTTCATCTTTATTTGTTGACACATTAGTTTATCTATTTATGTCTAAATTAGGGCACAATGTGGTAAAAAAAAACAATCATATTGTGATATGATTCATGTGAGTAGATTGATCATTTTTGTGTCACATTTTTGGGCTCTGTACCAAATAAACATGTTTTCTTGCATCAACAGGATTTGTAGGTTTTGTCTGCATTATTGCTTCATCAAGACACTGCAGTTTCTGCGATTTGGATATTACACTGATAATGAAACTTTGATCATATTTTGATTACTGATGCAGCCCTGGCCTAAAATTAAAAGTTTCCAGACTGGACTACACAGAAGTTTTAATGTGCAAAATAATGAATTTGAACTTCATGAACTGTATTTCAGATGATGACAACAGAAATAATTTATCACCAACCAAGTCGTCCAGGTTGTATTTTAAAAAATGTCCTAATTTATGGAGCTATGTTGACTCAGCAACAAAACTAACGAGCTGCAGAAGAGCTCACACTGAACAGCAAGTAAAATGTTTAACACATGATTAAAGTGGATTTTCCCTTTAACAGAGAATCTTTTCTCTCTCCAGTGGAATCAAAAACACACAACTCCTGCCTGATGTTTCTCCTTTATTAACTGATCAGATAAACTGTCAAACATTCAGGAAGCAGAAAAGTTCCTGTTTACTGATTCATCATTCGAATAGAAGCCCAGTGACAGTTATCAAAGAGCCAGTTGTAGTCTGAGCCGCCGGTCGCCACAAAGTCAGCGACAGTCTTCCTGCCCTGGAAATTACCCTCTTTGACAACCTGTGAGGAGACATAAACACAGAGCAGAGGAGTTTGACCCACTGACAGTCTGTTCTGTTATTAATCTATTTTTGAAAAAGACTTACTATCCAGTCTGAGCTCATGTGTCGAGCTTGGGTCACCACAGTCTGAGATGAGGTGCCATAGTTGTTTCCTTTATGGATGAGCCACTTAGTGCCGTCGCCCAGCGTCACTCTGAGAAACAAACAGTTTGAGGATGTTTCATAAAGAGATATCAGATATCATCACAACTGGGTAATAACATAATAATTAAAGTGCTTGGACTGACCGGACTCCAGAGTGGCTGATTGGTCCAAGAATGAATGACGTGGACGCCAGAGGTCGTTTCAGCCTCTCAGCTTTAAAAAATTGGAGAGTTGTAGAGCCGCGTCAGCTCGGCACCTGACAGGTCTGTCAGAGCAGAAGATCACTCAGATTAATCAATCAGCAGAAAGATCAGAAAAAAAAACTCCAAAATACTTACTGCCATCAGACCAGGACTGCACAGTAACAGCCAGCAGAGTCAGAGCCAGAGCACAGAGGAGCATCTTGAAGGAAAACATGTTGGATCGATCTGATCAGTCACGTATCAGTGATTCATTCAGGTGAGGTTTTATAGTTCCCTGACACAGGGAGGACCCTGTTTGGACACAGTAATCAGAGACTGTCCTATCTGTCCCAGTTTGCATCACTGTTTGTCTCTTGGTTGCCTGCATCGGTTATTTCCAAACTGTTGACAGCAAACACACCAGATTTCATCACATCAGGGGTCACAGCAGCAGACAGAAAATCAAAAGGTCCATAATAAGACTCAACTGATTAGTTTCATGTCATGCTCATTATACCATCTTAGTTGTTTTTGTTGAGGAGAGAGACCTGAAAATACTCACATTTAATCAGAAAAATCATTAATCCTGCCACAATTTCTCTCCACTTGAAAAAAAGTCCAGACATGTGCCTCGAATGTTTTGTTCTGAGACAGAAGGACATCAGTTTAAAACTGTAATTCTATATAATCCCCATTTTTACTAAATGCATCTGTAATCTGATTGTCTTTTTTTATTTGTAACTGTAGTGGAATACAGTTACCTTTTTTAGTATCCAGATTACATGACCCTGTTAATCCATTACTCCCCAAACCTGACTGGTTCTTCAAATCATCCCTTTAAAGTTCTATATGTCAGAACAGAGTAAATCCTGTGCGAGGGTTTTCTTCATAGCGGTCAGTGAAGAGTTTTATTCTACAATCAGTCTGAAACAGTGAATCTTGCTGGACTCAGACTGTTTACAGGATTAAACTGAAAACTCAAAGGTCATGTTTGGGTGGATTTCATCATCCTAAAAACTCCGAGTTGACAAATTGTGGATGTCCCTCGACAGCAAACGGCAGCCTCTCTTCACAAGTCGCTCAAAATATTCCAGCCAACAGACACATTTAATGATAGAAAACATTTTAATGGAAAAACAAGTATTAGTATTTCTGTCTTATTATTATTTTTCTTACAAATCAAGTTATCAGTTAATAACAGTCTGACAGTGACAGATTCAAATCAGCCTTTTCAGTGAACAACTGTGTTTTTATGATCCCATGTCTATTTCTGTATCCAGTAATTTATATAAAAACAGAACCGGGATCAATATCCTCAGAATCCCCCTGATTGGCTCAGCAGTAACGTGGCGTCAGGTGTGCAGGAAGTTGTCATCGTGGTCATCAGCAGGTCGCAGTGAACGAAGACCTCCTGGCTGCCAAACAGACTGGAGCTGCTGGCGCTGACGCCACCGATGGCGGGCAGGTAGGAATGATGGAGGATGGGCAGCTGCACGGACAGCCGGCGCCGCATGCTGAGAGAAAAAAACACAGGAAGGAAGTGAAATCACAAAAACTACAAACACGACAACTGTAGGAAATCTAAATTATCTATAATAATGATGTTGACCGCAGCCCCCTGGTAGGCCATGACAGCACTACACCGAGGTCATTAAGAATAAATAAATCAAACATTTTTAAGTTTCAATTTGAAATCATCTTTAGAAAAGTAATCAGAACAGATAAGACAAATCCACAGGATTTAAATGATATGTTATTCTTCATTTATGTGATTTACTGTTACAGAAGATTTTCAGATTTCAGATTTTTGGACCGTGGCATTTTTAAGTTTGGACGTGGCCGGTCTGAATAATCTGAGTTAAAGGTAGAGTTAGTAGGATTTGTCTGAACGTTTTGGGTTGGTGAAACATCCTGAGCAAAGTAAAACAATGAGAAAAAGTAAAGAAATACCCTGTAATCTCTGTAAATACAGCCACCACCACCACTTACTGGGTGAAATATGTAATTTGAGTCAGCAGGAATATTTTGCAGATTATACCTATAATAAACTGTAAATTCTAGTTAAGTTTACTTGAAAAAATAGCAAATTGATTACCTCGGGAAAAAAATAAGTAGAGCAAAACTCTGTAAAGTATGGCCATCAAAATTGTCCTTATTTAAATAAAATATTTAATTTATAAAAGTATTTTCATTTTAGTTTGTGTCACAAGTTTCCTGCAGTTTCCTGCACCTGAAAGCAGGTGAAAGAAGAAGAAGCAGCAGAGACGGAGGGAGACAGCGTGAGAATTTAGACAGATGTGTCAACGTGATATAAAATCTTTTGGATCATGAATCATAATGTCGCTGTACAGTTCTGTGGTGCGTGAAGTTTTACTCCAAGTCTTTTATTATCTGGATAATGTATCCAGAATCAGAGCTCACAGGTTTGGTTGTTGTGGACTCACCTTTCAGGAGAGTTGATGCCATCTGGACTTGAAGGTTTCCTCTCTGAGTTTCTGTCCTCAGAACAGACCTGAGCTACATGAGTCCACGTCGACGACCTGACTTCACCTGCAGGGAGAAACTCTGCTTCAGTTTGAAACCTCTTTGTTTTCACAGTTTGTCTGTATGACGTCATGTTTTTGTTACCGTTGTTCTTTTCTCTCGTCAGGCGGTGAAGCTTCGGCTCGGGAGCGGTCGACTCCTCAGACAGCTGCATGGTGAGCGTCTCTATCTCTACGTCCAGCTGCAAACAACAACAACCAGAAGCTGCGCTGCAGAATGAATTCACTCAGACAGACAGACATCATCAGCATCTGATGTGTCATGCTGATGTCACCTGTGCAGTTTGACTCCTCAGCTGCAGGTTCAACCTGCTCAGCTGCTCTTCTTCTTCTTCTTTATCTTCTTCCTCTGCAGCTTCACTCTGCAGCTTGCCGCTGTTCAAACACACGTACACAACCTGCAACAAAGTGAAACCAGGTAAAGGTGAAAACAACACCAAGTCCTAGAAATGCGGTTCAACAACTGCAGTCCTGAAACTGCAGCTAGGATCCATTTAGCTGTCAATGACCAATATGACAGTACTGTTGCATTTCAGTGGTTAAAAGATGTTTGGTTACATGAATGAACACCAGATTGTGATAAAAATCAAGAACTTTTCAAGCAGTATATTCAAACTCAAGCATATTTTTGATCATGAAAACATGACGGTTAAAATGAAGAACTTTCAGAACTTAAGAATTCGCAGTCTGACATAAAACTGACCTTTGGTGCAAACATCCAGCTCAGGGTGAGGACGTTACAGCATAGGATGAGGACGCTGGTCAGACAGAACTGAACAGGAGGATTGTGGGATGTCAGCAGTGATCCCGACACTCCTGACGCACTGAACACGGTCACGGCGAACACAGTCAGCGTCAGGCGTTTACTGCTGACGGCAGGATGATCGACCTGCATGGTCCTGATGTTCCAGGCCAGGAAGCATCCAAGACCCTGCAGGAGAAACACCACAGGTGTTTTTTAAATGAAGTGATTGTTATTATTATTATTTCTGCCAGAGAGGTTTTCTGACAGAAGTCACTGAAGGCTAACTTCTCCCTTGCCAGGCAACCAGAGGTTGTCAATACCACACAGACTGCAAACAGAAACCACACTCTTGTCCCTCACCTCTTGATTCTGTGTGATGTGTAGGTATGTGTCAGCAGAGATTAGCTGTACGGTGTCAGATCTGTACTGACCAGCAGGGGGCCTTTGTATCCGCAGACCGCAGTGAGCCACAGCTCCATGTTGGTGCTGCTGCAGTGTTCAGAGTACGGCTGGACGAGAACGTCCTGATCAGCAGCGTCGCTCTGAAACAAACAAAAGACCGGAGTTTATTCCTGAAGCAGCTCACCTGACAAACAACTACTGATAAAATAATACTGATCCTCCATGTAGTCTCCCTCCACAGGGGGTCAGAGGTCACATCAGACTCTTCATATACTCCCCCCCCCTCCCATGTCCTGGAAAGTTTGTTTACTCAAGTACTGTATTTTCTGGTACATGTACTTTAATATTTCTCTGTTCTGATACTTCAGAGTACTGCCCCACAACATGTCAGAGGAAATACTGTACTTTTTATTGGACTACATTTATTCTAAGTGCTACAGTTCCAAACAAGATTTTATACACAAAACAAATATGATAAATTACTGTGCAAAAAAACAAAATTAAAGCACTGGTTCGAAAGAGTTTTTTGGTTTGTGGTCCCTTTCAAAAAATGAACTTCATATTTCAAAGTTGTCTGCATTTAAAAAAATATTCAATATTTCACAAAAAGTAAATATATAAAGACTAAAGTCTAGAAAATGAAAACAGATTTGTGTATCAGAACTTAGTTTTTTCTACTTTCCTCTCTCATGAGTCATCTGACGACCCCTCAGATTTATCTGGTGGCCCTTTGAAGGGGCCGGATCCCCAGGTTGAAAACCACTGGACATAACTAGCAAACTATATATGTAAAGTAGTTCAAAGTGTCTCCACCTGGAGGCGCTCCAACAAGAACATGCTGCTCTAACACTGATGCATCATTAAGAAGAGTCTAATAATGGATCAGATATCAGTCATTTTACTGCACAACCAGAACATTTACTACATGAATACTGCTGACAGTACTACTGTACTTTTGGATTTTGACTCATAACAGAGTATTTTCACATTGTTTTATTGGTACTTTTACTGAAGTAAAGTATACATAAACTCTCTTACATCTGCTTTTTTGTCCTTCATCCAACACACCTTATCGTCTCAGTATCGTTACCTGTAAGTTGTGCTGCAGCACCACCCGTCTGAGGGGGTCCAGGAGCTGCCAGGAGGTTAAAACAAACACATCCAGCAGGATCATCCAGAGCACCACACAGTCCGCCTGCTGCTGGAGACACAACAACAACAAACAACAAACAAACATTTACTTCACCGTATCATGATGATGCAACAGTCAAATCTACATGTAAAGGAAAAATCTGTGTTTTTTTACTACAAGTTTTATTGTAGGGATGAAATGATACCAAAAATTCATGGTACGATAATACTTCGATAAAAAGTCCATGATGTGATATTTATCACAATATTAAAAAACAAAAAAAAAAAAAGACAAGTTGAAAAAATGTCCTTAAAGTAAATAATAAATCAGATGTGTGCTGCATTTTTGTTTGTATGAAATTTGTTTTTCTTCAAAGGAATAATTTAAAATTCAGTCATTATCTCCTCATGCTGATTGAAGGTCAGGTTTAGTTTTTTAGTCCATAAAACTCTGCTGGAGTTTCACAGGAAAACGGAGCTGCAGAATCAACAAACAGTTGAAGTGAAAGGTGACCAGCTTTCAAACGTAAAAAAAAAAAAAAAAAAAAATACCTCCATGCTGCTCGTCTGGTGTAATCCAAGTCTCCTAAAGTCCCAACATGACAAGTTGACGAAAAAATTTTTATTTACTTAATAAAATACAATAAAGTAGCAGCGATGACCTAAATGTCCAGAAGATGTGCATAAATTGTCTTTGATAATGAATGTTTGAAACAGTGCAGCAGTCTGTAGTCCTTTTATAAAATAAAATAAATAAAATAAAATAAATGGTGTGGAGCGAACAGAAGAAGAGAAGCGAGTAAAGACGCTGCTATTATGAGTTCAAATGACAAAACTATGAAATGAACTGTGTATGAAATTTAATTTGTCTGAGAGTTTTTTCTTTTCTTTTTTCTTTTCTCTTCCTTCTTGTTTATTTATTTTTATTAATTTATTTTTACTTCTTTGTTTAGTTTTGTTTATCTGTTTGATTGTGTGTTTTCTATCAGACTTGTTGAAACACATCTTTAGATTTATAACCGTGTACACGTCACAGTTCTGTACAGTATTGAGATATTTTTTTATCATGATATTATGGTATTCAGTATATAGTTACATCCCTTTTGTAATCTATTACTCCTGTGAGTTACAGAAACATTTTACTGATGAATTGATTGAAAGACACGGTGGATATTCACCTTGTGTTTGATGTTGCAGAGTGAATAAACCCTCCATGTTTTGGTGAACAGCACAGCGAAGCCCACAGTGTGTCCCACTGACAGAGTCCACAGACGAACCTGCAGGAGCAAATCAGTCCAACATGATGAGAGACACTGTGGACGCTGACACAGTGGAGACATGGGACGTCAAAACTGTCAACTGACAAGACTGTTTTTCATGATTAGAGCATCACTGAAATGATTTTGATGGTTTACGTTTGCAGAAAAATGAGACAGTGGGAGACGTTGCAAGTTGATACTTTCATTCTAGAATATTCTGCCCTACAAATGAAATGGGCAGGAACTTCCCAGAGAGCACAACTGAGAAAAATGATTTGAAAGTTTTTCTTGTTGTCAAGTAAAAATAATTGTGTATGTGTCAGTTTTATATCTTTATATGAGGTTATTGTTTCTACAAATTAATCCTGACCTCTGATTTGACCTCTGACCAGGAAACACTGAGTCAAGGCAGAAAAGTTTCAAATTTTACTTTGTTGATTAGCCATGTACTGATTTATATGCATATTATGTAAAGCTCTCTTCTGTACAGTATGTCTTTATGTGTTTATGTTATGTTGCTTCATTAAAATGCAGCTGTATGAACTCACAGAGCAGAGGAGCTCAAACGTCCAGTTGGACAGCGAGGCTCCGTCCAGACCGGACATCAGGACTGAGGAGGAGGACAGCAGGATGCCCAGCAGCAGCAGCTCGTCCTGGGATCCACCGCTCGATCTGAGCAGCCTGTACACACACACACACACACACACACACACACACACATAAAAAAAAAACCCACAATCACAAATCAGAATCTGGTCTGTTGCCAAGTAGGTTTTCAAATATAAGGACTTTGCCTCGGCACTTTCAGGGTTCACAAACATTTTCCAAAGCTAAATTCAAGGACTCTGCAAGCATTTTCAAGGTGCGTTTCCAACCTTTACCAGCTCTGTGTGTGTATGTATGTGTATATATGTGACACTGAGGTGAATCTAAAGGAGTTGTACCAGTGTTTGCGGTTGATGACAGTGAAGAAGAGGACAGTCAGAGTGATGATGATGGTCACAGCTGCAGCTGATGAAATGATGGCGTACAGGAGGAGGCTGGCGTGCTGCTGCTGCAGAAGGACCAGAGTCTGATCTCTGGCTGGTCTTTGACCTGCAGGAACAAACATTTAACATCCATCCAAACTTTATCATGACCGATCAACGCTCAATTCACCATATTCACACGGCGGCCATTTTCCTCTGACATCACTGGAGGTGGGAACCTCAAAAGTCTGATAAATCATTATACTGCTCACTGAATGATCAACAACTGAAAAGACAATGGATAAAATCAGGCCATATTTCAAACTAAAGCAACATAATTTATAATCCATTACCTACTGTGACAACAGCTAGTGTTAGCATTCAGTAACATCCTAGCTAACGTTACCATTTTATTAAATGACAGCAGGAAAAGTGTCTCACCTTTAAACTTCAGCAGTTGGTTCATCAGTCGGAGCTGCTGGGTGGACGTACTGAACTCTCCCACCAACACACCACTGCTGCCTGACACACACACACACACACACACACACACACACACACACACACACACACACACACACACACACACACACACACACACACACACAGAGCACATGTTCTGAATGTACACATGCTGATTAATAGCAACACGTGAATATTAACATACAAACTGAACATCAGAGCAGTGAAGTGACTGAAAGCACCTTGAAACTGAATCAGCTCGATCGTCGTCATCCTCTCCCCGTTTCGAAACAGAACTGGACCCTGAAAAAAAAAATACAAGACACATTTATCACCTGATTACAAACACACAAATATATGTCTAATAAAATATATCAGTGTAAAACATACAGTGTGTTACAGGTGTGTATTCCAGATGTGTAAATGTGCTCACTGTGACTCCGTCGAACTGCGTCTGCTTCACAGCCTGCAGCAGCATCTTGTGAACCTCCTCGTCACTGACGCTCACGTTTCTCTGGACGCTGAACTTCTCTCTGTTCTTCACAGCCTCCATCACCTGACTGAGAGCTTTGGCCGCGACCCACACAGCGTCGTAGGCGAAGGCGTGGAGGTGGCTGACCTTCGACCCCTCCTGGATCAGCTGTCTGAGGTAGGAGTCCTGGTAGTTCTGAGGAGTCTGCAGAGACACAGCAGGATGGGAGTCAGAGTCATTATGAAAACTGATGTGAAATCAGACGGGTATTAACATGAGTCCTGGGTGATAACAGTGTGTGTGTGTGTGTGTGTGTGTGTGTGTGTGTGTGTGTGTGTGTGTGTGTGTGTGTGTGTGTGTGTATGTAGTGTGTCCTGATCCACACTGAATCATTTGATTCATTAAAGCAAATCTATCTGTCTGTCTGTCTGTCTGTCTGTCTGTCTGTCTGTTTTACTGGTTTCTGACCCGTCCAGAGACTCCCGGCGTGTTGGTCTTGCTGAGCTGTCTGATCTGCAGCCTGATGGATCTGTCTGCAGCCGTCAGCAGACTGTTTGCCGTACAGCCAGAAACCTGCCAGCCCAACCTCCACCCAGCTCCTCCTCCGTCAGCGATGATCCACTGGTACCGAGCTCCAAACAGGTTCAGCCTGTAGGCCTGAGAGACACACAGAGAGACGCATCATGGCCTCCTTGATGTCTCCATCTGGTGTCTTGTTATGTTTTTTTGTGTGTTGTCTTGTGATGTGTTAATTAGAGCCTGACCAATAATGGATTTTTGGGGTTGATGCAGATTAAATGAGTAAAAAATTCTGATTCCTATATATTCCAATATTCTTTATACAGAATATAGAATATTTACATAAACACACATTGTCACATCCCACCAATCTGACAAAGATGTTAAGGAGGCAGGATGTTTTATACTTTAACAATCAATGTTTCTGTCCCAAAAGACATCAGGACACAATCAACTTTCACCAGGATTGAATGCTGGTAAAAGTTTATCCACAACCAGGAAAAACACACTGGCACACAAGGCATACTTACACAGCAGAAAACCTCAGAGGCAGAATCTGTCTCAAACTGTCCGATGATGATCCGAACGTCACTTTCCTGCAACAGTGAGTCAATTCAGCCAAATTCAAAATAGCTTTGTTAGCATGGGAAATAGATGTTAACATTGCCAAAGGAAGTTGACCAAACAAAACAAAACAATAAAAAATACACTGCCAAAGTCAATGTAAAAGAAAAAACACAAAAATGTAAATAAACAGAAGAACTTCAGTAAATACGAGAACACAAATGAGCACAAAGACAACTTAAATAAGGTTCTGCATAGAGCACATAAAGTGCATTTAGTGTGCAGCCATGTAAAGATGTCCCAGGGTGTTTCCTGGGTCAGGATCACACACTGAGCCTGAAGGTGGACAAGTAGTAATAGTGCAAAAAGTTTCTCAGACAGTGTAAAGTTTAACAACTGTTAACCAAGTTATGCTGCTGTATTCATTATTTGAAGGAAAATGTACAGTGAGCAGGTTATTAATGTGACATAAATCCTGACAGGATGATGCAGGACAATGACGTGAAGCAGAGGTGTCTTGAATCATCCTGAAGGGCTTTATTTCACAATACTGACCTTCTCACTGTACATTATCCTACTTATTTTATGGTTATGTAACAAAAAAATCAATAATTCGACATAAAATATTCATTTTAAAACGAATTTAGTGATTTATGAGTGATTTTATGGTTCCTCCAGGGTCTATCATCAGAACCGTTTCCATAGCAATAGTCTCTTCTTCAGAGCAACGGTCTGTTCTACAGAAATAACAGACCTTAAAATGCTGTAACGAGTATTTAACAAAGCCATGTAATAAAACACTGTAACATTCACTACTGTGCAAATGTTGCATGAAACTGTGCATAGCAGAACATCATGACGTGGATATTAAATATTGTTGTTATTTTGTATAAATGTTCAGTAAATGCACTGCGAACCTTCAGCCTCCTCAAGCTGCTGCAGACGTCTTCAGAGAGACTTTGTGTGGAAACGAGCTGAACATCAGCCTTCAACAGCTGTCTGATGAGATCCTTCTTCATCTGCACAAACAGAAAATAAGAACCAGGAGCACCACAACATTTCATTTAAAAAGGTTAACTGACACACAAATGTCACCTTTAACAAATATTGTGCACCCTGCGATTTGAATTGAATTGAAAATTGCAGTAGACCGTTTCAATACAATTTTGATTGATTGTTTGGCCCTAATTAATACAGAAACATGGTTCCTAGTCAGAATTATTTTCTGCAGAATCTTGATAACCAACTTACTGAATTATCTCCCAATAATTTTGTTTGGTTTGCAGTTCCTGAATGTATGTAGAAATGCAGGAAATGGGATTTAAAATCTGATCTTTTGTTCTGATTTAGACACCAAACACCATCATGAATACTGTTCCAGCATCACCTCTGAGTATCTGGGTCCTTCCTGTGTGATCACACCCACTCTTCTCCACCTGTAGCGCTGCAGCAGCTTCACTGTGGCCTGGTTCAGAGCCCGGTCCGACGGCACCGTGCTGAACAGGTTCCCGTACCACTTCCTGTTGGACAGGCTGGGGGACGAGGCCGCAAAAGATACCTGGGGCACGAGAGGACATGAAACAACAGGAAGTTAGCTGTCTTCAAAACAAAACAACGATAAGTCTGAAGGGGGTGAGATGTGTACCTGCAGCAGGGTGAGAGCTGGCAGAGAGCGAGCGATGAGCGCCGTCACAGATGGACACACCCCTCCAAACAGCAGCAGGTACTTTGGCCCCGCCCACATGGCATCAAACAGAGCTTTGAGTGCTTTAGCGGGATCACACTGTGGAACATGGGATGGAAACAGGAAACATGGACATTACTGTGATACTGAGGGTCCAGACAGCAGGGACAGAGGACAGTGGGCCTTTAAAACCAGTAGAAGATCCAACACTTTGCACACAAAACTCTTAATCTGGGCGACAGTCACTCATTTTGTAAGGACCTGGCCTGGGAACCAGAGGGTAGCCAGTTCAAGTCCAGCTTGGACTAAAAAGAACAAAGTGGACTGGTGGCTGGAGAGGTGCCAGTCTCCAAGGCCCTGAAGGCAGCCACTTCAAAAAACTGAATTTCCCCCATGGGAGACTAATAAAGGACGTTCATCTTCTCTTCAGACATCAGTAACTCTCTGAAACAGACAGTCCTGCAGTAGTCCAGATGTCCCTCCCAGCAACATCCTCCAGCTCTTCCTGAGGCATTCGCAGGCCAGAAGACATAATCTGTCCACCGTGTTTTAGGTCTGTCCCGGGGGCTCCTACAAGTTGGACCTCCAAAGGAATGCATCCAGAAGGATCCTGATCAGATCCCTGAACCATCTCTGCAGGCTCCTTTTGGCACAAAGTAGCAGCGGCAACAGAGTCCAAAATCTGTGTCCATCAAGCTCCATAAATCCAACTTTACACAAATACAGCAACACAAGCTTCACCTGGCGTGGTGTGTTGGTATAGTGGTCAAGAAACTATTTGTGCTCTTCTGTCTAGCAACACTTGTTGCCTGCATAAAGTTCCTGCATAGGTAAACATGTGACCCAAAGCCTAATTGTGACATCTAGTGGTCAACTTAGTGTCCTACACACATTTACCTGTAATAATTTACCTTATAGATGCTCTTCGTGCATACTGGAACCTTAATAACCTCCAGAAATTGCTTAATCTACAAAAAGTCAACAGCAGTTGGAGGACAGACATCAGTAACTTTCTGAAACAGAGTCCTACAGAAGTCCAGATGTTCCTCTTCCCAGTAACATCTTCCAGCTCTTCCTGAGGGATCCCGAGGTGTTCCCAGGCCAGAAGACATAATCTGTTCAACATAATCAGTCAGACCTCCAAAGGAAGGTACCCAGACGGATCCTGATCAGATCCCTGAACCATCTCTGCTAGGGAGCACCGGCTCCTGTCCAGGAACTAATTTATCACCCACTGGTGAGGGGTGTATCTATTTAATTTATATCTATATATATCTATGGCAGCGTTTCCCAGTCCTGGTCCTCAAGGTCCACTGCCCTGCATGTTTTAGGTGTCTCCCCGCTCCAAGACATCTGATTAAGACGATCAGCCTAACATCAAGGCTCTGCAGAAGTCTGATAATGACCTGTACTTTATCATGGGCGTAGGTAGAACTCTGAAAGTCCTGCAGGTGGAACCTTTATGAAAGGTTTTAACAGGAACAAAAAAGGTTTCGCTTATGGGGACGAGCCCTTTTTAGAATGCTTTATGGTTCTAGTTAGCACCTTTATCTCTAAGAGTGTGGTTGTGACTTCCTGTCTCACTGTCTGCCAAAGTCCATTCACATTTTGTTCAGTTTATCTGTTAAAAACACCCAGTCCTTCTTCAAGATCATTAATGATTTCTTATGACTCATAAACTCTTTCAGCAAACATTCAGCATTAATTTGAACTCTAATTAACGTGAAACATGCAAACTAAAACAGTAGTTCCAGCCCAGAATAGAAATTTTTAAAAAAATTCAGAAGTACAGTAAATATATTGCAGATGTTTCCTTTAACATGTTTTTTATTAAATTATTTCAAAGTCTTACACGAATCTGGACTGACATGGAGGTGAACTGCAGCTTGACTGGTCAGTGGAAGCATAAACCACGTGGCAGTAATTCCTCTTGGTAGTTTTTTCTCCTGGAGGTGAGAAGCTCCTGATTCAGCTTCAGACTGATGGAAGATGTGTGGAGACGCCGATTCAAATTTAACTATAAAGTGACATAACAACATTTTGACACATGCAACCTTTGACAGAGTTTGAAGTAGTCTGTGCTGTTCTGAAGTGTTCTTACAGGACCTGAGAACTCTCTGTGCAGAAGTGTGACACCAACCTGTGAGTCCAGCAGCTGGAGCTGGATCTCATAGTTTCCCAGCGGTGGTGGTTGTCTCTGCAGGTCCTGCAGAGCCAGTCTGACAGCAGGGACCACAGCGGCAGTCAGGTTCTCCCTGTCCTCCCCAGAGCTGACGGGCATCATCCACAGCACAGGCAGAGTGTGGCGGACCTGAGCCAGCACCGGCCCGACAGCCAGCCAGCAGAACAGCAGCAGCAGCCTGAACACCTCCACCCGTCCACGGTGCTCCATTCTGGGGTTCGGCTGCAGACACTTTTCCTCGGTGGCTGATGCTCTGCTCTGATCCTCCTGCAGGGAAACTCTAATCCTCTTGTGCTGTAAGCAGCTGAGAGGCTGAGAGGCCGACTGACAGAGGAGATAAAAGGATCAGCATAGACACAAGATGTCACCAGGAGCCTCAGAGCAGGCTGCTCGCTGCTTCTGCACCCTGAAAACTCAACCAGGAGGTGCCTCAACAGAAGAACAACTGCAGGTTTACTTCAGAGAGGAAGACGAGTTGAAGACCTGCCTGTTTAACTCTTTATGACCTGAAGGAGGGACTTCACAGAAATGAAATTATAGAGGAACTTTGGAGAGCAGTGGTGGACACAGGCTGTCTGAGGGGCAGGGGCAAAGAAATAAAAAGGGCACCAGAAAGTCACAATGCACTTTATCATGTTTTATCCACTGGACAGGCACTCTGGGGTGCACTTTCCCAAGATCTGTCTACTACAAGTACACTATAAAGAGCACTTTACCATTTTTTATCTATCCTAGGGGCACCTTATAGGAAACTTTCTCTACTGGAATTTATCACATTTTGTCCACTAGAGGGAGAGTCTAGAAGGCACTTTATCATATTGTGTTTTCTAGGGGCATCCAAGAGGACACTTTCATTGTGTTTTTTTCCAACACAGGGACACCCCCTGCCATTAAATATCCTCTGAACTTCCCTCCAAAAGGCAGAAACAACATGATATAAAAACGACATTTATCTGACTTGGCAATACCCCAAATTTTTATATTTTTCTTATTAGAAAAAAAATAAGAAATAATTAACTGAAAGAGTCTTGTAAATTTTTCTACTGTTGTTTTATATATGAACTTAAACACTTGAAGAGAAGTACAGGACAATCAAAAGGGTCCTCCAGTTTTTATAAGTATTATATGAAATACCTCTAAAAGATCTGGAGGTTAAATATTAAATATTTTAGCAATCAATTATCTTCTTCACAGAAGAAACCTGGACACAATTTCAGAGTGAAACAAATAAAACCTCTTTATTTAACTTTTTTACTCACTTGAAAGAACATATTCCAGACACACACGCTCACACACACACACACACACAACCTGTTTGTGCTGCAGATCCACATTTCAGCAGATGGAGAACCAACATCAGGACAGTTTGTTCTTAATTAAATTGTTACAAATAAAAAATGGGGTTGGTGGTTTATTTTAACAAAAGAGAAAATTACTGAAGAGAACTTCACAAACAGCAGCTGTCTTCAGAAACGTTTAAGGACATTCTGTGTGACTGATCCTGTTTTAACCTCATAACTACAAATCGATCTTTCCAGTCCTGTTTGTAATATTTCATAACATCAGTTTTGAGAGATAACTAATCCATCACAGTAAATATTTAGTCTCCTTTAGTTGTTTTAGGTTTTAGTTCTGTCCAAGACCAAAACTTTGGACATCTCTTTGCAAACGCTGCAAACAAGGACTGTTTGGAAAACTGTCACATCTGTTGAAGAATTTTACAAAACAAACCTCACAAAATCAAACTCTTTTCAGCAGACATTGCATTTTAAGGGAAACTTTTGTATTTTCTAAACTGCTCCAGTATTGAAGGAGAGTGCTGCAGCCATCAGCTGTGAAAAAGGCTGTAATATAATCCTTATGGACAAGTGTGCATCGTCAAAGTGTTAGTATCTGTCAGTGTGGAAAAGATTTGTCTGACCTGCTGATTCTGATTTTCAGAAATATAACTGACATTCACAAACGTTTTTGCAACTTTTCCTTGATTTCAAATTAAACTGGATATTCAGAATTAAACACAGACTATTAAATAACTTTTACATTTTCTCCTCCAGGTGACAGTCATGCTGAAAACCAGCCAGTTCCAGTTTCTGGACAGTTGATCGGTGCATCCTTCGTACTTAAAAAAATAAAAATAAATGTTGACTAAACAATGACGGTGATTAAATTCTCTGCAGAAAGTTTTGAGTCTCTTCAGGCTGATATTTAAAGCAATGAAAGGAAACTAAAAGCTGCCTGAAGGAAAGGAAACAAACACTGATGGATGAGGATGATGTGGAAAATGAGCAGCATGCTGAAGACAGTAAACATAAACCACTTCCAATTCAAACCACTGCTGTGATTTAAAGCTACTACAAGGAAATTTCATATTTTGTGGACATGGAGCCCCGTGTGGACAAAAGTGGTAGTGTTTCTGCCATAATAACGTCAAAAATAAAATGATCTAAAGAAAAATCTCCTGCTTCTTTTGAATTGTCTGACACATTGTAACTCTGTCAGTGAATATATAAAGACAGGCTCATCTCATCTGGGAATCTGACACGGTAGCAGATGTTCAAAATAAATATCTGGAAACAGCTGATCTTCTCTCTGACGGTCTTGTTTGCGTGTGTAGGTCATATAGAGGCATCAGCTTAAAACTGAGAATGTTTCATAAACTCATAGCTGCAGCATTTTGTTTAGTTTTTCGTCCACATGTCCTTGCAGTAGCTTTAGGTGTCCTCTTCAGGTTCCTTCACAGTGTTTTGTTTATGTCCATGCAGTCTGTAAAAAGTTGAATCAGCTCTGTCCTTTAGGTGCTTCTCTGGACCGTCCAGTCTGACGGCCGGATCCCCTCCCTCTGCTGCCGCCGCCACCGCCACCGCCGCCTCCTCCTCCTCCTCCTCCTCCTCCTTTCTTCCTCTTGTGTCCAGGTCTCTGTCCGGCGAACCCTCCACCCTCCTCCCTGTCGGCTGACTGAGCCCACAGGGTGTCGTAGCGGCCCGGCGCCTGGTATCCGGGCTGGCTGCAGTCTAGCGGCTCTCTGGAGAGGAGGATCCAGATGGTGGGTTGGTTCCTGCTGACTGTCAGGCTGTCGAGGCCGGCGGCGGACTCCAGCGGCTCCCACACCTCCACCACGGTGCTGTACAGCAGCTTGGTGAGCTGGTGGAGCCCCTTCACGCGCCGCTTCACGATCTCAGCGCACGTTATGGCTTTAGATGCACCCTTACCAGTCGCTGTGAAGACGATGTATTTGCAGACTGGTCGGCCCCGTGCTTCCTGTTGTCCCTCCACAGCCACGCCTCCTTCCTCTTGCAGGGGTTGTTCCTCATCCTCAGCCGCTCGGGGGTTGGCCTCCATGCGGCTCAGGGCGTAACGGAGCAGGTTGCGGATCTTGCTGCCATCTTTGACGCGGACCTCCGGCGTGTCTGGGGGCAGGCCGGGGAACGGACAGGCAGACGGCTGCTCCTCTGTTCGAGCTTTACTGTAGTTCTCCATCTGCAGACAGAAACAATAAGTTTGAAATTAGGACCTGACCAATGCTGATATTAGGGAGTGAAAAAAATTACAATATCAATATATTGGTCAATATAGAGATGATCCCTAAAATGTGATTATCTAACACTTGTGACAAAAATATGTAATGGAGACAGGATATTTTATAGTTTAAAAATAAATAATACTGTCCAAAATAACATCATTCCAGATGTTTGTTCAGACACCAAATTGCAGCCCGTCCAAAAACTCCATCAAAATATTAAATAGTAATAGTGTCATGTGTTTTATATTTAGGAACTAAGATACTGTGCTGTGATTATTCATGAACTGGTTTGGTTTTATTATGTGAAACTTGTCTTTTATGTATGTATGTCTGGCCTATGTTTTATGCGATGACAAGTATGTTGTATGATGCAGTGGCTTGGATCTCCCTGCAGAATAAAGTATATCTTAAATTAAAATCTCAATAATTTAATTACTGGTGTCATTCAGGCAGCTGCTCATTTCTTTTCAGTATGTTAATTAAATTACCCAACATAAACAGAATCTTGATGTAACCCACGGGTCCTAGCAATGTCTCTCCGCCACAAGGTGACACCCAGTCACTACGAAACCTCCCAAACAGAGCAGCCTGCTGCAGGTCCACATACAGGTTCTGAGTGATGAGATCAGACATCCAGATAACTTCACTGGCAGAGTCTAGATTTGACATTATGGATGCTATACAGCCAAATCAGGTAAAGACCTCTATAGAAAAAACAAAGATAACTGAGTCACCATAACTTTGAACACTTTTCCTTTGAATCAAAGAAAATCTGCAGGAACATAATTTTTTCCAGTCTTGCAGAAAATTCGGGGTAGAAATACTTTCATTCCATGCTGTGGTGACATTTAAATTGTGTAATGAGGGTCACGTTTGATCCCTTTGCTGAACACATCAAACTGGTAAAGTGTAAAAACCAACGTTTGGTGTATTGGATGTATGCCGAATTAAAAAAGACGTTGTAAAGCTTCAATAACCTGTTGAGACATTTTCCTACCATGTGTACAAGCTCACCGGTGACAAAGAAAACCTTAAATCTACGTGTTTTTTTAACGGAGATCGGCGCGATAACTTTTCCGAATGTTACGTGCTTTTTGAGGCTCCACAAACGTTAGTATGATGAATGAAGGTGAAACTGAACCCTCCTCTGCAGAGTCACTGAAATAATCTAACACATACTTCATGAAGTTCAGCTAATGTTGAATCAAATGATAGAAAACTGAAACGACTGCGTTATTAGCTGTGTTAGCAAGTGTGGCTAACCTGCAGGCTAATAGTCGTACTTTATGCTCTCGGAAATGCGCCGAATACAAAAACAGAAGTGGTGTAATGTGAAATTCTGATTTCCGTGTTATGTTATGGATCAAGGTGTATGAATTATAAGTTTTCAATCTTACCAGACGGGTGTTTTGGCTACTGAACTCTCCACATGTCTGCTACACTTGACGTTACCGTATAACGATGGGATCTGTCGTAAACTGTCAGGGTTTTCCTGTACTTGTGAGGCCAGTGACTAGAATGGACCCTCGATCGGCAAAACTCTCGCGAGATTTGTTTGCATTGTTTCTTCGTTTTACAAACTTTTGACATTTTATAAAAAGACAACACGGGATTAACATCTGTGTAGGATAAAGGACAGAAAATACAGGAGTTTGGTGAGGGAAAGATCACGAGCTGAATTAAAACGATCACTCTCGCGAGATTTATCGCGAATTTGGGGTTCCCTTGAGGACACAACTGCTTTTGAGATTAATTATGGAGATAGGGTCCCATTGATACATTATAATGTATAAACCAATGGTTTATGAAAGAAAATGTGTGAATAAGACATGTAACATTGTAGTTAAATCAACTTTATGGACTTAAATTTCTGGGTTGAAACAAACTACAAGTTGTATTACATTACTAAAATATTACTCAATTATAAGTAAAAAAAAAAAAAAAAGAAATATACTTCAGTAAAAATTTAAAGTATTAGGTGCAAAAACTGCTTTTTCTTTAAACAATACGTGAAAACACTAATAATCGATTAATTGTTAATAATTTATACAAAACAAACATTTTTTAAAAACTCATTTTCATTTTATATATATATATATATATATATATATTGGTGCAGTTATTGCTGTGTCTATTGATTAAACATCCATGAGTACATTTTTAATCAGGCAAATTCTTGACAGCGATTAATCCATTAATACTTAATTATTAACATCTTTACTCCAAAGGTGTGCTGCTGCAGCATTTTGTTTATTTATTATTAATTTATTATTATTATTCCTTCCTCTTTTGCACTGTCCTTTCTATTGGTTGTATATACTGTATATTTTACTGAAGATGTAATGATGATTTTATGATATGTTGTCTTGTGTTATGTTGTATGAATGTGGAAAATGAATAAACAGAAGTTTTAGTAAATAAATAAATATTAAAATCTTTTTTTAAACCTTTTATTACATGTGATAATTTAATATATAACAGAATTAGGCATGATGATAATATTCTTTAGAAACATAATGATTTCTTACATTTTATGTTGAGTTTATTCTTTTTATAAACAGTTCCACTGAAAATGCCTATTAAATTAAAATCAGTATTAGTTTGGCTGACTGCTGACTGGACGTTGTCACTTTTCCGTCACAGAGTAAATCATCTTCTTTCTGAGACACGATCTTTGTTTGGAGGAAAAGGAAATTTCTGGCACTCGAGAGCCACCGTCCGGCTGTAAAGTTAAATATAACACAACAGGAAGTACTACAGTTTAGTGTTCAAATTAAATAGTCATTTCAACGTGTTTTTTTAATCTTAAATTGTTGACGTGGGAAAATAATAGTTTGACAAACAGTCTCAAATCAAGGTCTACCTAAAAGATTTTTCCAGAGCTTTCAATATCAATATTTATCTCTTTACATTTGTGAAAATCATTCAATATAGGCCAACAAGATAGATGAATGAAGGAAGTAGTATTTCTTGCCTGAAACAAATAGAATATTTATTCTATCTTTTATACAGTAAATGGTTCAATTAAAAATATTTTTAAACAATAAAACCTAAACTGAAACAAGCAAACTCACACTGGAAAGTGAGTGAAACGAAACAGACTTGAAAACAAAAATAAAAATAAAAAACTGATATACAATACAGAACTATAATACCTCTGTCTTCTACAACAAACAATTAGTGCTACTAGTAATAAAATAAGATATACTCAAATACATTATTTTTCATAGATTTATAAAGTCAATATAAAAATAATTAGGAATGATGATAATGTAAAAAACGGTAAGGAACCTAAGCACGATACATTTCATGGTATATTTATTCTTTTGAAAAATTAAATTGTCATATCGAAAAATATAAAATATATCTACTACCTCTAGTAGTAGTTATAAGAGAATAAGAATATCTTGAAAAGAACGTTATTTCCGGCACACCCCTGCGTACGCTCCTTTTATTTTGAAAGTGCCTCCGGAAGCAGTGTTCCGTGTGTCTTCAGTGAACTTGACATGGTGGACTGTGTTCTGTCAGAGAAAAACGCTCCGCGGTGGGATTTCACGGAAGATGCTGAAGAAACGGGAGCTGTTGGTAAGTTTAACATTTACTGACTTCCTTCAGACTGAGGACTCATTAACAGACAGAATTAACCTCACAGCCCCAGAAACAGGCGCGTTTTTTAACGGCGACACCTGAGGCAGTGAGATATCCGCCGCGGTGGAGCCGGGCGGCGGTGTTTGTTTGGTTAGTTCACCTCCCGGAGTGGAGCTCTGTGCTCCGCTGTTAGCCTGCTGCTGTCACCGGGGGACGCTAACGTTAGCCTGGGAGTCCGGACCTGTGTGACATTGGTGTTTGTTGACATGGTGGAGGACAGCGGGCTGTGTTGGTGTTGAATGAGTGGACGTGTTCGGTCCGGGTCACTTCTCTGCCCCTCCTGGTTCGGTGGTATCGAACCTGTGAGCTCACGTTAGCCGGCGGCGGCAGCTAGCTAGCTAACAGTGGCTAACATGAACATTGATGTTCTCTCTCTCTCTCTGTGTGTGTGTGTGTGTGTGTGTGTGTGTGTGTGTGTGTGTGCGTGTGTGTGAGATGCTGCAGGTGGTGAAGTGATGTGCTGGCTGATAAAGTGAAGATTATGATATTATTATCAGTTCTTATAGCAGCAGTTAAACCTGGCAGCTCATTTCATACAGCAGGCACATGGCAATGTAAAAATAATGTTGTGAAATATTACAACTTAAAATTATATGACATGAGATTTTTTCTACTAGTCTACGTTTCATTGTGTTTTAGTCTTCTAGGTTTAATTTTGTTTACCTAATTTGTCATGTGAAGAGCGTTTGGACATCTAGAAAAGCTCTATAAATATAATCAATTATGAAAAATACTTGATATAAAAAATGTTTATTTATGTAGCACCTTTCATATAAAAACATACAGCTCAAAGTGCTTCACATATTTAAAAACTAGGAATAAAAACTGGAAATATAAAATATGTATATACTCTAGGCATGATAATGAATCGATGATTGATTGGCTGTTAAGAATTTGATTGATCATTTAAAATTTAATCCATCTACTATCAAATAAAGGTCTGAAATATATTGGAGATTATTTTTATGAATGTACTCTGCATGTTATCTGATATTCACTTATATGTGTTTAATATGTACAACCTTTATATGTTTCATAGGCTGCACTCTTTAGACATATGGGTTCCAAAAGGATTCCAGAAGAATTTGCTTCTGAAGAACACTTTTTTGGGAGAAAGGGTTTGTCAAAGGTTCTTTGTAAGACTAAAGTTTCTGTTAAGAACCCTTTTCATCAAGTGTTCTTTGTACCATAATATAAAAGGGTTCTCTGGTGCTACATAAAACCCATGTAATATAAAAAGTTTCTCATAGAACACCCTGGCTGGATTCTAGCTAACATCCTTGGAATATATAAAGGTTCTTGGAAGAACCCCTTGGGTGGAAGGGGAAGGTGGAAAGGTTCTGCATAGAACCCTCGGAGAGGTTTTGAAGGAGTAATCAAGAGTCTAAGACGTTAAAGGGTCGTTTAGGTCATAAACTGCCATTTAAAGACTGCTTTCAAGGTTGACTAAATTGTGTTAACTAACAACTAAAATCAGCATAAAAGGCCAATTAAAAGCAACCTGTGGGACTAAGATATGCTAACGTAGCCTCTGTAATACTGTAGAAAGGCTCAGTTAAAAAGGTGAGTCTCTAACTGACATTTAAAAATCTCCACAGAGCCTCCCTGATGTGTTTGGGTGCTGTTCCATAATTTCAGAGCGTAGCTGAAAAAAAGCTGCATGTTCAATTTTCTTTTTGTCGGGGTTTTGGATATAGAAAAGGCCGACACTGGAGGATCTGAGAGGTCTTGAGGGAACATAAAACAACAGAGAATCGGTCCTCTGCCATCAAGAGCTTTGTATTCGAGCAGAAGCTCTTTAAAATCCATTGTGGTTCACGCAGGGAGCCGGAGCATCGTGGCTAAGACTGGAGCGATGTGTTCTCTCTCTCTTCTTCTAGCAGCTGAGTTTTGGATTAGTCCAATCTGCTTGAGATGAAAACATGAATTAGTTTTTCAGCGTCTTGCTGAGTCAGGAATGGCCGTACCTTTATAATATTTCTGAGGTAGAAGAATGCCACCTTGGTCATCTAGTATGGATTTTTTCCTATATTTCTTTTTCAATATTCGATAATTTCCTGCTTCACATTTTTGTATTTTAAAAAGAAGTTCATTATAACCTGTGGTTTAAGCACACCTGAAGCAGGGCTGGGCAATAAATCAACATTATGTCATACTGTGATATGTCATAACTGTTTTCTTTTCCTGGTTTTAAAGGCTGCATTACAGTAAAGTCATGTCATTTTCTGAACTTAGCAGACTCTTTTAGCTGTTTTATTATTTGTTTTTACCCACTTAGTCATTATATCCATAATACTGATAATTATTTATCAATATAATATTTCAATATTGAGGTATTTGATCAAAAATATTGTTTTTTTTTACTGATTTTTGTCACCTTAGCCCCTCACCCCTTATAGTACACTGGAGCTGCAACAATTAATTATTAAATTAATCACCAACTATCTTGATAGTGGATTAAACAGTTTGAGTCATGTTGTAAGAAAGTGAAAGTCCAATTTTTCAAACCAGAGACGGATGTGATGCAGCAGATCGGTGTCATAAAACTGTACAGTGATTAAAAACAGAAGCAGAAGTTAAATGAGTCTGGATGAGAAAATGTTTGAGGAACCACATCAACATAGAATGGATTGAATTTAAAAATCTGGAAGGTCTGATATTCAGTAACGTTGTGAATGAAATTATCAGAAACATAGAAGTTGCAACTGTTTTTTTTTTATTGATGGAAAATTAAAAATCTAAAATGAAATTAATTTATGACAATAGGGAACTTTACCAACAGAAGAATTATTTTGAGGTAGAAAAGAAATGATTGGTTGGTCATTTCTGCTCTATAGTCTTGCTAATTCATTAAATATGACTACATATGGGATCATTAAAATATTGCCACAAAACCTTTTTTAAATTTGAGATTATTTCCTCTAACTACAAAACCAGACTTAGTATCCACATGATGCATCTGTAAATTATCTCTCATCTGTAAATCACAGAACCAGAACCAAATCACAATTTATTTTTTTAAAAAAGGGAAAAAGTGTGTGAAAAAACATTATAATGAAGGAGTGTAGTGCTGCAGAGATGCTCTGTCCTAAAAAAAAAATCTAACAGATGAAAGAAAACATGTTTGTGTCATTTCCACTAATCGTGTCACATATCTGAATGTCAGTTTCAGTCAAAATAATCACAATATGACTTCTTTTCTACCACATTGTGCAGCCCTACTTTGCACATGATTGGTTCCTGCTGAACATCACTCACCCTAAATCCAAAATACTTAATAAAGGACGGATGATGAAATGCCGTTAACCGAACGGAGACTGGAAGGGAAAGAAAGAGTTGAAGTTGCCGACAGTGGTGCGACTGCTCAGACTGCACAGAAAAAAGAATAGTGCTGAAAAATGATGTTGGATCTTACAGAGACGTAAGAACCTGAACTGCTGTCAGACCAAACTGTGTGTGTAACACTGGAAGGTGAAATAAAATAGACGAGCTGGCGTCAGAAAAGTGACATGATTCAGATACTAGACAATGTTGTGTGGTCATGTTGCAAATTTTAAGGACTTTATTTAATCAATCATTGGTAAAATTAACAATCAACTAATTGTTACCATAAAAACATTAAAACTTTGCTCATACCAAATGTGTTTTTTTCCCCTCGATCGGTCTTAGCAAACATTTTATTTCTAACTGAATTATGAATTTGAAGTGGAAGTCAAGTTTTGATCATGGAAATTTAATCTTGTCCTCCTGAACGCAGCTGAAGGCTCACTGATGAGGTTTTTTCAGAACTTTCAACATCGACAAATGATTTTCAACAGTGAATAGAATCGACTCAACTGTGAAACATCAGTCACATCAGAGCCTGAAAGAAAAATTGGTTGCTAACTATTTTCATGATAGATAAATTGTTTTTCAAGTAAAAAATATCAAAAATTGTCTGGTTTCAGCTTCTTAAATGTGAAGATTTTTTTTGTCGTTTCTGTCAGAAGATGAAGAGTCTTTGAGTTTTGGACAAACGAAAACATTTGAAAACATCACAACCAACATATTAAACACATATACTTAAATATCCAGAAATATGTGCAGCACCATCATAAATATAATCACTGTTGTTTTTCAGATCTTTGCTTGATAGGAGATCAGTTAAATTTTACTCAATCAATCAGATTCTTAACAACTGTAATAATTGTTTTTAATTATCGTCTCTAGTCAAATCTGTAGTAAAGAACTGCTGGATTTAGTCAACAAAAATGATCAACTTTATTTGGAAAGGGCAGCGATCAGAGCATGTGACCACAGAGAATCTGTCCCACATTTCAGTGAAACACTGCTGTCAGTGTTTGAGCAGCAGCAGCAGCAGCAGCATCGGTGTGAGCTGCAGCAGTTTGTTCAAACAGTGTGAACATATAAAACGTCCATCAGCCTCAAACACACACAGAATATTATAATACGAGACTGAACCACCTGTCACACTGAGCGCTGTGATATGAGCTATAAAATCCTCATATCCTGCAGGTTTAGTGTCACTCAGCTGGTTTGGTGACTGTAGGTCAGACCAGAACTCCCATGAGTCAGTGGGAAAATGTGAGTTGATGTACAGTTCTGTGTTGTACTGCATAGGGCTGAATGATTTAGAAAAAAATATCTAATTGCCATTATTTTGACTGATACTGCAGTTGCGATATGATGTGCAATATTAGAGGTAATGATAATTCTTACATTGTTCTTATTTTGATTGAAAATCTGATTTGTAGGACAGAACATCTCTGCCTCGTGATATTCATTCATTTAAAAGTTATTTGACACACATTTTGCCTTAAATATTGCACCTCCTGCGATTTGAAAATTGCAGAGACCATATTGTGATTTTGATAAACTTTCGATTAATCGTTAGGCCGTAGTTACTGTATCTCTGGTAACAACCAAACATCTGGGACTAAAGACTTAAAACTGATGTGTATGTAGAGATTTTTGGTGGAATATGGACTGAAGAGGAAACATGTAAGATGATCTCTGAAGTGATCAGAGATGTTCAGACTGAGAGAGAGCTGTCTTAATATTCAGTGAGGAAAAACTGAGTTCTAGTTAGGGCTTGTCAACATGAACAAAATCAAATATCTAGGGCTGCAACTAACAATTATTTTCATTGTCCATTGAAAAGAACCCCATTGTTTTTCTTTAGTTTGAAAAATTGAAAGGCTTCCTTCGTGAGATGATTGAGCAAAATTATCAAGTTGCATCATTAATTTGTTACAAATTATCCATTGACAGTATGTTTTTAATGGAGAAGAAATGAGTTCTTCTCTGCTGAGCCATCATGAGGAGGCTGACTAGGCTAACTAATTTAGCTAACTTAGCTAGCTCAAAAATAATGTTTGTGTCAACTTTTTTTTTTAACTATGTTAGCTGGTAAACAATTTCATTTTTAGTTAACTTTTTAGCTAACAGTAGCTAGAAAACAATGTAATGTTTTAACTTTTTAGCTAATGTTAGCTAGAAAAACCTTTTAGCTAATGTTGGCTATCATTGTAGCTCTAATCTAATGTCACAATATTGATATAATATTGATATACTGCCCAGCCTTAGTTTCAGCTTTCAAACACCAAACTGAACAGTGATGCTACTAGAGCTGCAACGATTTGTCAATTAATTGATTAGTTCAGACATTCCCATACTTTTTTTTCTGTTTTTTTTCCTCTTACCTCTAGTGCTTTTTATCCACTGAAGTGGTTTTGGTGTGAGTTTCAGAGTTTTGGAGATGTTGGCTGTAGAGATGTCTGAATTCTCTCTCCAAGAACTCGGCTTGTGTTGCTCAAACAAACTAACAAACTAATGAACTAACGAGCTAACTAGCTAGAAAAACTCAACAGCAATGTCTCTTTCCAGAAATTGTGACCCGGTTACTCAGGATAATCCACAGACCTTGTTGTGAGCAGTTTCATGTAGGAACTACTTTCTTTCTACAAGAAAGAAAAAGGATTGGATAAACAGCACCTCAGGTAAGAGGAAAGATAGGTATTTTTGATTTTGGGGTGGAATGTCGCTTTAATGTAAATAAATTTAAATATATATTTTGGGCACACAAAGTGAGCTGCCTTTTAAATGAGTTTGAGATGTTGGTTGACCTAACTTGTGAAAATAATCAGCAGATCAATCAATAATGAGACTAACTGTAATTTTCTCCCTCAGCTGCTACCATGAGCTGCTACATCTAAAATGTCTTAAACTAAACCCGACTCATCATATTTTTTTCTTTGAAGACTGTAGTGAAAACAAGCAGCTGTTTATTTCTGCTTCATCATCATAAAGAAAACATTCCGATGTACATTTTGACCAACATGGAGGAGGAAGTTCTGCTGACCTTCTGATTTTCCCTCCTGTTTTATGAAGCAGTATGTATTTATGTCGGGCGTCATGAGGAAGAAGAGATTCCCTTCTGGTCTCAGACCGACTGACCACCCAGCTGTGATATTTACCCACCGAGCAGCAGAGACGGCGAGCGCTCAGTGTGACGACTCAGCTCCTCTTTACAATAATACACTCTATTATAACTACTCAGGAGGAGATACTGACCTTCCTCAGTCTGTGTACGCAGGGCCGCAATACAGCAGTCATGTGATACCGTCTGCAGGGTCATTACCCTGATATCAGCACTAAATATGGTCAAGAATCTGTTATTACACTCATCACCAGAGTTTCTTTTTTGTAGGGTGTTATTCCACTGCACAATGACAAGTCAGAAACAAAGCCACTGATTGGTTGACACTTAAGGAACAATGCCTCTGATTGGTCAACAAGAGAGGAACAAAGCCTCTGATTGGTTGATAAGTCAGGAACACTTCCTCTGAGTGGTTGATAAGTCAGGAACAAAGCCTCTGAGTGGTTGATAAGTCAGGAACAAAGCCTCTGATTGGTTGATAAGTCAGGAGTAGTTATCAGTTCAGGCCATTATTAATATTCATATATAAATCTGATATTAATGTAATTTTTTTTTAAATATATATTTTTACAGCAAAAAGGTTACTGACTCTGAATGCATCTGAATAAACCAGCAAGAGACTTGAGCGTATGAAGAAAAACATGTAGACGTACCAACACGATGGATGATAGATTCCCACAAATTGTCTTGTTAAGTTACAACCTCACTCCTCAACCACCTCACGTCTCCTGTCCCCGTCTGAAACCAGCATGTCCTCATTGTCCCTGGAGGCAGAGTCCAGTCTGAACTGTTTTATGTTAAATTACCTTAGGTGCTGTATTCCTGCTCGTCAAACTGGCCTCTGTTGGTCTCTGAGGCTGTGTCTCTGTCTAATAGGGCCGCTAATGGCAGCTACAGTACAGTTAGCAGCAGTGTGTCGGTGACCTCAGTGTAACAAGAGAAAAGGTCCGTGTTGCAACAATCCTCTGGGGCCTAATGAGCAGCTCCAGGATGGAATTTGAGGTGTTTTATATTTTTTTTTTACTGCGACTGTCATCCATGAGGGTCAACCCTGGACTGGGATCATGGGATTTCCAGTGGATGCTAACAACAACAGTAACTCTATAATAAGGGAGAAAGAATGGATAAATAATAACAGAAGATTCATCTAGGGGGGTCCACTATTTTTCTGATCAGGCAAACTGACATGGAGTTTATTAAATAGGTTGGAAATTAGACTTAACTTCAAAATGTGGCTTTAAAAAACAATCTTCACCTGGTACAGGTTCATAATTCAATAATTCCAATCAGATATTTTATTTATTCAGTCCTAGAAATGATTCCAAACATTTGAGCTGCTCAAATGTGAACTTTTCTCTTATTTATATCAAACTAAATATGTTGCTCTGTAACTTTCAAACACTTTGTTTGTTGTGATGGTTTGAAATAGACATTGATTATTCTGACATTTTAAATACTAAATAATGCATCACTTCCATAGAATAAGTACACAAATTAACTCAGTAATCCCTGAAGAAAAGCCCACTCAACATCACCATGGAGGTCATTAACAGACATCTGATGGTGGAGTGTAATAAGCAGCGTGGTTTCTAATGATAGAGAAAATATTCCAGATGATTGTGATGATATGACTCAGCCATACAGTGAAGAAGAAATCTGCAGAGTTCAGTTTGAAACAGATAATTCTATGTTTTTATTGGTGTGTGCAACTCTGTTGCCATGCTAACGTGTTGTTTATTCCTGATGCGGGGGACACAAAGACACCTATAAGCAGCTTATCCTGAATAATAACAAGACCATAACCAGGATCTGAGCTGGTATTCAGGATATGAATCACATTTAAAAAAAAAATGGTGTCATTTAATCCTGAGACTGGGCCGAGCGTGGTGTGTTTGCTCTTGTTGTGTACCTGCCAAAGAGAGGAGGAGTGTGAGGAGGACAGATGTGTGTCTCTGTTTGTGCGAGCGGCGTGAAGGTGGTGGAGTTGAACAGAGTCTCCTCCCTCCCCCCATCTCTCCTCGATAACCTATTTGTGGCGAGCAGCATCCTCTCAGTTTTTCTTTCACACGCTGCTGCTTCCTTGCACTAAAGTCTGCTCGTGTCTCTGTTCGGGTCATGCTGATGAATGGCCTCCACAGCAGCCTGTTAGTCTGTTTGGCAGGCTGAATATATCTGGTAACATCCACTCAGTGCTCCCCTGCAATCCTTCTAGACCCTTCATTTGAACTCCTTTACCGTGAAAAAGACAGAAGAATCGCTGTGTGGACAGGTTACTCATCAGCAAACTGGATAAGTGTTTAACCACTTCAGTCATTTATAGCAAAAACATTTTTAGCTTCTTTAAAGATGCTGCAGATGTTCTACCAACACACCTGCGCTGTTTAGTCCAGTTAAATCAGATTCTGGTTCATTTTCACCGTTCTTGCGGTTCCTTTGGGCGGGTGTGAACAAAGTAATTGCACTCAGGTGTAAATCAAAGTATCTGCACAGAGAGCCTTTAGAGTAGGGCTGAACAATATGCAAAAAAAATCCATCGGTTTATAACAAACTCATTTTCATGAGAATTGTTTCAGAATTAAGTAAATTGCAGTCGATTTTGTAGTGAAGTCTGCATCTCTCATTTCTTTATTAGTGGTCAGTCAAGATGGCGGGAAACAACAACAGAGAATTATTCATCTTGTATGGAGCCTAACTTTAGAGGTTATTAACATCTGGTTTGGAATTAATCTGCAGATGGGAAGCCTTGTTTTAAGCCTTGTGTTTTTTAGCATATAAAGAATACAAATGTGCACAAAAATAGAGATAGTGATGATGTGATTTCTGCAGAAGTTTGTATCAAACAACTGTTTCCTTAAGTCTGGAGGATACGTCTTTTGGGCACCACTGTAACACCACACCGCCTCATTTATAATGGTATGTCGTGACATATTTGACCTTTATCAATTACCATGATCCCAAACAAACTCTGGAGTGTTTTGTTTGTGGTGGGAACGTGATCCGACCTCGATCCAACCCTACTAGCAAGTCTACTCCACAGTTTCTGCTCCCCTGTTCTGCTCAGTCGTCTGAAGGCAGCACATCTTCTTTGCAAAGTGTGAAGCAGTTTGAATCATACTATAACTGCTCCTGCTTTTCTGAAACCCTTGACCTTTTACTTTTTATTATTTTCATCATTAAAACACAACTTGAGGTCTTTCCACCCTGAAAAGAGTAAAATTCCAGAAGACATGAGAATATTTTTGGCAGCAAAGTGTGAAAGTGAAAGAAAGTGAAATGTGCTCAGATAATAGAAGATGCCGTTGGGATGTTGAGAGGTTATTGCTATTTTTCTAACTAACTTTCTACTAACCTTCCAACTCAGATTGTTTTCTCAGAGGTGAATAAGTATGGGTAGTGCGGTATTTCGACCTAGTTTGCCTCATCACTGTGGACGTCATTAAATTAGAGGAGCGAGGCGTTGGTCGACCTCATGACCACTTGGAACAGAGCTCAGCTGAGATTCATGTCCTATAGCTGCTATCAAACAAGGCGTTCGTGTCCTTCCTGATGTAGCAGCAGACCTTGAATGTGGCCGATCGGGAAGTGAAATGGACACCAGCAGACAGCCGAGCACGTCTTTAACATCCATTATGGCAGGAAGCCAATCATCATCTTGAGTTTAACTTAATTCTAACAATCTCGTTGGCTGGGAAAGCTTGAAACTGGAGCTGTTGTCCTCTACAAGATGATGATGATGATGATGATGATGTCTTTGGCAAGTGTTTGCATCAGGAATTTGTTCCACTTGAACTATTTTGCCAGAATGAGCTTCTGTTGTGGCACCACCTCAAATAACAATAATAATAAAAATAATTATCATTATTATTAAAATAATAATGATAATAGGCCTACATTTTTTCCACACAGAAAATCCACAGGAATCGATAAAGAATCGGATTGATAAGCAGAATCGTGTGTGGCGTTGGTATCAATAAAATCTTATGAATAAAAGTATAATAGTCTTTATTTAGAAAAATTAATTTGAAAAATGATATACCCATTAACAAAATGATCAGAATCATTATTGATATTGGTAAAATTCTGACAAAAAGTATTGAATTAAAAAAGGACGAGGAACATTTGAAGCTGCATTTATACCTCAGGGACCAGTGTCGAAACTGTATGTTTTTTTTTTTTTTTATGCCTTTATTGGACAAGACAGCTGAAACGAGGACAGGAAAGGGGGAGAGAGTGGGGGAATGTCATGCAGCAAAGGGCTGCAGGCGGGAGTGAAACCCACGGCTGCTGCAGACGCCTCACAGCCTCGGTACGAAAGGCGGACGCTGGTCGTATACTCGCAGCACTTTATTTCAGCCGTCATTGTGTATCATCACATCAGCATGGAGTTGCAGTAGAAAGCAGAGAGAGCTGCAACGATTAATTGTTTATTAAATTACTTGCTGACTATTTTGACAATCGATCATTTGAGAACTTTTTAAGAAAAATAAAGTCAAAGCTCTCTGCAGTGTGAATGTTTTCTGGTTTTGTCACTCTTCTCTGACAAAAAGATAAAAATAATAAAAATAATTGATTAATTCCTGGACTATGAAAATAATTGTTAGTTTCAGCCCTAATTGCTTTAATCATTCATTGACTCCAGCTGCTGTTTGAACTCCTTTTTGGTGTTGATGGCTGATGCTGAATAAACTAACATTAACTTGACATACTGGCAGAACAAGCAGCTTCATAATGAGGTGAATGAAGGTTAGAATTAACAGTCCTGTAGTTTGAACATTGGACTCAAATCACAGCTTTGATAAGAAGACATTCAAACATACCGCAGGTCTCTGTACAGGAAAGTGTTTCTTTCATCTGCGTGTAGCAGGAAGTTCCTGACACATATGCTGACTGACATGCAGTCCAGCCAGTCGGGAGATTTCTCTCATGTTTGCACAGCAGATAAGTGAGTGGTGTAACTAACCTCCAGGCTCACTGTTCATGTTTTCCTGGTTCCTCCAGTCAGCTGGGAGTCCACTGCTGAGTCAGCTTCTGGTTTGATCTAAGAAACTGCAGTTCTTTCTGCACTTTACAATAAAAATTTTTTTTTAAAAAATCAAGATTTAACGCTGCCAACTGCTGCAGGCGAGTAAACTACAGATACCTGCCTGAGGAGTGACAGTGTGTCTGAACAGGGAAAAAGTTGGCTTTGTGTCAATCTAATAATCCTTCTCCTTAGTGATTTGGATTATTTTTGTAAATCTCGAGAAATATTGATTAATACCCATTAGGGCTGCATGATTTGGCTAAAAAAAAAGTGATTATTTGGACTGAAACTGCGAGTGGAAATCAGTTTTGCATTACAATTTTTCATGTTAAAAAAAAGTTTAGATTTATTGAGGTCTGAACCAAACAAACATGTTTTTTTTTCATCTGGAAAAAACGAAACGTGGCTGAAGTCAAATTTAAAATAGTTAATTTATGGAAAAATGAATTGTATTTGCTCCCATTCAGTGAGATAATACATGGCTATATATCATCACAACAACATCAGTCATCATAACTAGGGCTGCAACTAATGATTGCTTTCATTATTGACTAACATGTCCAATATTTACTTGATTAATCGATTAGTGGTTTGGTCCATTAAATTCCAGAAAATACAGAAAAATGTTGATCACTGTTTTCCACAGCCCAAGTTGTCCTCAGATATATTCAGTTTATGTCATAAGAGTACTGAAGAAATTACCAAAATAGTTGTTGATTAATAATTGATTAAGTGATTAATCATTGCAGCTGTAATCATGACATTCAAAACTTACTGATTCCTGATTTTGAGCACTAGTTAGATAACACAGTTATTCCTCAAGTCATTTTTCTCAGCAGAAAGTGCCAAATATTCTCTGATTCCAGCTTCTCCAGTGTGAGATTTGCTGCCTGTTTTTGCTTTTTACACCACAGTAAACTGAATATCTTTGGGTTTTTAGACTAATTGACACTATTAAGACACTATTTTATGATGTTTAATAGATCAAACAGTTAATTAATTGTATAGGAATTCAGTAAAAAGTTGTTTTGGCCAGAACTGTTAAATTAATATAATGTCAATGGCTCGACCTTCACCAGTGATTTCACTAATCACTGCTTGAATGAGCCTGAAGCTAACATCAGGATGTTTAAACTCTACCTGTTCTTGCCCAAACACCTCTGTACATTGTAGAAACTATCTACAGAACTGTAAAGTCGTGGTCGCTGCACGTTGTCTTGATCCTGATGATAAAGCAGTTCCTCTGTGTCCATGTTTAAAGTTCACGTCCTGCTCTGCGGCTGCTCACCTCTCACTCTCTTGCTTTATTAGAGTGATGTTGAGTGTTTGAGTGCAGCACTTGAGGACAAATGAGCGTCCCAGCAGGGATCTGGCGCTCAGCCCACACTGACTCTCTGCCTGTTAATAGAGTTTGACCTGGATCTAATTGGAGCTGCTGGGAAATTATGATAAAGGCTGCTGGTTGTAATGAGGACGGGTGGAAGACAATTTGAGACCTGTCCATCGACTCCATTTACTTTTTCCGTCTTGTTTGTTTGCTTCTATTTTGTATGAAGTCAGTAGTCAAATGAGGCTGCTGGAGTCTGCAGGGACGGGCAGGGAAATGAACACCAGCCACCTGTAAACACCTGCTCAGTGTGTTACTTTATCTCATTATTATGCAGTCTTTCCAGGAAGTTGTGATGTTGCCATCTCAACAACAAATGCAAGTTCAACCAGTCTCCATGAGTGCTGCACAGCCTTGGACTTTTGTCCAATGGCTGCAACTTTTCCTCAGATTTGACCAAACGTTGTACATGTATGTTTCAATGAATTGACTATCAGAGCACTTTTATATTTTATAAATTTTGAGCTGTTTGAGCTTCAAAAAGATTTTGTTTCTTTGTGAAAATACCCTGTGGGTGCATTTCCTCCTTTACAAATGAAGCATATTTTTTTTTTATCTTGAGCCTTTTTGGTAAGTTTATTCTGAACAGAGCAGAGTGCAGTTTTATTCTCCCTGGAAATTGCCTTTGAATTGTAAAAAGAAAAATCACCATTTCCCACAATTTCATTGCAAAAACATGCCTAAAAAGATCCCAACAGTGTTCAGAAAAGCTACAGCCAAATCAGAAATTTTAGGCTACAACAATCCCCAAAAGCAGCCCACAAACTCCTAGAGGGGCTGATTAGGGATGGGAATCGAGAACCGGTTCCAAATTTGTCTGATCCTTCTGAATCCTATGCCTCTGAGTTTGTCAGCGACCATGTTTTTCTGACTTTTGCATAATGCAAACAATGACGTTAAACAAGAAGGTGTCACGGCAGAGAGGAAGAAATGGAAGCGTGTCTTCATTTCATGAAGAAAGATGACAGTGTTTGTTATGTCTGTAAAATGTAGAGTTATTAGACTATTATTTTCATTGTTGATACAAATTTTCAGTCGTATCCTTCATTCTGTTTGAATTAGTTGTAACTGACAGTTAAATTTGTTAGTAAAACAGCCATGCAGCCTGTACAGTTAACCAGGTGGGGGTGGGGGGTGGGGGGGGGGGGGGGGGGGGTGGCAGTAAGATCCTCCTTTAAGCTCCAGTCACTCCTAATCACAAACAATCCTCTCAGCCTCACACCTCCGTCTACACACGGCCTCAGCACTCTTCTCTGTTCTCAGAGGAAACTTTCTAAACCAGAGGACGGACGTTTGCTCAAAGGTACAGAGGACATAGATGCTACTTTTATTAATATTTGGTTAACAAATGCAGAAGAGATGCTACAGGAAGTCTGTAGATCATGGATGTCTACCTGTGTTGGAGCTAATGCTAACTGAGTCTTAGCTAATGCTAACTCAGTCAGTGGCTGCTTACTGAAGAGAGCTGAGAGGAGGAAGAGGAGGAAGAGGAGGCTGCATGAAACCAACCAGTGTCTGTACCGGACTAGCTGCCTCAACCTGACCAAAGGTGATTATTATACCTGCTGTCTGTGAGGAGGACGGCTCGTAAACCAGACACGCCACACTAACCTGAAACTTCTGGACAAACAGAAGTTTCCTAGTTTTGGTCATAATGATGATCATCAGTTTGATTGCTGGTATCTGGAGACAACAGTCAACCAGCAATCAGTGAGCAGCGCAGTTCTAAGTTTACACACTTCTTTTTTTTTTTTTTTTTTTGCTGAACTCAGAACAGTTTTAGTTATTTCACATTAGAGATTTCTGTCTTTCTGTTTGAACTCTTCTCACTGGTTTGGAAAAAGGCTGAACCAAAATCTGTTGGCTGTAGTTACATAAGGTAGTTATGATGAACCCTCGCACACGCTGGTTACTAGTTATGAGGTTTGCACACACTAGGGCTGCACAATTTATCAAAATTTTATTGAAATCACAATATGGCTTTCTGCAATTTTCTAATTGCAAGAGGTGCAATATTTGTTAAAGGTGAAATGTGTCAAAAAACTTCTAAATGAATGAGTGCGGTGAGGCAGAGATGTCCTGTCCTACTCATCAGATTCTACAGACTTAAAAAACATCTTCATTTGGTAAAGATTCCAACAATTATTTTTTAAATGATTAATCTGTCGATTAATTTATAGATTGTTCTATGGATTATTTTTGTTATTATTCAATTATATAACAATTAATTTACCTAAAATACACATGAAAAACTTGTCTTATTAGTATTTCAATATTTTATTCAATCATAATCCTGAAAATAGATGCACAAAGCACATTAGAATAATGATAATAAAAACTATAAAAACAATAGAGACTGTAAAAATATTCTTTTAGAGATAAAATCAGTAGGATTTATCTGAGCTGTTACCAAGATAGAGATACCAAGATGTCAAATACTAATGTTTTAGGTTGGTGACGTGACCCGAGCAGCAAAATAATGAGAGAAAATCAGGAAACACAGACAGAGTGCTGCAGGGTCTCTGCAGATACAGACACCACCACACTCCTCTAGTGGTTTTTCCATTGCAAAATTAATTATATATTACACCTCGTGCGATTTGAAAATTGCAGAAAGCCGTATTGCGATTTTGTTGTCACAGGACTTTTGTCTTCTTAAGTTTCATTAAGAAATATGCAGGCTGTCAGTCCTCTGCAGCAGCTGTTGGTTCAAGTCCCGCCTACTGCATGTGATTCCCCCAATCTCTCCCTCTTTCCTGTCATGTCCTCAGCTGTGCTGAAAGATTAAAGTCATATTACCTGCAGACACTGTGACCCTCTTCGGTCTGAAAAGGTGAAGCGTTTATTGAGTTGTTGTCACGTTTTGTACATTAATGTGTAAGGTTTGTATTGCACAGCGCGAAGTAGCGCGCATTTCAGCGGCATTTAAAGTACAATTTGGCGATTGTAGACTGTGATTAACAGCTTCAAATGGCTTTTAATACACAGTATTTTTTTGGACAGTGTTTAACATTATAAATTAATAAATTCTGCTAAATTTTAACTGCTTTCTTAGTGTTTTCTTAGTGATAGACTAGTCGACTAGTCTAAATTAAATTTTGCATTGAATCGACAGGGAAATTAGTCGCCAAGAACATCCCTAGCATCTTTGCCTTCTTTTCCTGGAAAATCAAATATTGGCTCCTTGGTTTTGCTGATGTGAAGCAGTAGGTTGTTTTCTGTGCACCACTCTGCAAGAGACAGTTGATTTCCTCCCAACAATAGATTATTTGAATTTGAATATCTAAAAGCAGCAAAGCACCAGTGGGAAATGCTGTTTACAGTGTGTCTGTTCTGTTGTACAGTCTATCATTGTGTCTTCTCTGTTGCTTACTTGTGATTTTAATTACTCAGAATATATTTGCAGTGTTTTCTGCTGGCTAAAGTTTCATAATCAGTTTTCATTTTCAGTGCTTGGTTATTTGTTCTCGTTGTACTAGTTTTCTAAGAGAAATGTTTGTGTTTGCAAACTCTCTGTGCTGCAGTTTGCTCTTTTATTTTTATGGGAAAATGCGTCTTTGTAAGGTTGTAGTTCTTTCATTTGCACCTGCAGTCGGGTTGTGTGTCTGTTGCCGTGCAGCAGCTGGTTATTACATTAACCAGGTGCTCATCTGTCATTACTGTCACCACTGAACTCTTTCCTTTGCTGAGTTTACACGCTGCTGATTCAGTTTGTTTATTCATCACATTTAGCTGCTTGGTGGGAACGTACAGTCACCCTCAATCCACCAGCTAAAAACTCATCAGTTTTGGCTGCAGCAGGTTCAACTGTGAGGTGAACTGCTGCATTTGGTCAAAGTTTTCTCTTCTTCAGACTTGAACTGTAAAAATATTGAAGGTAGATGAGAAATACCTGCAGAGGAGTACAGGTTTATTCTCACACCACTCAGCAGACAAAGTTTTGGGTTAAGGCCTCTTCTCAAATACACCTCTGTGGTGGTAATGAGTGAAATGTAAGTGATGTTTGCATATAGATTTATATGTCTAGTCCTGAGACCTGAAGACCATTTCTCAAAGATCTTTTTTTTAACTATAAGATTCTCTCTTTGTGTTTCAATGAGAAATTCATGTTGAGCTGTGTGGGAGGAGGATTCATCCTGTAGGTAGATTTTTATCCATGTCACCTGAGACAGTGGACTGAACAAGCCACAATATTCAACTAGAATCTCTAGTTTTACGAATTTCCTGTCGAGGCAGGATATTGATTTCAGTTATATGATTGAGAGGAATCATCCAAATGTGTCTGATGATTAACCCAACTGGATAATGAGTTATAAATATGTTTCAAGTTACTTTATTCATCATAAGCACAACAGTCATAGAGAGGCAGTCACTGGCAATGAAATTCTGATCATTTAAGACATAAAATGAAGACGTGTATAATTCTGTTTTATTTATTTATTATGCTGATTGTGGGTGTCGTAAAGAACAGCATCACTAGCATGAGCAATTGGTGAAGTTTTACACTTTTTGCCCTGAACTTTGCCTGTCAGGTGGTGTCTCCTTGCTGCAATCAAACATTTTGATGTTAAAGCAGGATGAAGTGCCTCGATAGCTCACCTTGAGTCAATGCTGATTCCTCACCACTGCTTTCTTTCTTTTTTCTTTTTTTTTTTTGTTTTACCTTTGCTGCAAGTCATCCCCTCTCTCTCTGCCTCTGTCATTCCTACCTTTCCTGTCTTTCCTGCTCACTTTGCCTGAGAGAACAACTTCTAAGAAGTTTCCTCAGGCTTTTACATGGTTTGTTGAAGATTTGGTTTAGTTTTATTTGACTTGACCTCCAGACAAGGTGTTGACTGTGTGCAATGGTTTGGTTTCTTTACTCCTCTCTGACAGTAAACTGAATATCTTTGGGTTGTAAGCAAAACAAAACATTTTAGGTTATTGGAGGTTTTGAGAAACACAAATCAATATTTTTCACCATTTTCTGACATTTTTAAACAAACAACTATTGATCGATTAATCAAGAAAATAATCAACCGATTAATCAACAATGAAACTAATTGTTAGTTGCAGCCCTATTTGCAAACAACTGTTAGAATTGGTAGAGTTTGCAGTAACTCCTGACATTGTAAATTTCATAATTCCATTCTAACTGGTAACACAAAACAGACCCACAGCAGTTTGGACTGAAAACAGTTCTGACAGAAGGAGAGGGACTGAACTTCGATAACAAAGTGTGATGAAGTAAACTTACTGTAAACCTTCTCCCAAGTGGTTTTAAATAGCTCCTCATAGTGACATGAAAAATGAGCTGACAGCGTAATGAAAGTTTTTTTTTTCCCCTCCTCATTGTGAATAAAAGTGAAAAGAGGCTTTGTTCTGTTTTTAAACCCTGTAGGGTTTTTTTTGTGACGGAGCTGCAGTCCTTTTGTTTCTTGCTGTCTTTAAACGCTGCCAGGATGCTGTCAGCCTCCTCTACCTCCTCCTTCCTCTCTGGACCTCAAGTCTTTGGTCCCCTTCTGCACGCTGGAGGGAAATGATCATCATCATGCATGACAATAAGCATCTGATTGTTGGAGCACTTCAGCTTGTTTGAAGCTGTTTGATGCCACGATAGAAGGTTTTCTAATAATTATTTTTTTTCCACACTTAACGGAGATGTTGTAAAAGTGTTTTAACTTCATGAACAGAACGGTGACTAAAAACTGGTTACTGCTGAATATCTGCTGATGCTGAGTCTGACATTTAAGCCCCTTTACACATTAACATCTGGCTTTTGTCTTAAATGTGAAAGGGTAATATTTTTTGGTTTCCTTACTCCTCTGTTGAAGTTAACAGAATATCTTTGGGTTGCAGATAACATGAGACATTTTAGAACATCATCTTGGGCTTTGGGAAACATTGATTGACATTTTTCACCATTTTCTGACAATTCATAGACAAACAACTATTAATTGAGAAAATAATAGACCAATTAATTGATTTTGAAAATAGTTTTTAGATTATGAGAATAGTTGTGGCTCCAGACAGATATTTTCCCCCTTTTCTTTGTCCTCTTCAGAGGGCTCATGTTCACAGAGGCCACTATGTTGCACTGATATATCTTCTGCAGTAGCTCCAGATAAGGATTTCATGTCCACCGTTGGTCCTCCTACACGCTCTCACGGAGGGAGAGAGTGAGGCTAGGTGTTTGCAGTCTGCAAGATCACCACTAGAGGCTGCTAAATCCTACACATTGATCCTTTAAACATATTGATATCTTTGAGTGTATAACTTTGTAATGATAATAATGTTCACCAGCCTTCGCTCTCCATCCTGGTTCAGAGTAAAAATGCGGAGCTCAGATTAAAATCTTGATTTCCATCTATGAAACAGTGGCCTGCCTTTAAACAGAGCCGTCAGACTGAACCAACACGTAAAATACTTGAAATATTTTCTGTTCTTTCCCAGCAGTGATTAGTCTAAAGTAATTAGATTCCTGTAATCCTCTGTGATTTTCAGGTAGGCTTAGTGACTGCTGATATGAAGCCCTGTTTGTCTGGATTCCAGTGTCACATTTTACTGTGATAATACTGCAGGCAGCGGCGGATTAATGTTGTTTAATGTTGACTTTTGTGAGAAACAGCATTCAGTCCTGAGACACAGGACTCACAGTAGTTGATGTGAAGTTAAACAGGCTGCGGGATGTCAGCTGTCAGTTGTAAACCAGGGGTTGATTTTACATCATGAGGTGAAATAAATGTGTCCGATGGTGGAGATATTTGCTGAACTGTTTGTGGTAGCTCTCAGTGAGCAGGACTGAGTTCAGTTCATAATACATCTTTAATGATCATGTTCCCTCTAGTACATAACCTTAATATAATAATATAATAAGGCCTGTCTGTAACCTGGAGGACTTTTGAAGAAAATGTGAAGTAGTATTTAATAAATATTTATGGTTTTATTATGAACATCCAATATAATTTTATGAGAAAAGTTGCAAAAATGTTTGTAAATGCTGTCAATTATAGTTTCTTAGACTAAAAAATCATAATTGGCAGGTCAGACCCTTAAAAAATCTGCAGTTGGAATCTGTACTGTACTCTGTTCTTGTGGATCGGTCGGTCCAAACTGAAACATTTTAAGAACTATGTTTTGGATTGCCATGAGATTTTGTTCATGGTCAAACAGCGGTCCAGGGACCCTTAGGGATCCATGGTGCTCTGTTGGGTGGTCTGTGAATGGTTTCAGACTCATTATCCAGTCCCTCCAGGAAGCTGCGATGTTGCGATTGCAGTAATCGCAAAATACAGAATTCAGCGAATCGCTGTAAATTCTGCACAACTTTGCAATTTTGTACATTCAGTGCAACTTTTTGGCAAATTTTAGGAATCATCATAGCTTCCTGCAGTCCCACCAATCATAGCAGTCCCCTGCTAAAATCAGTGACTCAGTGTTTTATTATTTTTTGTATTTTTATTTTTTATTTTGTCACAGGTGCTGAAAAGAACACAACATTAACTAAAAAAAAAAACTAAAAACATTGCAGTGTGCATCACAATTTTTTTTTGAAAAGCTGTTGTGAAATCAAGCATCAGGCATCTGTAACTCTTAATAAATATAAAGTAAATCTCAGTCCAATAAGTCACACATGCATCACCCGTTAATTGTGGAAACCAGCCATCTTTATTGTATTCAAGTCCCAGGCTTGGCTGATTATTGCTATTTTTGTTTCGCATTTTATTATTAATGTTTTAAGTAAATTTCTTTTTATTTAATATATTGATATTTTAATATTTCTATTTCTATTTCTATTTATTTATATTGGATCTGATTCATGATGATTGCACTTTTTCATATTACTGAAGTTGCTGTGTGTGAGGTTTCTGTTGTTGCAAAAGAACATTTAATTTTTCTCATCTTTTTTTGAGCTGTTAAGTCATCAGTTTGAATAGTTGGTCTGTGAAAACAATAAAGTGTAAAAAAAAACCAACACCAAGTTGTCCTGGAGCTCCAGGCTGCAGTCTCTGTGTCAGATGTCTCTGCTGTAAATCTGTGGAAGTGACTGCAAGTCAGACCAAAGAGTTCAGCCAATGTTCCCTGAATTTCGAGACAAACTTGTGCCATCTGTTCCTCTGACCTCCTCTCACAGATAAATGTCCTGCAGCTCAGAGAAGAAGAATATGTCCTTGTTTGTCACCTCTGGTCCGATAAAGTTTTTTTTATTTTTTTTTTATCTCTGTGTGTTTGTGTCGCAGCTTTCCGAGAGACAACCCTCCAGTGAAGATGAGACCATGGTCCCAGTACTAACCTCCAGAAAAGCCAGCGAACTCCCCGTCAACGAAGTAGCGTGTATCCTGCAGGTACGGTATCCTCAGACCAGAACACACAGCTGTATCCTGACTGCCTCTAAGGGTTTACTTTGACACCATATTGCCTCACTCTACGTCAGTGTTTCCAACTTTTTTCCAATAAATTCTGCATAACTGAACATTCCTGACCATTTCTGCAACACTCAACACACAAAACGTACAGTATACACATGTTGAAACTTGAGAATCTCATTGTTTTTATTTCCTCTTATCATGAAAGCAACAGAGGACATTTTAGCCTACTTCCTAAATGAGCCAATAAAGGTGCATTTAGACAGAATTTTCAGGCTCTTGTTTTTTCCTCTCATTCATAAAATATTGTAAATGCTTATAAATTTTAAATTTGCAGAATTTCTTCTATAGTCTTTTATTTATTTGGGGACTAAGGGGGCAACGGATCACAAAATTCACAGTTTGGATCGTATCATGGTTTTAAGTCATGGATTGGATCATTTTTCAGATCAGCAAAAAAAGGAAAAGAGGTGGGATTATGGTTAAATTATTTTAAAAATCTGCTTGGTTTTGACCACTCTCTGTAGTTATCACCATCATACTATGATATATTAAAAATTATATATAATAATTATATATAATCTAGATTACACTATATTAATATATATTAATACTAATATACAGTATACTTAAGATACTATACTCTACTGTATTAAACAGTACTCTACTGTGTATATTCTATGGTACATATAATGTGTGTGTGTGTGTGTGTGTGTGTGTGTGTGTGTGTGTGTGTAGAAGGTCACACAGCAGATGTCGACAGTTTTATAAATGAAAAAAACAGTACTGCGGTATAGAGAGCCGAAGTCGCACCCCTTCTGATGGACCTTACTTCAGAAAAAATATGAACTGCAGTCAACGACGAGAGACAAATAACTTTTTGATCCCGTTTGAATTGTGCCATGAATCACACAAATGATGTTTGTCAATTTAAAAGATCATTTTTCAAGTAAAGAAAGTCACAGTTTGGTCCCAGTATGAATCACGGAGCTGAGAGAGGAGTGAATGGAAAACAGCCTGCAGAGCTCGACTCTCTGGACTCTTTTCACACAATGAATTAAAGATTTAATTCAACCAAAACAGAGTTGGTCACTCTGTGAGAGAGGCTCCAAGACGGGCGTTCTCACGGTCTTGTGACCAAAAATGTCAATGTGTCAGTGTACTTTTATTTATGCTGTTTGAGCATACATATATTTGTGTATATGTTTTAGCATATTTAACACAGTCCCAAGTTGGCGTATTTTCGTACAGTTTACATACATCAAACTTGATGCTGTACCCATGTTTATTGTACTAACGTGGCAGCAGTAAACTCACAGTCTGTAGGTGCCATTAGATGCGGCAGTGAAATCTTAAAGTCACCATTGTTCTGTGTTGTGCTGTTGCTGTCAGGCTGACCTGCAGTTGGGTCTAACCCAGGAGGAGGTGTGCAGGAGGCGAGCCTACCACGGCTGGAACGAGTTCGACATCAGTGAAGAGGAGCCACTATGGAAGAAATACATCTCACAGGTAACAAATCACATTTTAATGGTGTCACATAAAGGAATGTGCTTTAAGATGGCAGCATACAGACAAACGAAAACAAGTTCACTCCACATAAACCAGTCTGACAGTAAACTGTGAGGTCTCACTGCTGTCGGCTCCAGAGACAAAAGTTTGTTCTCGCTTACTTATCTGACAGTCCATGTTTTAACACTGCTGACTTATCAGACGATGATTCTCAGGAAGCCCTTCACACATCCAGCAGCAGCAGCGTTGGCCTGAATGCAGCTCCAGGATGAAGCCAATACACTATTTTTATCTTGTGCCCGATAAAATGTCTTGAGGCTCGTCACGTTCCACAGTGTCATTGTTTGGTCATGAAAACACAGTCAATTCAAATAGTATACAGAGCAAACAGATAGTCAAATTACCAGAACACTTCCTCTACATATTGTTATGCCTGTATTTTATACATTTTTATATTTAAAATTTTAGAGCAGGGTTGGAAATTAGCACCAGCCACCTGTCAAATGCAGGAGTAAAATCTATCTGCGAGCAAGAAGAGAACTAAAAGAAATAATCTTTAACTGCCTCGAAGTGAAATGTGAAATTTTCAACTGATTCGGGCACTAGCCCCTGCAGGATCTTCACCCCAGTGACCTCAGAGATGATTTCAGAAAATGAAGCCCGGAGGTTTATTAATTTTGAGCACAACCAGAACCTGCGTGTTAGGTCAGCCGGAGATCGAGCACATTTGTTGTCTGCTTCGGGGGAAAATTTTGAGAGTTTAAATGTGGAAAGATGGATTTGATGCACAACTTTAAACTGAATAAGACCCAAAAGGTTATGAGGAAGAAGAGTTGACACGTGCCAAAGCTCCCTCCCACCTCCCACTCCTTGGCGTAGGTTTAACAAGAGGCAGAAAGAGATATTTCTTTAAATAACGTTATTTTAATGTTGGTTACTACGATGGAAACACTTCTGCTTTTGTCCACAGGGAAAAAGAAAAGTTACTCGTAGCTGCTTTAAATAGTTTAAAGTAAAGTTTTTAAAATGTGGTAAACAACAAAAACTTTTTAAAGACAACTTTGGGTTTGATTTTTTTTATATTTTAAATTATTATTATTATTATTATTATTATTATTATTATTATTATTATTATTATCATTGTTGTTTCAATCACTAACAAAAAAAATAACCATGACCTTTCAGATCATGGTATAAAGGACAGTATATTATTGTGTTATGTGACTCTTTAAGACTTCAGTTTTTATTTAGTGTTCTACTGGACAAAACTCTGAGTGAAAGCACACGTTTTTTTTTTTTTTTTTTTTTTGCAGATCTTCTCTTTGTAAATCAGAAAAAAGTGAAATGAACCACCAGCCAGTTAGACAGGACATATTCTAGCAGGACAGCTGAACATAGGACTGTGATTTGAGCGGTTAAATAATAGAAGCAGCCTGAGGGAGTTTCGTTGCTCGTCTGTTTTGTCCACATGAACTCCGACAAGGACAGAAGCTGCTGCTGTTGAGCCGAGCAGCCGGAGGAAGGAGGGTGAAGAGGAGGGACGAGAGGCCTCGGCACACACAGAGGTTAAATTTAGAAAGCTGAGGAAGGGAGGATACAGAGGACAGAAGGAAAGGAAGAGAGGATGAAACGTAGGGAAGGAGAGAAGAAGAGGTGCTGAATTTTTCTTTTAGCTCCTCTCACACATAAAACTCCTCAGGTTTCTGTGTGAACTCTTTTCACTATCAGCCACAATCTGTCAGGTTTCCATGGAGGAACTGTTCACACTTGACCTAACAGGCCTGAAAAGTGAGGAGAGGTACTTATTATTTTAATAAAAGAAGGAGCTACTGTGTTTCTGCTGCTGATATTCATTTGCAGATTCATGTATTATCTGCTCAGCTTTGAATGGCCTGCTCGCTGTATGTGGTCAGACACACAGCAGGTGTGTGGAGGCTTTTGTGTGTGTTGGTCAGGTCACGTTTAATAAAAAAGTATGTGATTTATGTAACTGCTTTGAGGTCAGTTCTTAATGTAAACATTTAATAATTCAGCAGGTGAGAGGGTTCCTTCTACAATTTACAGCATTAATTTTCTGAGAATCTGTTTCATATCCAAGCAAAATTGGTATTGTAACTGAAATATCCCTAACCTAAGCTGAATGTTCCCTGAATGAGTTAATGCCTGTTTATGAATCGTAAGAAAACATTAACAATCTTTTAGAAGGAGAAGATGTTTATAACAGTTAAATTGAGCAAAATGTTAGTGGAGTTTGGCAGCAGTGACACAGACAGTCAGTGATCTCCAGAGTGTGTTTTCAGACCAGTGGGTTTGAAAGAGTTTTAAACAGCTGATCAACTGACAGTGGAGGACTTGTCTTTGCTTGACATCATCAAATGAACAAAGAAAGCTAAGTGAAACAGGTGCATACAGGTTCCTAGTACAAATACCCAAAAACTGCTCAATTACAGTAACTTGGGTATTTGTAATTAGTTACTTCCACCCCTGCGTAAGCTTCTCTCAGGACCTGTTTTGTGTGAACAGATATAAATGTGGCCCCTGATGTGTTCAGCTCTTCATTGGAAACTTCAGTTTAAGTTTCATTTGCATCACTATATCATTTAGAATTTAAGGCATTTCCTCTGAGATTATTTTGCACAAATTAAAAAGTGCTCCTGCTACAATCTCTGTCAGCTGTGAAGGAGCCGCATCCGCTGGATATCGTGTGTAACATGAGTTTTAGGGAGGTCTCCAGTTCAGAGGAGTTTTAGGATTGTTATAATAGTGTGGTTTGTGGGATTTCACACTATTTTAAGCCAGGAAATCTTGTTCCGTGTCCCCCACATGCACATATAAACACAACCATGTGTGTGACCTGCCTCCCTGTAGCTGGTTTTAAAGCCAGCCCAGCTTGGCCTCCTGCACATTATCCTGTAGACGGTGAGATCCAGCTCCAGGTTTGTGGACTAAACAGTGAAGAGTTAAAGTTTTTGCTGCCGCTGCGTTCAGTCATGTCGTTGATGTGGAAACCGGGTCATTTGGATGCTGGAGCTGAAAATAGAGCTGGAACTGTTGGCCCGCTTCACTCAATGAATTCCGCCTTTTCTCTCTGGATGACTGACACTTGTTTCAGCTGGTCTGTACATCACAGCAAACACATTTGTTCTTCTGTCTCTGTGGGACACAGTGTTCTGTACGTGATAGTTAGCATCTAAAAAGTATTTGAGTTTAGTTTTAATAAAAGCTCAAAATATTGTCTCTTAAGTTTTTGTCATTTTTTTGATATTAGTTCTGAATTATACTTTATTATGCTCAGGATATTTATGATAAAGTGCAGTTTCTGCAAACCAATCTTTTCAATCTTTCAACAAAAAAAAAAAACTCAAATAGATTCAACAAAATCTCACTGCTCCCACATAATCTGCCTCTGTGAGCCGACTCAACAACGTGAAGCTGAAGTTTGTATAATGTCCTACACTCTTTGGACAAAATCAGTCATTTCACCTCACAGAACACGGGCGTTGCTGCCTCAAGTAACGTTAGCTAAGACCCGAAAAAGGTTAAAAACGTTGTCTCTGACAGCAAAGTAAAGTGATGAAAATATTCTAAATATAGCATAAACTTTAACTGATATTGAATTTAATGTAAAGTGGCTAAAATACCTTTGACTGCTGAGCCTGTCCACAGTCAGAATTCTCTGGTTTCAGCTTCTTAAATGTGAACATCTTCTGGTTTCTCTCTTCTTCACTGACAGTAAACTGGATCTTTGGGTTGGTTTGGCTTTAGGAAGTACTGAAGTACTGACATTTTATAAACAAACAATTATTAATTGAGCAAATAATCATCCAGTTAATCGAATATGAAGATAATGGTAGCTACTTGCAGCTCTAGTAAAGAGTATTGTGTTTTGTGTGGAACCCTAAAATAATGAGCAGGTGATGTTAACGGGGATCCTAATAAATGAAATGGAATTAAATTTTGAATGTCCTTACTTTCCAAAAATGTCCTCATTTTGCAGAAGTGTCCTCCCTTTTCAAAATGCCCTCCCTTCCCAAAAGAATTACCTAATTTTCTGAAATGTCCTCCCTTCCCAAAAAAAAAATTCCCAGAATGAGCTCAGTGTTGAGGTGTAAAACTCAAAGTATAAAAGTGCACACACACACGCAGACACACACACACACACACACGCAGACACACACCCAGCGTTGTCAGAATATAGGCCATTGATGATCAGTGTGCGTTTTGTCGCTGCTAACCCACTTCACTGATGTCATGACCTCGTTCTTTCTCTCCTCTCTGCAGTTCAAAGATCCTCTCATCCTGCTGCTGTTGGCGTCGGCTGTCATCAGCGTTCTCATGCACCAGTTTGATGACGCCATCAGCATCACTGTGGTATGTTCCACTTCACACCACAGCAGCACACTTCAGTAGTTCACCTCTTTTGCGTTCTTCTCCTCTTTATAAATCACCTCTGAGGCCTGCAGTTCCTGTACAGTTATTAATAGAGGGAGCACTTTATGGCAGCGTCAGCACAGGAGAAGATGTAGATACATGCAGGAACTTCGCTGCTGGTTTCTGCCCGTTAGATGTGAGATTGCGTAAAACTTTTTTTGGATCCCTTTGGGGAAATGTTGTTATGGCAGCGAGTATTTGCATTGATAATGTGTGGGATAAGAGAAAAAAAAGGAAAACATTAAAAATTTTCTGATGCTAAAATTTACAAATGAAGGTAAAAGTCCAACGTCCTGCTGTGATCATTAGAGCCACAACATGAAAGTTTGTCACACTTGATTTATCTATTCTTAAAAGTTTACTAGCCGTGGAGCTAAAAATGTTAAGTTTGTCCTGAGATCAGGTCATTGGATCAACAAAATCAAGAGGAATAATCCTCTGAAACTGACAGTGGTTGGTTAGATTAAGCAGCTGTTGTTTGACCAAATGACATCAGGCTCTCAGATCAAAAACTGCATTGAAGGGATAGTTTTAATTTTTTCCAAGTGGGGTTTCTGGTTCAGGTACCCTGAAGGAGTTTAATTTTACCCTGTAAAAAACGGATGAATCCTGTTTCAACAGGATGTTACAACCTGTAGGAAAAGCAAACAGCATGTTGTGTCTTTACTCTGTTTGCAGATAAACTAAAGTCGTGTGTTTAACAATTATGGTTGTTTGCTTGTATATATATATATGAGTTATTTAAGCCATTAAATCTGTTTAACAGAAAACCTGTTGCAGTCCTGAGGTCGTTTCACTCAAACTGTTGACACACGTGTTGCACCTTCACTGGGTTGTTGTGTAATTTTAAAAAACTGCCAGAATGTGGACGAGATCCTGTTTGACATTACTGTTGGTCTTTACTAGATTTTTATCCCCTCACATACAGCACTTATTAAAAAAAAAAAAAAAAGTTACCGTGTTTTCATGTTTTATTTTTTTAACAACACTGAATTGAAGTAGATTTAATGTAGAGAGAGTAGAGAAAATTGTCATACATAATATTTTGAGGAAAATAAAGTATTAATGTTTCATTGATTAAGTCAGAATATTATAAGAAGAAATCATACCATTTTGGGAATAGATTCTAAAACTTACAAGGAAAGGTAAAAAAAAAACACAGTCATATTATTGTGACAATAAAGTAATATTTTCAGAATAAAGTGAAAAGAAATTACAAAAAGAAAGTCATAGTATTCTGAGAAAAAAAAAATAATTTTGAAAATAAACTATTTTGAGAATAAAATCTAAATATTACAACGAAAGGTATATAAGAAGAAAGTCATAGTATGGTAAAAATACTATTTTGATAATAAGGTTATAATATTTCCAGAATAAAGTGAAAAATATGGCAAGAAAACAATCATTATGAGAAAAAGCAATATTAATATTTCATTAATAAAGTCAAAATATTCTGAGAAAAAAGTCAACTAAGTGAACTCTATATATATCTGTGTGTGTGTGTGTGTCAGAAAAAGTGAATTTCATTGATTAAGTCAAAATATTATGTAAGAAAAAGTAAAGTAAAATATTTACAATAAAAACATAATAGTATTCTGAGAAAAAAAACATATCTTGTTAATAAAATAAAATGTTTGTAAAATTAAGTCATGCTATGTTGAGGAAAAAAAATCTTTAAATATCATAAAGTTCCATATATTAAGAGTAAACTCATATTTTTAATAAGATTTTAATAAATTATTGTTGTGAGCAGCCTGACATCTTTAACTTTTCTGAACAGATGAGTCTCCAGATTCAGCAGCAGAGGAGTCACTCACTTCACTTCAGGTGTTTTTTTGTTGTTGTTGTTGTAAATTGTGACGTTGAAGCCTGACCGGCTGCCTCTGTGTGTGTGTGTTTGTTTGTTTACAGGCCATTATCATCGTAGTGACAGTTGCTTTCGTCCAGGTGAGTCCTGCTGGAGTGTGTTTGTGTTTTCAGTTCAGTCAAACAAAAGTCTGAATTCATCTTTAATGTTCTCATAAATGTTGGAACCACAAACTAAACAGATGATTACAGTGTGAAAACATGACACATCTGCAATCTGCTGCACATTCACAGTGTGCATGTGTGTGTGTGTGTGTGTGTGTGTGTGTGTGTGTGTGTGTGTACATGTGTGTGCGTGTACATGTGTGTGCGTATACATGTGTGTGTGGGTTGGATATACTTCCATATGTATGCTGATGAATTTTTCACGGCTCCAGCTGTTCTCTGCTTGTGTAACTGTGTTCTCTGTGTGTAGGAGTACCGCTCAGAGAAGTCTCTAGAAGAACTCGGGAAGCTCGTGCCTCCAGAATGTCACTGGTGAGCAGGAATGGAAACAATTAATTAATGATTGATTAATCGGTCATTAAGAATTTGATCGATCATGTAAAATTTAATTGATCATCTATCAAATAAACATCTGAAGTATGTAGCCCCTCATAAGCTACACTCTTAATAAGGGTTCCAAAAGGGTTTGTCAAGGGTTCTTTGTAAGACTAAGGGTTCCATTAAGAACACTTCAAAGATTGTTGAAAGGTTCTTTGCACCAAAAACATAAAATGGTTCATGGTTGATTCTAGATAAAACCCTTTGAACATAAGAACGTTCTTGTTAGAACCTGGTTGGATTCTTGTTAACAAGCTTGGAAAGGTTGAATGGTTATGGACAGGACCTCCAGGGATGGTTCTAGGTATAACCATTTACATTGGGTTCTAGGTAGAACTCTTTGAGAGGGTTCCTTGTGAACTTTAATAAAAAGTTATCAGAGCCAAAAATAGTTCCCTTGTGAAGACAAGCTGAAGAACCCTGTTGCTACCAATGTGCACATTTGGTATCGTTTGGTAACTGCAAAACTTTAAAGATTTTGTAAGTATGATTAATCGATTAATTGATCGTTAATTTTATCTTTGATTGATTGAGGAAAGAGCTGAGAGTTTACAGCCCCATTAGGAGAGCTGAATCCACCCTCCTCTTCTTCTTCTGTGGTTATAGCCCTGTTGATGTGATTCAGTCCAGGTTGACCTGTTCACTTCCTAACAGAACAGACGTTCTGGTCGGCTGTTGCTCAGTTTTTCAGAATGTTTCCTCGAATGTTGTGGCTCCACATTCCATCAGGACGATTCACTCAGGGATGCAGTTGAATTACAGAAGTTTTAAAAGTTTGCGTCAAACTCTGCCGCTTTGTGTAGAGCAGGGGTCTTCAACCTGTGGCTCCAGAGCCGTATGCAGTTTTTGAGTTTTGAGTCTAAATCACACTCTTAAAGGGATAGTTCACCCAAAAGTGAAAATTCAGTCATCATCTCCCCACCCTCATGCTGATTGAAGGTCGGGTTCAGTTTTTTAGTCCATAAAACTCTGCTGGAGTTTCACAGGACAACAGTGTTGCAAAATCTCCCAAACAACGGAAGTGAATGGTGACCAGTTTTCAAATATAAAAAATAACTGGAAAAAAATCACAAAATGCCTCCATACTGCTCATCTGCTGTAATCCAAGTCTCCTAAAGTCCCAGCATGCCTTTTGCACACCGTCACATCACACACACGCACAGTTCAGACAGTGTGCAAGATCTACAGTGAAGATTCAGGCTAAAAACATGGTGGAAATAACATTTTTTTCCTAATCCAATCCAATCTGGCCCCTGCACACTCCTACACACTCTCACTCTTGTTTTCACATTCACATGGAGGCTCCACCACATGAACTGTCATCTCAGACTGGTCAGCCTGCAGGGTGAAGGGGTTAAAAAGCCTCCAACAGCAACGCAGATAATATGACTCTTTCATTTCCCTTCGTCTTCTGTCTTTCACTCCATAAAATATCACAAAACAATAATAAAATCAACTTTTAAAAGAAGACACTTCATTGAAGACATGTTTTCTCAGACGTTCATCTGATGGTCGATGTTGACGATTCAGAGAGAGAAAATGTTCCTTCAGACTAAATTACCTCGATTTACACTTCAAATGAACGTAGACAGAAGGAACAGCTGCCCCTTCACCTGGCAGAGAGCTCACACACACACACACACACCACAACTGTGCAGAACCTGTAACAGCAGGCCAGTAATCTGAGAAGACCTCGTGTTCAGCCTTGTTTGTTTTTCTCTCCTCTTCCTCCGTCCATCTCTCTCTCTCGACCCGTTTTGGAAATATTTTAATGACCTTTCAGTTGAGTTTCTCCTCTGGAACAGTTTGAAATCAAGTCTTTTCCTTAAGTTTTTGATTTTAAATTTCCTTTTATGTTTATTCTCTAGAGACACTGAAACCCATGTCCACCAGGGGGAAAAGATCTGAGCTACAGTATGAAACCAAGTGCTTAAACACCCAAAAAAGAGACTGTATCTCACTAGAAACATTAGATTTCTGTACGTCAGTGAATTAGTTTAGCATCCTGTGTCTACCAGAGAGACAGTTAAACTGACAAACTCAATATTTCTAGTAAATCTCAGTGTCCTTTCTCATTACCTTAATTTTCTGTGAGAAATGATCCTGCTGAATGGCCAGAGGTGAAATACTTTAATATGAGCAACTATTTGATTGCATCACCAGGTCAAAACCAGGCCTTTTATAGCTCAGTTATCTTAAATTTCTACAGTTTGTAGAGTCAAATTAGCAGCTATAATCTTTTCGTAAGGTTACTGAGTGTCAGGATCCTACAGTTTCTCCATTCATCCTGCTGACGCTTCATGTCTGTCTTCTTAAAGACTCGTTTTTTCTGTTCAGCAGTTTATAAAAACTTAGTTTCGGGTTCTTTAACTTGTTGTTGTTGCATCCCAGCCCACAACAGCTTTTAGACGTTTTTTTCTGTTGTTTGCTAGCAGGCAGGAAGTGACACAAGAGTCACCATCAGACAATACAAGTCAACAGAGAGCCAGGGATCGTTTTCCTCTTTGGTGTGGGCGGGGCTTAAATGCACTGTGTTATTCATGTGTGCTTTGTCTCACTATCTGATGTTTATGATGTTTATGATTACAGTATTTTCTGTAGGGTTGGACTTGAACTGGGTTCAGTGAATTTTTCTTAAGAGCGAATTCATTTTATTTTGTTTTTCTGCTGGGTTCTGGTTTGATATAATAATCAAATAAAGATGGTCCTTAAATTAAAAGTTCTCTGTTCCTCAGTGTCAGGGAGGGGAACCTGGAGCACCTGCTGGCCAGAGAGCTGGTTCCTGGAGACACCGTCTGTCTGTCGGTGGGAGAGAGAGTCCCGGCAGACCTCCGCCTCTTTGAGGTAAACAGTGATACACACAAACGCATTGTTAACAAGATGGATGTGACATCAGGGTTTATAAAAGAGAACTGTTGATTTTAAAACTGCCCAGAGATATCTTTGTTACGATTATGCACTACTATGCTGGTGTTTCCTGTTTTACTTTGACAAAAGTGGTCACATAACACGGGCAGCTGTCAGTCCAAAGCAGGTAACCTCTGAGTCTGGACAGACGTGGACTTAAAATGCAACTTGACTGGTTGGTGGTGGAACACAACCGAGATGCAGTAATTCTAGTGTTTGTAGTGCAGCTTCATTGAGCGTGAATAAATAATTTTCCTGGAACACACTGTTTGCTCTCCCACAGTTAATCAAATACTGTCACCTGCAAGCTGCTCAGTACAACCACAACACAGGCCCCATTTCCTGTAGTTGTCTAGAAGAGAACTGATATGAGGCAGGAAGTTCTTTAGTTCCTGGAAAGAAGTGTAATAGATAAAAGGACAATATAACCACTGATTTTTATTTTTATTTCATTATTTTATACTCAGTATATACTTTTGTTAAGAATAGTCCAATAAATAAATAGAAGACTTCAGTGGTTGTGACCGGCCTGAAAAATCCTGATCAGAGCCTTAACCCTTAACCTCCAGTTAATTAATTGTAATGAACTGCTGGTGTAACCTGGAGAGTCTTTAGGTCAACATCAAACTGTTGAAACATGTCTACAGGAGAGCAATACGACTCAACGCCTTTTTACACCACATCTACCTGTGGAGACAAAAAGACATATCTTACTCACTTATATCCATTCATCAGTGTTTACTGTCCTCTCTGTGTCTGTCCTCCACCCTCTCAGTCCACCGACTTGTCTGTGGATGAGTCCAGTCTGACGGGGGAGACCACCCCCTGCTCCAAGTACACCTACCCCCAGCCAGCCACCGCCAACGGAGACATCGCCTCCCGCAGCAACATCGCCTTCATGGGGACACTAGTGCGCTGCGGCAAAGCCAAGGTACCACCTGGATTATTACATTTCCTTCTTCTTAAATCAAGTTTTTAGTTTCAACAAGTATCAAAGTTTCATTTTTTATCAGAAACTGACTGATTCAGATTTGTGTCTTTATTTTCTGACACACATCAGATCAAATTGTGCCTTTAGAATCCTGAAGAGTAACAGAGAAGTTGATGAAAACCAGAAGCTACAAATATCTACTGCTTATTTTTTCTTTGTTTGGTTTGATTATTTTGTGAGAACATACACACAAACACACTGTAACACACCTGCCTGAACATTAAAAAAAACAAACCAAAACTGAAGACACCAATTAAATCCAACATGGGACCTTAATAAAACAAATAACATAACCTTTAATGTTATGCATGTTCATATGTGATGTGTTTGTGTGGTGTTCCTCAGGGTATCGTCATAGGAACCGGAGAGAACTCTGAGTTTGGGGAGGTGTTCAAGATGATGCAAGCAGAAGAGGTACGTTCTCCTACATTTCATCTGATTATAAGTTTTTTAAAAAAGCCAATAAGCTGCTTAAAGACAGACGTGTATAAAGACATAAATATCTGGTTAGAACAATTATCTGTTTTTTTCTGTAAAAACATTATTAATTAAGTTACTAATTTTTATCAAAATCCCCCCAAAGGCATCTAGTTTTTCTCCTTCAAAAAAAGTTTTTCAGGTTACATATTAGAAAAGTAGCATATGATAGGGTAAGGTATTTATTTTTTTAAAGTGTCATGCACCACAGGGTGCCCAGCCCACATGAGCTTACATGACACTACAAACACCAACAGAACAGGATCAAAGATCGTGATGAAGTGAGAGCAAAAGAAACAGAAGTGCACTTCCTGCAGTATAAACAACCTTAAAGCAAATACTGAAACTCAAACCTGCTTCTTAGATATTATATCAACATACCTCGGGTAATTGAACGCATCATTTAACACATCAGAAATATCACAGATAGGCCTGTAACACAAATTCATTTAAGAAAAAAAAACTGTCTCAAGTTATGATATGACGGACAATAAAACAAAAAGTGCATTTCATTTTCGACCTTTCCCAAACCACACAGGTGACACTTTCTGTTCTGTGAGAAGCTGCCTGTTTATATTCATGAGCAATAACAGTCATTATGCTCTGAGCCTCAGTCACAGCACCAACTGACTAAACTCAAATCAACACTCACTGTGAAATGACTGGTTTTACACACAAATACAAACAGTTTGCTTTTCATTGACATATTACTCATGTAATCAATAATCTGTACTTTATGGACACACTGCACACGAACAAAAAGAGTCTGTATGTCAGCTATATAAAACAATCTGTATTATTAAATATTCTATATTTCATTTCACTGACATGTTGCACATGGATATGAACAGACTTAAAGGAACAGTTCGCCCAAAAGTGAAAATTCAGTCATTATCTACTCACCCTCATGCCGATTGAGGGTTGGGTTTATTTTTTTAATTCACAAAACTCTGCTAGAGTTTCACAGGAAAACAGAATCGCCCAAACAGTGGAAGTGAATGGTGACCAGTTTTCAAACTTAAAAACAACCGACTAAAAATATAACATGCCTCCATACTGCTCATCTGATGTAATCCAAATCTCTTAAAGTACTAACTGTCCCTTTAAACTCAGATTTTCACTGAGCTCAGAGAAACTTTCCTCTTTGAGCAGATGAATGTAAAAAACATTTTTATGATGTACTCTGCGTGCTAAAAACTTTAGGAACAAGAGGAAAACCTATTTTTGAGTGGAAGTGAACTTTAATATTGTATTGTTTTCAAAATATACTTTCTGTCCCAGTTTGCAAAAAACATACTTTGCTGCTGAGCTTCACAAAAAGCATATTGTGTGTATTTGGACAAACAATGATTTTAAAGTCACTCCTGCAGATATCAAAGGACATATAAACACCAAGACACTCTTCATCTATTTAAGTAACAGTCACACTTCTAAATATTATTTCTGCTGTTTCTACATTCATGTGTTTTGTATGTTTTTGTCTGTTCAGTCTCATTTCTTGTTCTGATTCTTATTTAACCATAATTTTAGTTTGATTTATTTGAAGAAAGAACCAACAAAAACCAAATTACAAATGTTCACACAGCTAAAGGCTTAAAATTCTTGCTGTTACTCTGATTATTTCTACACTGTTGGATTTTTTAAGGTGGATGAGGAGGTGGATGCTGCATGTGATCAAACTCTGTGAAAAACAAACAACAAAGTAATCCGGTTTCTTTAATGCATGTGCACGACAGAGACTTCAGACAGAGAAAGTTTCACTGTGACAGCAGAGGAGGGATGAAAGGAGAGATAATGAGATGAGAGATGAATCTTTGTCTTCAAGATGATTTGGACTAAAAGTGACACACAAAGTAGCTTCTTAAAGTTTGAGTACGTCAGTTTCCACCACTCAACATTTGACAGTTTATGTTCAGACACAGTTAAGCTGTTAGGAAAGAGTGTGCTTCCACCACTGAGTCTTTCCCTCATTGAGACACGGAAACAAAACAAAGTCAGGATTTTGTATCGGTTGAAACAAGTAAACCGTTGTTCCAGAATTAGGTTGTGATGGGGGAGGAGTCTGTATCTATGTATAGATTTATATTGACCACAGAGCACAGAAACACATCTGATTACCTGCATAACCTGATTCTTCAGGGTAGCAGAATGTATGATATGATGCAATGCAGAGTGTGAATCTTAACATTTTGATTCTATTAATGCTTTATTTGTAGGGTTTCTATTAGTTGCAAGATGAAATCCTAAATCCTGAATCGCATGTGTAAATTAGATCCTGCAGCCAAAATGAAAATCTGAGAACAAACTTTAAAACTGTTTAAAATACATTTTTGCAGTTAGTTGATCTGCTGCTCTGTTTCATATGAAAAGTGATGTAGGTTTGGTTGAATTTGACTGTTTAGAGGAAGTGAGGTGTGGAGGAACAGTGATGCTACGTGTTACCTGCTCTCACAGTGACATGACGTCTTTGTGGGTTGGGAAACTGTACTCTGCTGTCAGACATGTTTTGCATAAATGATTTGCAGCAGCGTTTCTCATCTTTCATATAAAACCCAGACTTTGATGTAAATTATTACATCCACTCATGATGAAAACTCCTGAAGTAAACGATCTGTGTCTGTTGTTTTTTCAGGCTCCCAAAACACCGTTACAGAAGAGCATGGACCTGCTGGGGAAGCAGCTGTCGCTCTATTCCTTCGGCATCATCGGTTCGTTGCTTTGTTTTTGCAGTCAGCTGTCCTGTATCGGCCTTCGTCCTCAGCATCATCCTCATCATCACATCTGTGTTCTCTGCGTTGTGTTTCAGGGGTCATCATGCTGGTGGGCTGGCTGCAGGGGAAGAGGATCCTGGACATGTTCACGATCGGTGTCAGGTATCCACTCGCTGATGTGTGTGTTCATGTGTGTGTGTGTTTGGTAAATGATTGAACTCTGGCAGCAGCTCCGTCAGTCTGCAGGTCACCTCCGTTATCAGATTAAAACTAACTGACCTTTGTCGCAGCAGTGGACGGTTTGACTTGTCAGAAGCACGAGTTATGATAACAGCTGTTTTTCCTTTAGGTGTGGTAGATGTAAGGATCGGGTTTAACTGTCGACACTCACTGAAACACTTAAAGAAACAAAGCTGGTACTTAAAATAATATTTTGCACTGGAGGAAGAAATCAAACAAAGTAAAAATATCAGACATTTTAAAAATATGTAAAAAAAAAAAAAAAAAGACAGAAATGAGGAAAGAGAATGTAAAAGGTGATTTTACTGTTTTTCTCTTTTCAGGTTCCTGATTATGAAGTATTGTTAATTAGGTATGAAATGTACAGTGGTGTAATGGAGGCGAGTGGGTTTATGTAATTGATTGTTTATTGATGGATTAGTATTGAATAGTGGTAAGACTGGACAAACATGTTGCCTCTTCCTACTCCTTTTTGTGCATCAAATATTAATTTATTTTTCTCACTGAATGTCTGTTCATTATTTATTGTTTGTTTCTGTTTTTTCTACATATATTAGATGATAACAATCAATGATCAATTAATTAATTGTTCATTAAAAATTTGATAGATCAGGTAAAATTGTAATTGATCCTCTACAACTGAAATATGTATCCCTTTACATGTTTCATAGTCTACACTCTTAGAGATAAGGGTTCCAAAGGGGTCTGTCAAGGGTTCTTTGTAAGACTAAGGTTTCTATTAAGAACCCTTTTCACCCGAAGAACCTTTTTTAGAAGAAAGAGTTTTTTAAAGATCATTGAAATCTTTGAAGAACTCTTTCATCAAGGGTTCTTTGTATTATAACATGGAATGGTTCTTGATAAAACCTGCTGTTGTGTTCTAGATAAAACCCTTGGAATATAAAAAGGTTCTTTTAACACCCTAAGAAAGGTAGAAAGGTTCTGGATAGGAACCATTGCACTATAAAAGGGTTCTTTGTAGAACCTCAGGGGGTTCTAGGTGAAAACTTTCACAGATGGTTCTAGGTATAACTCTTTATGCTGGGTTCTGTGTAGACTTGTTTTAAATGGTTCCAAGTGAACTTTTAAAAAAAAGTTCTAACAGGAACCAAAAGTGGTTCTCCTCCTGAAGAACCCTATATGGTTCTAGTTAGCTCCTGTATTTCTAAGGGTGTATGCAACGCTGGAAATAAAACTCTGACTGAGGAGGGAAAGAACACATTTGGTGTTCTTTGGCAAATGCAAAATGTTTAAGGTTTAGGTATGATTGTTCGATTAATTGATCATTAATTTTACCAATGATCGATTAGGGAAAGAGCCGGCAGTTTGGAACCTTATTTTAAATCCACATATTTTAGATTCAAAACCTAAAATCCTTTTTTTATAGCACACGTCTCACACATATGAAAAGTAATAGAAGAAAAAATGATACAAACAGATTTTCTTTGATAGTTGGCCAGATGATGCAGCCCTAATAATAATAACTTGAGTACTTGCAGTGATGAACGAGGTATGGTATTGATTATTGATCACTGATTAGCTTCTCTCTCTCTTTCAGCCTGGCAGTAGCTGCTATCCCAGAGGGTTTACCCATCGTGGTGACGGTAACGCTGGCGCTCGGCGTGATGCGAATGGTTAAGAAAAGAGCCATCGTCAAGAAGCTTCCCATCGTAGAGACTCTGGGTGGGTCAACTACAAAAGATTACAAAAGTTAATGATCACAGCACAGATTCAGCCTACAACTCTGACGTTTCCTCTGCTCACATGAACAGAAAATGATCTGACTTTCTCTCAAAGGATGTTAATCTCCACAAGATCAAGTGTCTGATTCAAAAGGAACTAAACTGCATCCTTAAAATGCAAAACCTTTAAAATTAGCTAACAAACAAAAACTTTCTGATCCTTTTTAGATGATTCAGCAGATCTTATTTTTATTTTTTTTATAATGCCTGTGATAAAATAGGTTGTCTCTTTAGTGTCTTTAAAAACATTTAGTCAGAATAAATATTCCTGAAATAACACCAGTGAAAGTCAACAAAGTATGTAAGCAGATAAACTTAAGTCAGTATCAGCTGATGCTTCTTCAATCAGACACTGTAACTTGATAACGTTGTTGTTTCTTTACACGCTGCATTAAAATATGTTTTGTGTGACTGGACTGAAAGAGTTAACTGAAGACGAGTTCAAGGAAGCTCGAGTCTCTGGGATAAAGTCTTCACAATAAAAGTCCCCTGTTATTTTGTTATTTAAACACTTTTATTATGAAGCAGCACGATCAAGAAATGTTTTCATTCGGTGTTGGGGGTTTCATCATCATGTGTGTCATTTCCTGTTGACAGTAACATTCCTGCTGTTGTTTTCTCCGCCAGGCTGCTGTAATGTGATCTGTTCAGACAAGACGGGAACTCTGACCAAGAACGAGATGACGGTCACTCAGCTGTTCACGTCGGACGGGCTCCACGCCGAGGTCTGAACCCCTCCTCGTCCAGCACTCATCATCGTCGTCACTCATCAAGTTTAATTTTTTTAAAAATGTGACAACTTATACGAGACAGACTTAGAGATTTTTTGTGTTTCTTGATCGCTTTGACAGACTGAAATTCAAGTTTCCATATATATAATGATAACAGTGAAGGTAACTTAGAAACAATACATACATTTTTGTGATATTTTTTAGAAACACAAAATGAGTTGTCAGATTTATCATAGACTTACCAGCCAAACAATCATCTGGATACACACTCTGTTGTAACATGGCGTCTGTATTAGGGCTGCAAAATTAATTGAAATTTTATCAAAACTGCAATATGGCTTTCTGCAATGAGATGTCCTGTTCTTCAAACCAGATTCTACAGACTTAAAAAAGCTTCTTCATTTGGTACAGATGCCTGCAAAAGCATCACACCACAGTCATTTTAACATGTTTTTCAATCAAAATAAGAATAATGATGTAAAAATCAGACAAGTCGGTGTTTTACTAGCCGACAAGCTGCAGACAGCAAAAGATGGTCATCAGGCACGAATCAAACCAAAACTCAAAACAAACTGAACTTCTACTTGGCTCTAAACCATGAATATAAATTATCTCTTTACTGTCAGAGATACAAATCAGAGACGGATCCTGAACAAATATGAAGACTCGGTGACCTCAGTCCGTCCGTGGAGAGAGGACGATACAAGACATCCTGGTTACCAGCAGAGGAAAAGACTCTGCACGACAGAGATGCACTTCCGCTTTACATTTGAAAATAGCAGAAAGCCACATTATGATTTGGATTAATTGTTCAGCCCTACTTCAGTGTAGTTCAGACACTTCAGGCTGCAGATCAACCAAAGTTTTTACAACAAACTGACATTTCTGTCCGTATTTACAGGAGTGAACATCGCTCACGTTAAGGTCATCGTTCACAAAGAATATGAGCGTGTTCAATGAACGGCGCTGTTGTAGCGCGTTCATGTAAAACACTGCACACCTGTCACATGTTTTCTCTTTTTTTTATGTCAAGAGGAACTCTTCAAATCTACATTGATGCAGATTATGTTTTTCATTCATAGCAGAGGGATTGGTTTACAGTTATGTTTTACAAACTCACCGTACATGTATTTGAGTACTGTATTACTGTACTGTATTTGCAGTGGGTTATTTTTTTTTTTACCTGCGGTGTCGTCTTGCAGGTGACGGGCGTTGGCTACAACGGAGCGGGAGAAGTTTTACTGGACGGAGAGGTCATCCACGGCTTCTCCTGCCCTTCAATCAGCAAGATCGTGGAGGTGAGTCCACACGTCAGAGCTGCAGTTACACCCAGAACCACGTATCGATCAAACAATGAATTATCAGTCTGATATCAGCCCATCACAGTTTACTGTCTATATAATTTATAGGAAAACTGTTTTTTAACAGACAAAATGCTGATTGTTTTAACAGAAGTTTAACAAACTTTATCCTGCCTGTGTTACGTAACTTTGTCTCAAGTGTTAACCATATTATTGAGGGATCATTGCAAAAAATATGTTCATACATGTATGCTCTTCATTCTGTATATAAGAGCTGCAACGATTAATCAATTAGTTGATTATTAAAGTTATCGCCAATCATTTTGATAGGAGATTAATAGTATTGAGTCATTCTTCAAGTAAATATCATACGATTTGCTGTCAGATCACCGAACCCTGTATCACACCGTACAAATTATTAAAAACAAAACATACTTTATTTTTTTTGCCAGCTTGTCTGCTGTTGTAGGAGATGTTTGACTGTGTGTGTGTTTGTGTGATGTCAGGTTGGCTGTGTGTGTAACGACTCCGTCATCAGGAACAACACTCTGCTGGGACGACCGACAGAGGGAGCGCTTATCGCCCTCGCCATGAAGGTAAAAACACACACAAACCACTGAGCGAACACTCCGTCTTAACTTTCATTTCATTAAATCTGGACTCTGTTCTTCTGAAGCTGGAGAATGAGCCACACTCACTCACTCATTGTTCTGCAGGTGAACATGAAGTAACAGGTTTGCATTTAGAGGAAAAAAAAAAAGATAGAACCTGAGAACCCCTGTATTAACGACCTGTCTTTTTATTCCAGTCCTGTTTTTTTATTTGAGTTGAAATGATTTTCATTTCTGAAAGCAAAGTTCAGACGTACATGTGAGCTTCACTGCAGACAGGAGTGATACAGCCAGATGTAAACATGCATCAGAATAATTAGATTGTGTTCAGAGGTCTGTGTAACATGACTCAGCTTTTCCTGCAGCAGGTGTAAGGAAGCAGCTTTTTTATGGCTCCTGTCATCATGCAGCGGTCAGACTGTCCCAGAATCAGCTGATGCAGGATGTTCAACTCAAACAAAACAAGGACAAGAAGACAAGAAGAGACACACAATATTTGTGATTTTCTTTACGGTTTTTACTTTCAGCATGTCTTGTTTTTTTGGATGAAACAATCTTAACTCAATTATTTTGGTTCCTTTTCCTGGTTAAATACATTCGTACGACAAGATTCAGGAGTATTAAAGTGTTTTAGTCGACAGGATCTAGTCTAGTCTTCATGTAAAACAGGCCCTGTTTCCACCTGGCATTTTCATGCATCCTGCATGATCTGATCACAAGTGGACAGCTCTGAATACGTCAGTTCACAGCTGACATTACAATCCCTCAAGTGGACACTTGTGATCTCACTTCCTTGCTCTATATGCAAATAAACACTGGGGCTCTTTTGTCAGTTGAATGTCCAATAGCTTTACCTCCGTGCCGTGTCCTCTGTTCCACATTTGATGGACCGTCTGCTCAACTGACATCCTGTGAGCACAAGATAAGCAGCAGATCAGTCTGTGAACACGCTGTCTGTTTCAACTGATTCCACCACTGAACAGTAACAGTAATATCACCAGACCATCTTAAAATATTGCACAGTTTTAAGAGTTGTTGAGTGAGGAGAAATGACTGCAGAAAATTCTGAATCATTCATACCTTCGTATAATTTCGGCATTAGATGGAAAACATGAAGTTGTTTCTTTCCTTGTAAAAAAACATTTTGTCAGTTTGTCACAGCAGAGACACATCTGAAGTGTATCTGCCGGCCAACATTCAGCAGCTGTTTGAATAGTAATAGTTATAATATAGTAATGAATTTTATTTATGCAAAACACAAAGAAAAAAATACTAAAAGGGAGATTAAATCCATGAAGGGAACAATTAGAATAATAAACCTGTTAGAAAATAAATAAACAGGCAGCTCAGGTAAAATCAGGAAATGCTTTCAGATCAGACAGATTTTAAGAGTTGTTGAGTTTAGACTTACAAACTTTACAAACTTTGTAAAAGGCTGTCTACAACAAATCCTTAATTATTTGGCCCTTCCTGTAAATTCGGCAAATGTTTTACATTAAGTTATTTCTTTCATTGTGTGGAAAAACGTTGTGTTTGTTTGTCGCAGTGTGTTGGCTGCTGCTGTCGGTCCACCAGTTGAAAACAACACATTTAGTCTTTGCAAACAGAAAAGTAGCTACGTGTGATTTTGCAGGTAGAGCAGGAAGTGAAGTCCGACCACCCAAGGTGCATGTTAATATCAGGTGTGAACAGGCTGGATTCAAACCAGGTTTAATCCTGACAGAAACTACATTTGCACAGCTCTGCTTCTCAAAACACACGCTAGTTTTCTTCCGTGTAAAAATCTTTGCAGTGAGTCGCAGCAGAGAGTTTCGTCTCTCAGGTCAAACTGAACAGTGTCCACCATGTTGCATCATCTTATACTGAAGATTAATAAGAGACTAAAGGATGAAGAAGACGTCGTCGTCTTCCTCTTCATCTTTTCATTTCTTGCAGCTTGCATGCAGAGCGCCTGTCCTCCGCCTGCCCTTTACTGGTGTAACTGGGGAGATGAGTCATGCAGCTTCTGTATGACAATGAATGAATGAGCTCAGCACACATTAAAGCACAATGGTCTTTAATGTTTTATTTCATAGTTAGTATTTTGATTGCTGTGGATGGATCGGTGTGCTCAGCGGATGACAGATCTCTTCTTCTTCTGTATTAAACTGTGTCTGCTTTAATGTGAAGTGGTTGCTGGTGTGTCTCCCACAGTGGACCAGGCACTGACTCGCTGAGAAATTAGATAGATCAATGGATTTTATTGATTATTAACATTTTCATCATATTGACTCCATTTAAGATGCAAATCATTGTTGATTCTTGCCGTTGGAACCTGCAGGATTCAAACTTCCTGGCCTGTGTGATCCAGCTGTTTCTGATCCAGCTGTGTTTGTGTTCTCCAGATGGGGCTGGAGAGCCTGCAGCAGGAGTACGTCCGTCTGGAGGAGCATCCGTTCACCTCAGAGCAGAAGTGGATGGCTATTCGCTGTGTTCACCGCACCCTGCAGGTCAGCAGGTTCTCCACCTGTAATCACTCATTAACAGGAGACTGTGTGTCTGCGCTGGGATCAGTCAGTCAGTCAGTCAGTCAGCCAGTCAGTCAGTCAGTCAGCCAGTCAGTCAGTCAGCCAGCTGTTTGTTCAAGATCTCTCAATTTCATGCTTAAGAAAGGAAAGCGCACAAGACTGAAATTAAATCCTTTGAAACTGCTGTGTTTTTCTTTTTCACTCAGCTGTGATCTGATTGGTTGGAGAACTGTTCTCAGATCAATACAACAAATACTTTATTTAATTGAAAGACATTTGTAATGTGATACTTCTCACAGATGAATCAGTTAATGCATATAAAGTCTTAAAGATCACAGAATATTTTAGATTAATAATGAGAAGTCAGAGATGTGATAATCACTTTCCAGTAATGACTAATTTTTAATATTCCCAGTGTTCCTGTAAAATGACGATAAGAAGAAACACTCAGAACCAATTAACTGACTAATGGACTCAGAGGAAGCAGCTTTGCTGAAGAACACAAGCTTTTAAATGTGCTAATAAAGAAATGATCTGGACTCATCTGGAAAAATTCCACTTAATTAAAATGTTAAAGTCAGACATAATAAAATATATTTGATAATTTAAAAAAAAATCTGATTTGGAATTATCTTTTTAAGCTGCTAAACATTGTGGGAAAACATGTTTTTACCTCTAAACTTCAGTTTTGTCATGTTTTTTATCATGTTTCTTCTAGAACAATAAGTTAGGAAGTTCAGATCTATATAATCTGAACTGGGCTGATTTAGAAGTTTAGTGTGGTGCTGAACTTTTTGTTGTGGTATTATTGTACCATGAGTTTTTGGTGTTATTACACCTCTATTTTATTCTGATATATTTTGTGGTGTGTTTTGTTTGTGTTGCTGTGAGCCTCGTTACACACATCTCTGCCCTCCCCTTCAGGATAAACCTGGAGTTTACTTCATGAAGGGAGCGTATGAGCAGGTGATTCGACACTGCAGCTCCTACAACAGCAGAGGAAGCACACTGTCACTAAACAACCAGCAGAGGGAGCTCTACCAGCAGCAGATCAGCTACATGGGCAGTGCTGGTCTGAGAGGTAAAAACTCCAATAGAAAATACATAATAAAACAAAACTTACTGTTTATTTCAGCACACAGATTCACTGGAAACACGTCCCTGTGTGTCTCTGTCTTCAGTGCTGGCGTTTGCGTCGGGTTCTGAGATGGGGAACCTGACCTTCCTGGGTCTGGTGGGCATCATCGACCCACCCAGGTCAGGGGTCAAAGAGGCCGTGGGGACGCTCATCAACTCCGGGGTCGCCATCAAGATGATCACTGGAGACTCCCAGGAGACCGCCGTGTCCATAGGTTAGCACAGTTAGCATCAGACGGCGTTTCTGTTTTATCAGCGAGGGTCTGAAAAGGTTTCATCAGGCTGAGGGGAGGAGTGACGCCTGAAAAAGCTTCTCTGAGTGAATCCTGTGAATATATATTCCATTCTTTCATTAAGCAGCTCGGTTGTTTCTGTTGAATAGAAAATGGCAAATTATTCATATGAATCATAAACACATTCATGGCGCACTTGTTTCCTGTCTGTATCTGCACCGTCAAACTGTCTCATAAAGACACTAAAACATCTTTAAAGTTGTAAAAGTTAGGAATTTTAACCATACACATAATATTCAGCAACACACATAAACACACAGATATAAAGTTTGATCCTTGGGTCAATAATCAACATCTGATTATTCAACTGAAAATAGTGATTAATGAGAGATTTTTCTCTTTGTCCTACTGACCATCTGTCTGTGTGTGTCTGTCTGCAGCCAGTCGTCTGGGTCTGTACTCCAAAGGCTGTCAGTGTTTGTCCGGAGACGAGGTGGATCAGCTCGACCTGCAGCAGCTTTCACATATCGTCTCCAGAGTGAGAAACACACACACACACACACACACACACACACACACACAGCTGAACACTGATGAGATTAGAACTTTACCTGAACAGAGGGACTGATTATCTAGTCGCTCTGATCCTCATAAATAAAATTAATGATCAGACTCAGTTATAATGATCCAAACAACATCTGAACTTCACTTTAGGTTCCATCAAACTCTAATGGGAAGAAAAATCTGTACAGAGTTCACTAAGTAGTCGCCTGTTATTCATTGGTTATGGTGAACTATTTATTTTGTAGCTGTTGACCTTTGACCTGGAGGTCAGAAAGAGCTGATAATATCTGCCAGTTTCACCAAAACCTTCACAGATGTCACAGTTAGTTTCTGTTCTAGAATGAGAGATCATGTCTGACCTTCAGAAATGGAATAATTAACTGCTTCTGCGTTGTGCTCTGCTGGTTGTAAACTCTGTGTCCTCTGTCTCTGCAGATAGCCGTCTTTTATCGAGCCAGTCCCAGACACAAGCTGAAGATCGTCAAGGTGAGCAGGACGAAGACAACTGAACCCATCTGATCCCTTCAGGGAGCAGAAACACTCTGTGATTCACCTCGAAAAAACTCAAAATTTCAAGGCAACATGCTGCAATAGATTTTTGGGTTTTGAGTCTTTGTTGAGATAATTTACTTCTAATAATTATTTACTAATAATTATCAGTCAGTGTATTAAAGATAAAGTCTGTCTGCAGTCTCTCCAGAACATTGGCGCCGTGGTGGCCATGACGGGTGACGGTGTGAACGACGCCGTGGCTCTGAAGGCTGCCGACATCGGCGTGGCGATGGGCCAGACGGGCACCGACGTCTGCAAGGAGGCGGCCGACATGATCCTGGTGGACGACGACTTCCAGACCATCATGTGAGTCGACGTCGTGGGCACATTTCACCCTGCAGGTGAAAGTTTAAAGACACATTTTAACCGCAGAAACGAAGAGTGAAGTCTGTTCTCTGATTCCAGGTCGGCAATCGAGGAAGGAAAAGGAATTTACAACAACATTAAAAACTTTGTCCGCTTCCAGCTCAGCACGTGAGTAGAAAAGTTCTGAGTGAAACAGAAGCAGTACATGTAGTTTCATACACTGACGCTCTCTCCTCCTGCTGGTCTCCAGGAGTATCGCAGCTCTGACGCTCATCTCCTTGGCAACGCTGATGAACTTCCCCAACCCGCTGAACGCCATGCAGATCCTGTGGATCAACATCATCATGGACGGACCTCCCGCTCAGAGGTACGGGGGCATCATGGGAAACCTATTGTAAAGGCTGAAAGATTTTTTTTTTAAACATCCAAATAAATTCAGAAACTGTTCTGCTTTGACTGAGTTGTGTACTTGCAGCATCCCAAACGTTTCAAACCAGAGAAATCTGACATTCATTTGAGATAACGATGCATTTATGTCATTAGTTTGGGTGTGGAGCCGGTGGACCGGGACGTGATCAGGAAGCCTCCTCGTAACGTCAGAGACAGCATCATCACTCGCAGTCTGATCATCAAAGTCCTCGTGTCGGCGCTCATCATCGTCTGCGGGACGCTGTTTGTCTTCTGGAGAGAGGTGGATCACACACAGGCTTCAGAACAACGTCTATCACATCTCTTTTGTTTTTCTCTCTGGGGGAAACTTGATTTTTATTGTCCTACATGTGAAATAAAATCCTCCAAACCAAACAGCTGGAAAAGGAAATTAACACAGTTTCTATAAAACCATCAAGATATTTTCGACAGACACAGGAGGACGACACTGTCTCATCCACTGTCATCTAGCATTTATAATACTAACTTTCAGAGCAGTGGATCATTGTTTTTATCATATCAGTGTTAATATGATACCTACACTGGCGTATTAGGGCCATTGTATGTTAAAAAAATAAATAAATATGGAGCCAGAGGAAGGCATAATAAAGGAAAAACAGTTTCCATGATTGAAGTCATAAATTTGTGAGTAAAAAAACAGACACTCTTTGAGATTAATTTGGTAAATATAAGAGAAAATACTCACAAATTCATTTAAAAAAATCAAGTATTCCCTGAGATTGTAAATTCATATATTAGCAAGAATAAACTCACAAATTTACTAGAAAAAATTATGCGGTTCCTTTACAAAACATCTTACTGTTCTTCAAAGTTTTCTTCTCATAAATATGTGATTTTATTCTTGCAAATTTATGACTTTAATCTCAAAGAATGTTCAAGATGTAACTTTAAAAAAAATTGGAGTACAAAAGTTTTAAATACATAAAACATCATGTGATAATATACAACAATCTAAAAATAAATATATACAACATTATTCCAGTCAGCTGACTTTGGTAGAGATTATTGAATGTTTGTGTTTGTTTTTGGTTTCCAGTTGCAGGACAACGTGATCACTCCTCGAGACACAACCATGACCTTCACCTGCTTCGTCTTCTTTGACATGTTCAACGCTCTGAGCTCACGTTCACAGGTAACATCACAAACACCTGACAGGATGCTCCGCCCACTCAGGATAACGCCGCCTGGTTTTTGATCTGTTTTCACTGTGTTTGACATCATCTCATCTTAACTCTGGGAAGAAAAGCTTGAGATCAAACATATTAAGTCATTAATAGTTAGTTCTTAATTGAGATCAAATAAGAATCGCTGGATTGATGTAGAGTTTCTGATCCCAACACTCATTATATTTAAACAAAACCACTAATTGTGATTATTTTGGCTGATATTTCAGTTTTGATATGATTTGAGTTTTTGAAAAATATTAAAATGATGATGTTGTGATCTTTGCCGGGATCTGCATTAAACAAAGAGTCTGTAGAATCTGATTTGTAGGTCAGGACGTCTCTGCAGCGCCACAATATTTCATTTAAAATTATATTTTGTCTCATTTTACCTTCAGCAAATATTGAACCCACTGTGATTTGAAAATTGCAGAAGGCTTTATTGCCAGTTTGATAAAATTTCAATTGATTTTTCAGCCCTTTGTTTCAGTGTCTCTGCTTGTATGTGACTGTGTCTGATTGTTTCTCAGACCCGTATGGTCCATGAAATGGGTCTGTGCAGCAACAGGACGTTCTGTTACGCCGTCCTCGCCTCCATCATGGGTCAGCTCCTCGTCATCTACTTCCCTCCTCTACAGAACATCTTCCAGACAGAGAGCCTCAGCATCTTCGGTAAGAACAGAGTATTTAACTGAAGCCTGGTGGTTTAAAGATGCTTTCACTCTGTGACTTCAAAAGGAAAAATGGTATTATTATAATCTTCTACACCAGGCCTGTTCAGTCGCTTCTTTTAGAAGGGCTAGATTTTAAAAAAGTAATTTAGCAAGGGTTAACGTTTCCTGCACCTTTTTATTTTTCTCCACTTTAGTAGTTTTCTTTATTGGAAAAGAAACTTTATGAACAAAAGTGCAGTAAAAACAGAGTTCTTTTGTAATCCTAGAAGTCGCTTTTTGTTTAAATAAACGTATTAAACACCTTTTTCGTTCCGTTTGAATCCCCTAAGTTCCCTCTGATTAAACAGGTGTGAGGAGTCACAGGTGAGTTTTTTAGGTTTGATAAACTTTGTGTGTACTAACAGTGTAAACTCTGTGATCCTCCTGCAGACCTGCTGTTCCTGGTGACCCTCACCTCCTCGGTGTGTGTGGTGTCTGAGGCCATCAAGACGGTGGAGAGGTGGAGGGGAGTCGACAAGAGCTCGTCTGCCGACTACTTCCACGAGGTATGACCCCCTCTGCTCCCTCCCCGGCGCCGGACTCTGGAGGTTTTGGGAGGAAGAAGAGGATAGGAGGAGGTTGCGTGGTGGGTTTTGGGATCTCACAACCGATGGCACTGACTAATTAAGACTGCAAGGACTTGTGGGATTTTCCTGTGAGCTCCTCAGGAGGGAGGAGAAACTCTGGTCTGGAACTGGAGGAAGCTCCCGGCCTCGGGTGGAGGCGGAGGGAGGCGATTTAGTGGACCGGTGGGACAAGATGGTTGCTGGGAGATCTGAGCCTGCACTCTGATTGGTCCAGTGGAGGGCTTTAATCCGGATCCACAGCGGCCGTTTAGCTCCGCCCCTCCCCCTCGCCACAGCCACGGACCGACCACACCGTCCCTCCAGTTTACTCCTCGTTGTTTAGGACGTCCTCTGAAGAATAGAGACATGTAGAGTCTTTTTTAATCTATCGTTTAGAAGGTGTTGACCACTGTTCAGCTCGCTTTTCATGGTCGAATGCGGTGACGTCAAACACGCAACACGACTGGTTTTGATTCCTCTGTAGATGATGGGTTTACTGTACATGGTGGAGGTGTAACGGTACAAACGTCTTTTTAGAACCGCAGGGAAAACAAACTGTTTCATTTCTCTCATTTTATTTAGCAAGACTCCTCATTTCTGCTGCAAAAAGCAAGACACTGAAACCTTTATATACGTAAACACACACATATATATATAAAACTGTGGCAGTGTGTGAGTGTTGCTGTAGGTTAAAAACTGTGTGCACATACAGAAACACAATCAACAGTCAACTTCAAGCATTTAGAGCATAAAGAGCTTTAATCTTTTCTACTGTGGAAGTCTACGGCTGCCGATATTAAAATCAAATCATCTAAACAAACGTGTCAATATTAAAGGTGAGAAATTTGGGTTCATATTTTTATTTGGGGGCTCTAATAGAATATGTTTACAGGTTTTAATGTTCATAAGACACATTATTGCAGGTGCTGCCCACTGTGATTCACCTGGTATTCAGTGGGCGGGACGTTCACCTTCCTCAAGGTGATGCGATGTCCTCTGTGACATCATAAGGGAACACAAACCTGACTGGTGTTTTGGAGCACACGTTCTCACAAGACAAGAAGGAAATTTCTCACATTTTGGGGGTCTTAAGCGACGCTGGGACGCGTGTTTCTGTTGAAAAACCATGAAAAAGTATATTTTTGCATAAAATGTGACCTTTAAATTCAAATGGAAGTTTTTCATGGTCATTTTCAGAACGGACAGATTAGAAAATAGAGGCCCAGGCGGGCAAGCGGCTCGGTAATCTACTTGACCAAAGTCCGTTTTTACTTTCTCCGTACAAGTTGTTTTATTTATTAGTGGTTATCAAATAACAAAGACGAGAGTTAGTAGTTTGTTTTAAGGTCTAACATGACCGTGACAGTAAAAGCATTTTAATAGTTTTAAAAGAGAGGGTTTCTTTTGTGTGTACAAGAGCGCCTCAAACAAATGCTGTTTGTGTCCAGGAAGTGCTCCCACCTTAATGTCTAAAAACCCGAACAGTTCTGGAGGAATCGATGTACCTTTACACCTCCACTGCACAGGCTTTTCTCTGTGATCCTTTTATTATGTTTCATGCTTCTTCTTACACACACTGGTTTATTTAAATTAAAATGAACTTCGGTTTCAGTTGTACAGCTGATGACAAACTCTTTTCTGTCATATTTAACCTCCCTCACGCTCGCCGCCTCACATAAAAACTCGTCTGAGGCGGCGAGCGACTCCTCTGGCCGCTGTTTGCTGGATAAAAATAAACTCGCCGCCTCGCCGAGTCCAACATCCTGATGCTAAATGTGGAATTAGGCCTCAAAAACCACAAATGTCAACACAACAGTGCCGACACGGTCGCTTCAGGGTACAAACACAGATACTTGGGTAACGACGCTCTCTCTCATCCTGTGCCTTAGAGAAGTCATCGATCATTTAAATTATCTCCACTTCGGAGGAAAGAAGCCCTTTACTGACGAATGGCTTTTCTGTTAAATCAGTTTCAGTGCTTAATTTATTTTAAAAAGAATCACCCACAATATTAATTTAATTATTTTTTATTATTTCTTTTATGTTTCTCATTGATTTTCTCTCCTTTGTTTAATCAGGATTTACTTTGACTGCTCCTTTAATCAATATAAAGAAGTCACGGTGCTTTCTGGGAAATGTAGTTGATTTGGTGAGCTTGTTGTATTTATAGCTGGGTTTTTTTTTCCTCCAAAAGGCACAGCTTCACAGGTGTTGGCTAAAAAAAACGTGAACGCTAGAAGAGAGGAAAGAAAATACCTTCACTCTGCTGTCGTGTTTATTTCATATTGTGCACAAGAACGATCTTTGCTTTATATTTGATGTATCTCATTATGAAATAAAAGCTGATTTATTTATCTGATGGAAGTACAGCAGCAGAGTTCAGGTCTTCTTTTCCTTTGTTTTTTCTTCCAGATTTCGATTTGTAACACACAGCCTTCACTGCTGTCAGTAAAAAGCTTTAAACACGGTGAGGTTTTGTTTCTGAATGAGAAAAAACAACAAAAAGACGAGTTATTAAAGGAAACTTGCTGTTTTTACAACCTGAGTCATATTTTTGTAGCTTGTCTGTCATTCCTCTGTGACAACGCCCAGTTCAGCATCACAGAGTGTCTCATCTAACAGGTCCAGAGTCAACAAGAAGATATAGATGGAAGTTTTCAATCAATTAATAAAATAATCTATAAAAAAGACCAATTAACTGAGTCCAAGAAACAATGTGAGCGGTCAGACTAGTTGCACAAAGTCAATTTTTACCCGTGTACAAATCGAGTTTATCAGACAACATCAAAGTAACTAGTGGAACTACAAAAATAGCATTTTTTTAAACACATGATGTGCTGCTAATACCTGCTGAAGGACCTCTGGACAAAGTGCCCTTTTTATTTTATTGGTCGAGTCCTCCACAGGTTAGCAGCTACACCTTCCACCATTTAAGCAAATATTTAGCATTTAGAAATCCACCGGTGGTCGGTAGGTGGCGAAATCTCCGATTGTCTAGTATCGCAAAACTTGGCTGGCAGCAGCCTTCTTAGCTGTCATGCAGGTGAACTGCAGCAACTTTTTCTGTTTCTCAGAAACTTTCCTTTGAAAACGCTCCCGTTTCATCTGCCTTCCTCTCAAATTTGCGCAGCACATAGCTGGAGTTTCACCCACGTTCGCCACATTCACGCCTGGATTAATGCCTAGATTCTCAAACTGTGGTATGAGTATAGGCACCATCTACATCTATTTAATATTCATGAAAAATATCAATCCCTGCTCCTCACCACATCACACCATCTAAGGCCAACATTTTTGCCCCGCCCCCAATGTTTAAACCAAGTCAGCGCCCCTGGGTACGATTACCACAGGTGGTATGAGAGCTCCATCTAGTGATGCGCTGAGGAACCTCCTAAAATAAAAAACAAACAAACAAACAAAAAACAATTAGTTAAAACTTATAATAAAAAAAATCATGTGCCTCCAAATTAAGGATCTACGGTGAAGATACAGGCTAAAAACATGGTGTAAATAACATTTGTTTAGTCACTTTGTCATCTCGGGGCTTTAAGGGAGCGTTTGGTGGACTAAAAAAAAATCTAAATCCAACCCACGATCAGTCTGAGGGTGAGCAGCTAAAGACTGAGTGTTCATTTTTGTGTGAACTTCGAGTTTAAATCATCCAAAGTGAAGACTAAAGCAAACTTTACTGAATGACCAAGGAGATGATTTATAACAGCTGGTGTTGATTTTTCTTTTCACCTCAGTGGAAGTTTTTTTTTTTTTTTTTTTTTTTTATTGAATATTTCTAAACATCATGTCTGTCTGTCTGTCTGTCTATCTGTCTGTCTATCTGACTGTCTGTCTGACTGTCTGTCTGACTGTCTGTCTGTCTGTCTGTCTGACTGTCTGACTGTCTGTCTGTCTGACTGACCGCTCCTGTTTCTGCTCCACTGGACCTCATTTATTTCACCCCCAGATATGATTTTGGGAATGAAGAAGCTCAAAACTCAGGTTGTAAAAACGCAGCAAAGCCGATGAACTCACATTAAAGGGACAGTTCACCCCCAAATCAAAAGTGCATATTTATCCTCTTACCTGTTGTGCTTTTTATCCATGTAGATAGTTTTTGTGTGAGTTGTAGTGTTTAGATAAAGGAGCGATGATTTTAGACCTTAAAAAGGCTTTTGACTGATAAATATTCAACTCCTCCGTGTGTCAGAATCGGTGTTCCACAAGGTTCGATCCTTGGGCCTCTGCTTTTTATCTTAAACATAGACGACTCCAATAAAATAACCATCAGCAAGTGGCGGCTGCAGAGAAAAAAAAAATTACTATGGGACGGTCGTCCTTTTCAACAAAAGAAACATGTTTTCAACACAAATAAAAACCCAGACTGATCTGAAAACATTCAGTGAAACACTGAAACAAAACCAAACCTGTGACCACTGATCACTGATTTATTTTATTTTTTTTTTTAAGAAGAAAAGCCTAATCAGGGACGGGGGTTGCAGATGAGCCTTGGCTAGAAACCCTTCATGCAACACATCTGTATCCAGTTACTGTGACCTGCTTCGATGTGTTCTGCTTTGTCCCTGACAAATTAACTAATAAGTACATTTTAAAAATTGGAGATATCGGCAGTAGAGATGTCTGCCTTCTCTCCAGTGTAATGGAACTAGATGACACTCAGCCTGTGGTGCTAAAAGCAACAAAAAATACATCTGAAAAACTCAACAGCAGTGTGACGACTGTCTTTCTAAGACAGAATCTACCAGAACTACTTTCTTTCTACTTTAAAGAAAGTAGTTAATTCATGAAACTGCTCACAACAAGGTCTGTGGATTATTTTGAGTAACCAGGTCACGATTTTTGGAAAGAGACACTGCTGTTGAGTTTTTTTTTTTTAATGTATTTTTTTTTTGGGGCTCTTTCACCACCACAGGACTTGGGTCATTTAGTTCCATCATATTAGAACAAAGTCAGACTCTACCGCCGATGTCTCCAAAACTCTGCAGCTCACACCAGGAAAATCTTGATGGATGAACAGCTCTGCAAGTAAGAGATAAAATCTGTTTTTTTGACTCTGGGGTGAACTGTCCCTTTAAAGATCACATGACCTCCATCTTGTCCTGCATCCTCTCTCTCTCTCTCTCTCAATTGTTTTTGAGGTCTCTTTTCCACTGCCTGCAGCCAGATGTGGTTCAGATCCACAGGTCAGGACTGAAACAGCTGCTTTCCTGTCCTGTCAGTCATCCAGATGTTCTGTCTGTCTCTCTCTGTGTGTGTGTGTGTGTGTGTGTGTGTGTGTGTGTGTGTGTGTGTGGACCTGTACATTTTACACTGTAAAATAAGCGAAATTTCATTCCCTGTTTTAACCACATTCATATGCGCTTGTGATATAAATTGTGCTCTCTGTATCTGCTGTGAGTCGGGGCCAGATGTGATTGGCCGCAGGTCTTTTTCTCTGCAGGCTGATGATTGGCTGGAAGGAGTCAGGTGGACAGTATCTCACAAAGCTGGTCCAACCCACCCTCCAAAAAAAACTCCTCCACAGTTGGACGTCTGAGTCTGACACAGAGCTGAAATAATTCTGGAGCAACAGAAAATCAATCAAAAATAATTTAATAATAATCTTTCAGTCATTTTTCAAGCAACAAAGCAGAAATATTCTCAGATTCCAATGTTTTAAATATAAAGAAAATATTAGGTTTGGTGCTGAAAACTGAAAATTATCTATTTGGTCTTTTGAAAAGTGTGAGGATTTTCTACTTTTCTTTATCTTACAGTTTGTTGCAGTAAATCTTCCATTTTTCAGACGTCACTTTGGGCTTTAGCGAAAAATTTGATATCAAGATAAAACAATCAATTAACCAATTAGTCTGAAAATTAATCTACAACAAATCTGATATTCAATTTATTGTGTCAGTCGTTTTTGAAGAAAAACATGTAAAACATTCCCTTTTTTAGCTCCTCAAATCTGGTGATATTTAGTATTTTTCCTTGTTTTATATCATGGACACTAGAAACACTAAATATTCTGACACAACCAGGAATGAAAAAGGAGGAGAAAAAAAGTTCTGAGGAACCGAAACAAACCAACGAATTTAAAGCTACTACAAGGAAATTCATAGTGTTGATTCTGGAGCCCCCTGTGGACAAAAGCAGGAGTGTTTCCACCGTAATAACGACAAAATATAACCTCAAAAAAAAAAATCTAAATAAAAATCTCCTCCTGCAGAACTTTGTCAGATCCTGTTTCTAAATTTTCCTCCTCTCAGTTTTTGACATCGTCTGAAAAAAAACAAAACACATCAGCGACCGATAAAACAGAACGAACGCTGAAGGAGAAACAAACTGAACACCAGTCACACCACTGACTCACTGTCTTTATTTATGGCGTGTGTGTGTGTGTGTGCGTGGATGAGAATAAAATGTATATTAAAATTTTATAAATCTTTTAAAGAAACTCACTTTGTTTTTATTCATGTTTCATTGCACACAAACATTCAGTTTGACATTCAGAGGCAGTTTGAGTAGCAAAGTTTATTCAATTATTAAAAATAAACAGAATTTTACAGCATAAAACAGTTTAAAAGAGATTTAACATTTCCTTATTTGTACTCCTTGAGTCTTAAAACATTCTGCAAAAACATTTAGGAAATAATCTGATAAATACTGAAAAAGTATCTCTTAACTTCACAAAAAATCATTCAGAAAGTTAAACGATTGAAAAACTGTTTACATTTTTTTCTTTTTCCAGCAAAAAATCTGCTATAAATGGAACAGAACACGTCATCCAGCAGAGAACAAACATTAAATCAAACATTTTTACACTTAATTTAATAATAATGATAATAATAATAAAGTATATTTATGCGGTGCCTTCTGCAGTTAAAAGTGCTTTACAAAAAAATGAAAAATGAATAATGCTTTACATAAAAAAGACAATCACCATAAAAAAGATGGATAAAAAGGATGTTCATGGCTGGTGACTGATGAATGATATATATGACTTATTATTGTAAGATAATTTAAGATCTAAACTGGATTTCACACTCTGAGTTGGCAAAGGATACAAAACTGGGTTCTCCAAATTTGGACAAAAAATGAAATTGAATTTAAAATTTTACATCTTAAAATGTAAACTGGTGGCGAAGAAATCCATGAGAACTCTGTCTCGTTTTCTGTACCTGTCTGCACCGAATCATATCTGACACTGACAATGAATCAAGTGTAAAATATAGGAGGGACACTGATTAGTATTTATATTAGCCAGTAGCGCTGTGAGTTATGCTCCCGTGTCATACAGACATGGTCGCCCATGGATGTTAGACTGGGAGGGAGAACGGTGCTGTTAGCTGACTCTTCCTGTTTCATGGTATTAGCTAAAAAGAAGTTAGAAGCTGTTGTGCTTTGTTTTCTTCCTCTTTCTTACAAGTGTCACCACGTATTACCGCCACCTACTGTGTCGGACTGTGAAGTGCTAAAAGTTAGCGTTGCTAGGAAACCATAGGAGTGCACAGTCATAATGATTTGTCTCTCTAGCCTGTGGAAAAGCAAGTCGGTTCTCAGATGGTTCACAAGTTGAACCAACTGTGAACCGACTCAAGCACCAGCACCAGGTGGTGGAAAGACAGTAATTACTTTGTTACTTTGCGTTGTGGACAAATAAAAGACATTAGAGGACGTCATCTTGAGTTTTGGGAAGCACTGATCATCATTTTCTGACATTTTAGGGACCAAACAACTAACTGATTAGCAAAGAAAATGATCAACAGATTGATTGATAATGATAATAACTTTTACAGGACAGACTTGGAAAGTAGGTCTAAACAAGGATGTGGCAGGATTTATCCATCGATTAATCAATATATATAAAAATATATCCAATCTGAATCTAAATAAAGTTTAAAAAAAAAAATCATCATGCCTTACAAATTACTGCAGTAGCACCAGTTTGCGTCTAAACTGTAACTGAAGTGAATCGTACCCTGAGCTGGACGGATAAGATCAGCGGACATGCAGTCCCCTGCACTCCTGCTTGCGGGACATTTCTGGGTTGCTGCACCGGTTGTTTCTCTCTTTAGCTCTGTAACGAGTTCTCAGAGACATCAGATCATCCAAATCCAGATCCTCCTGTGCTCTGACCGCACTGCTGACTTCAATCTCAGCCTCCTCATCATCTTCATCCAGGAGGAACAGCTGCTTCAGGTCAGCGGTCAGGTCGACCACTGGTTGGCGTCGCTGCTGTGGAGCCACCGCCGTCTTCTTGGTCTCTGACAGTGTCGATGGGTCCTGAGCCTGAAATTGGCGAATGACGGCCAACATGGTTTTGTACTGCCTCACACTTGACTGATTGAATTTGAGAAGCTGCTTCAGTTTTCCTGTCTTCAACCGGTGGACCAGATGGTGGACCAGTGTCCCCTCGAACAACCTGGACAACATCACAAGGACAAGATAGAGATTTAAAGCTAAGGTAGGCAACACTGTTTTAGTATCATTGAGAAATAATTTCATAAAAACCTTTCAGCATATTGTAAATCAAGTGGTCTGACTTGACGTCAGCACCTCCTCTTGGCTCTGTTTAGCATTTAGAGAATCTGGCCTATGACGGTAAACCTAGACCAATCACAGGTCTTCTCAGACAGGCCATTCTTATTGGCTCTACTAGTTGCAGCTATGTGTGCACATTACTTTGGTGAGACCCTGAATCAATGTTGGAGCCTCCTGCAGGAAAAGTTTCTGTTTCCACACAGAGGCGACAGACAGCTGCTCAGAGCCGGGGAGCTCTGCAGGAGAGGGTCGGTGGCAGACTGGAGCTTCTGGAGGAAGAAACACTGGAGTCGCTCTGATGCCGGCTCCTTTATTGTTAGGAGGGAAGCTCAGAGTGTATGTTTTAAACTTATTTTCACTCCTGCCTTTCGACCCTCTGCAGCAGCGACCCACAAAGAAATCACGGACCTGTGGACATGAGAGCTCGGTTTTTGTTTTTTAACCTTTTTGGGATAAAAAGTGGATTTATCTTCATGTTTGCTTGTAAACCTGTGTGCAGCAGCGACCATGGAGAAGCTGACCGTGCTGTTTACAGTAAGATGATTAGTATGTCTGTCCATGCTGACTTCTGACCAGAGAAGAAATGTATTTGAAAGTCATGGAGTGAGAGTAAAGAGAGGAGGGATGTAAAGGAAAGAATCGACTTCTCTGGTGAGTACTGTCACTGACACAAACACACACACACACACACACACACACACACACACACACACTCAGATTTTTTTTTTCCACACTGAGTCAAACTGTGTTGTGCTGATTTGATTTTGTCTGACTCACTTCCAAGCGAGCTGCGATTACGTCTTGCCAATGGTGGCCAAACTGTGTCAAGCCTCTATTTCTCCCTCTTGAACAAGCGAGTTTGTGATACTGAGCTCATGTGTGTTCAGGACAGCTGAGAGAAAGACGTTTTCAAAAGTCTCTTTATGTTCAGCTCTCAGTACTTCTGGAGCTTCTAATTGAATCTCTTTGCTTTGAAATGTAGTTGATGTAGTCTGTCGGTCTGTGCTTGCTCATGATTGCCTCGGTAAACTGTTGTGTGTGCTCATGAAGTGTGTGCTGTTCGTCTGGTAGGAGTGGCGCAGGACAGAGAAATCGAAACCTAACTCAGATGACACTCAACAATCAACCGTTTTTAGACTTTCTGCATACTGCAGCTTTAATATTATCAAGAATGGAAACAGAATTTTCAGCCTGGACCCTATTTTATCACATTTCTGTGTCTAAGTGGCAGACAGTTTTTGAATTTGGTCCAGTACTGAGTGAGACGGCTGCAGCCAGCAGAAGTGGAACTGAACCGCAAGGAAATCCTTCTGAGTCCACGAAAATGTCCATAGCAGTGCATGTTTTTTCATCACTTTTTTGGTTTTTTGTTTCATTGCTCTTGCCAAACCCACCAGACGCCATTTACAGAAATCAGCATTTTATCGTCGTAACCACATTTCATTCATATTTAACAAAAACAAACCTATCTAGATGGATAAAAAGCACTACGGGTAATTATTATAAATATAGTATTTGGAGGTGAACTGTCCCTTTAAACAGATGTATTTGAGTGTAGTTGCAGCTCAGTCTTTCAGTCCTGTGGAGACTCACCGAGCGATTTGTGGTTCAGGTAACGGGAAGCTCAGCAGCTGGTTCAGCTGGAGGCTGGCCTTCATGCAGGTCTGCCATTGGTTGAAGGCATAAGCCACGCCCAAATCTGGCTTTTGGTGTTGATTCTGAATCTGCAAAGCTGCAACACACACACAAACAAATTACATTACACTTTGTATGTATTCATATAATTTGTCCTGTTAATTTTTTTAATGTTATTTTTTGTCTTGTTACGTATTTGTCATTTAGTTAGTCATTTTGTCTTTTACTTTTTCAATTCCCCTCAAATGCATTAAAACTAAAGTAACATCCTGTTTTGATGTTAGAATGAACAGATTTTTATCTTAAAATCTAGGTTGTTGTCAGAAGAATAAATACTGAAGTAAAGATACTTAAGTGCAGTAACAAAGTATTTGTACTTAGTTACTTTCCATCTCTGGTCATGTGTTTGTGTTTACCTGCTCTGTGTCTCAGTGCGTCTCCATTGCTCAGTCCCAGCAGGAGCGCCTTCAGCAGCTTCTCGTCTGGAGGAGGCTTCGCTCTCTGCAGCCAGTAGTAGGTGACGGCCAGCGGGAGGCGCAGCTGAGGCGGCAGGTCACTCAGAGTGGCCTCACTTACTCCCAGAGCCTCCAGTAACACCTGCAGACGCTGGGAGGGCTCCGCCTGGGGCCAATAAACAGGAGGAGTTAGAGTCAATGTGGAATAAAATTCAATGTAGCTTTGATTTATCCATTCAGGCTTCAGCACAGAGACAAACAAAAACAAACAGCACAATCACAGTGCAAACTCAGTGCAACTTAGATCAACAGTTGTCTGTTAACAGGTTTTACAGACAACACTTAGACTAACGATACCTGGTAACTCAATATAAGTGGTGTCTGGTCTCTGTATTCACTCAGTGATGCACTTGGACGGAGACTGAAGGAGCAGGACGGCAGAGAGATTAACCTTAATTTAGTAAGATATCGTTAACGCTCAGACTAGGTCATTGAATAATTACTGGACAGATCTCTTGTCAAACTTGTTCAAATTGTTATTCAAAACCACATCAAATTGCACTGATGTCTGTCTTCAGTTTTATCACCCAAAAGGGAATGCAGCTGTTATGTTTTGGTGTGGTATGTGTCAGACTTTGGCTGGTTAGCTATGCTTGACTGTAACAGCTACATTTGGCCATCGTAGCTAACTCATTTATTAGCAAAGTTTTACTTAGCTAGGTTTGATTCTAATAGCCACTGCATCAACATTCCTGCAACTTTACACTTAAAGTGTTATGTTGCCACAACATTACAGCAATTTTACACTTAGTATGGAAGTTGCATGCGGTAATATGAAATGACTTTGTCACAACATTTCCAAAAGGTGGTGGAAACATCATTTAAAATAATGTGCTGACACTCTGGAATTTCACTTGGTTGGTCGACACAACGTCAAATTTCAACTATGTTTCTGGAACAACTTTGTGTCTCTGCTCATATTGTGTCACTGAAGGAAAATTGTATATTGAGCCTAAATCAAGTGTCGTGTTTCACAGGAACCATCTGTACAAAACAGACTGATGCACTTGTGGCAGTTTTGATAAAACCCTAAAGGCTTCACCTTGTCCAGCGAATTGATGGTCAGCTGCCGAGTGACCCGAGTGAAGACAGGTTGGACTGGGATGACTGTCAACTTGTGGCCATCTCTGTCACACTCGTACACCTGAAGCTGGCTGCCTTTGCCCAGCAGCAGCCCGTACATCAGCTGGCGGAGCGGTCTGGAGGACAGGTAACTGCTGGGCATGCTGGCGTCTTCCACAGCTGAGCTGAGGCCCATCCTCTGCAGCAGCAGCACATCCAGGATGTGTGAAGTCAGCATGGCCTTCATCAGCGGCAGCCGGATCCAGTCTGGGACAAGAGCCGCCACCTACACAAAATAAAAAAATATATTCATGAAAATACTTTACATTTTCCTCTACATTTATCTTATGGCTATAATTACTGCTTTGTTTTCAAATTAAGAGTTTACCAATACCACAAATTAAGAAATGATGCATTAACATGCACCTGGCTGCAGCAAAACTTTATTTTCATTATGATTTATTTCTTCAGTTTAGTGATTAAAGCTGGTGTAGGCAGTTTATCTTTGGCATCTTCTGGCAAAAGTTCCATAATTACCTTTCAGCATAATGTAACTGACCCTTTGCTAAGCACCCCCACTGAACAGCAACTGCCTTCATCTCAGCAACCATAACCAGGCATCACAGGACTTTTAAATCCAGGAGGGACTGTTTGATCATTTAGATGATTAAATGTCAGAAAATAGCCATCACAAGTTCTCACAGTCAAAGCTGTGAGAGTTCTTGCTGACTAAACTGGGCCTAAACTTACTTCTTTCACTGGATATGGAGGAGCCGTTCCGTGGATGAAGAACCTCTTCAGGGAGCTGGGAGGGAACTGGTACTCCTCCATGCCCAGATTCAAGGCCTTCATCAACTCTTTCTTTCTGTCCTTACTCAGCTCTCCCATCAGTCCCAGCACCGCCTCGAAGGCCTCCTGAGGCTGATGGAAGGACTTCAGCCAGCGGAGCAGCCCCTCCAGACGGCTTGGCTTCCCATTGCTTTTCGGGCAGAACTGAGCCCACTTGATGGGCTGATGGGATTCCATCCTCCGCAGATTCACGTAGTCATTCCCGGCCAAGGCGGCAAAGGTGGGCAGGAGCTGGTGCTCGATGTTGAAATAGATGCAGAAACTGGAGCTCTTATATTTCTTGCAGGGGATGTGGCTCTTTGAGCCGCTCTGCTTCACCGCCTTCCACTGGAAATGATTGAGGGGCAGCAGCCCCCCCGGGAGGTCGAAGATGTAGAAGTCGCTGTCTTTGGAAAGCACCGGGCACTCCCACTCTTTGGCCAAGGCGGCGATCTCCTGGTCGGCCTCTGCATAGCACTGAGCCACCGGGACCTCCAGCCGGGCCAGCGTTTGTATGAACACTGTCTCGGCCAGCAGTGGCAGGATGTCCCCCTGCCCGCCGCCCACCGCTGCGTCATGGGCTCTCTTGAGCCGATCCTCAGTTCGCAGCGCTATAGTTTCGATCTTCTTGTCGGTGTAGTCCATGCCTCCGTCCATCACCACGTACGGTGCCACCTCACAGTCTCTGAGGGCTGTGATGAACTTCTCAATCAGGTCCTCAAACGCAGCATACTCCCCGCCATGATTCTGGTCCAGACCTGACACAACCAAGCAAAGAAAACACAATGAACACATTAAACACCACATTACTAGCAGACAAACACACTGTGCTCGTTACCCAGTTTAAACAAGGAATTCAATACTGAGTAGAGGCGTGTGGTGAAGAGAGAGACAGCTGGAGGGGGGGCGAGGAAAAGCCTGATCTGAACCTGACTGGTGCTTATTGGACTTCTGTGCCATTCATGGACCTCCCATAAACACAGTGTTCGAGCAAGACGGTTTACAAAGACGCCTGAAACCAGAACCTCTGAGGTCAGAGATTGATGATCAGCTTTGTTAAGTTCACCAGATGTCTCTGACAGACTCTCAGGAGAGGTTGGAGACTCTGATTTGTCCATGTTCAATACCTCCATTGTGGAGGCAGCTGCTCAGTGTTTTGGCAAGTTTTGTCTTTTGTGGCTAAAACCCAAGGTGTGTTTGTCCATAAACAGGTAAACACAGATATGGGCACTGCCATCTTGACTGATAACATCATCTGGAGACAGTCTGTGCAGCAGTGATAAGAGTTGCAGGCCATATTGAGGTCCAACCGAGTACAATTCACCTTCAATCAGTTGTTGCCAAATTTTGATACCTGGGTGAGAGAGTAATAGAGAGTATAGAGAAAAAGAGAGAGGGCGGTGTTTGAGCGAGCAGCAGCTTGTTCAACTCACAGTGAGTGAGTGAGTGAGTCAGGGCGAGCTGACAGCTCACACAGGTGTGTTTAAACTTTTCAAAACTCGTCAACACTCGCTACAGGATGCGTAACGTGAAACACAAAACTCAATTCTGTTATTAGACTGTAAAAAATTAATGATAAGGATATATCAATAATAATAACAGTATCTATGGAAACATTGAAAACTAATAATAATAGTAGGTCAAATTAATCTTTATCTTTGTTTATTGTGCAATCTGTAATGGCATTGTGTGTGTGTGTGTGTGTGTGTGTGTGTGTGTGTGTGTGTGTGTGTGTGTGTGTGTGTGTGTGTGTGGCATTAAGGGAGGGACACAGAGCCAAAATGGAAAGAGAAGTAAAGTCTTAAAAGCAGACAGTGTGCTTAAGAAGCACTGTACACAGTATTATCATATTTGTTGGTTAATATATCAGTTATCCTCAATATTGGTTTAGTGCAACACACATGTATAAAATCCAAAATGTCACCAGGGCGCTGACACAGCAAACTACTTTAAATGGTATAATAATTATTAGAAGATGGGGGAGAGAGAAGAAGAAAAAGAAGTCATACTTTATTAATCCTGAGGGGAAACTGCATTTTTCATCCTGTTGTAATTTTTTGAATACATAAACAGGCCTGAAATACACGCACACACATACACACACACACACACACACACACACACACACACACACACACACACACACACAGCAGTTAGAGGTTCAGTGCTTTGCTCAGAGACTCCTCAGCAGTGACCAGGAAGTGAACGGGCACCTCTCAGTCCAAACTCTGTACGTGAACGATGCCAGGTCAATAAGCCAATGAGTAATCATTAAATAATCTATTTATATATATGAAAAGGGATCAGATATACCTAAAATGCCTTTATGACTTAATAATAATAATTTGCATTCTGTTATGTAATTATGTAAAATATGGGTACATATCGATCAACACATGCAAATGTCAGTCATGTTAGTCTGGTTCTATTTTTAATCACATTTTGCTGATAAAACTTCTGCTAAAGTCAAATGACATTTTTACACGGAGGTTTTGCTTTTTTTTTTTGTTTTTTTTTGTTTTACTTATGTACATAAAACTTTTAATACTTCTTTCTTCCACAACTCAAAGGCTCATAAAACTCTTCTTTTTTTTTTTTTTAAGTTGTAAAAAAGGTTTTAAAGTTTATTTCACCGACGTCATACAGACGAGAGCTGTTTCACAAGATGGAAATACAAGTTTTCCACCTGACAACAGCTATAAAAAGTTTAATCAAATTTAAAAAATACACATTTACAATATTAATATGTTTCTGCAGACTGGATGTCAGATAAGAGAAATTAAGCAAAAGTATATTTATATATTTACTGACCTGTATAGTAACTAAGTTCAGTGTGAGTACATTCCAGTGAAAATACTTCAGTAGTTGTAGTTTTTGCAGTATTTTTTTGTAGTCCTACCTGAGTTGAAGTACAGCAGGTAGAGCAGGTTGCAGCCGTCGATCACCAGGCGGCTGTCCCTGAACGGGACATCCCGGTAGATCCTCTGGTGGTTCTCCACTAACGTGACCAGGCCTTGAACCCCCATCGCGGGTCTGACTGTGCGGAGGAGTCCGGATCTCCGCCGCTCTTATATCGGAGGAGAGTCCGACGACTGTTTCTGTTTCCTTAAGTTTCACTTTCCTGACATCATCACGGGGACAAGTTTGTCCAGTGTGATCAGCTGACTGATGCTCACCTCATTTATAAATATCAAATATAATTTAATACATCTGCCAACAGGAGGAGGAGGAACGGATTACATCATGACGCAATCTGGTTACAAAAAAGGTAACTGGACAGTTAAAAGGAAAACAAGTAATCAGATTACAGATACATTTGAATTAAAATGAGGATTATTGGTTTTGAAGTATAGAAATATATTTTATCCTGCAAAGTGCGGCTGCCAGTTCATCATCATGGCCTCTGACGTGTGTGAGGTGTGACACGTTTTCTGTCCTGGGAACAGAAGCACATTATCCTGGTGTTTCTGGTTCCTGATCACTTTAGTGTTTGATCCGGAGGTATTGATAATTATTACTGAGGCACAGGATCGTCATTTCAACATTATAATGAACATGAACTGGGCAGGTTGCGTGCAGTTTGACCTCTGCTGCAGCTTCATGTGAGGATGAGATGTCAAGTTCAGCCTGTGACCTGTAACTGTCTGACTGAACAGCCTCAGAAGTGATATTTTACAGTTCATCTTCATATTTAAAAAATGAAATTCATCAAATCAGGTCATGTGGTGGTTTACTGAGCTGAAACAATAAGAGCTCACTGTGAGCGCTTCAATGTTCAACACAGTCGCTTAATAAAGTTAACGATCACTCAAAGTTAAAATTCAAGTTGCTGAAGGTAAATCCATCATATTCTGCTTCGCTCAGGTGTGTTTTAGATAAACTATAAATCCAGTGTTCTTGAAACTTTTGGCTTCCACCTGGAATTTAGTCTGAGATTCCAGATATCACAGCAAACCTCAGTCCAGTGGATTTTATCCCTGCAGCTCAGCGCACAGTTTACATCTTCATAGTTTAATATTTTGAAGTATTTCCACCCAGAGCTGCTGTCGGACATCATGTTGTGTGTCTGATTCAGATGGGAACATGTGCAGCATCACCACATCGCTCCACATGTTTGGACCTTTTATAACACAAAGTAATCAAGTTACATTACTTTAGTATTGTTTACATTTTTTAATGTAGGACGACTGAGGACGACTCACAGAGGTGAACATGTTTTTATAGCTGGAAGACTCTCTGATGATGATGATGATGATGATGATGATGGTGATGATGGTTAGACTGTTTTACAACAAAGGAAAGGAACACTGTGCCTCATTTTATGATGCATCAGACTTTAATGTCATAAAAAAAACTGCTGAACCGCTGGACTCGTACTGTAACATCCACCCAGTGTATTGTGGGTGTTTGACACGAGGTTCCCCAAAAATAAAAAGGTTCTCAGTTTTTAATGATGTGGATAAAAAACATAATGCTGATCTCTGAAAAAGTCTGAATTAGAAATCCAGGTGATGCTGAAATAAATGTACAATTTTATAAAAGTAAACAGCCATTCTGAGCTTCAAGTAGTTAAAGCAACAGCAGTAAATACATATATTTATTGGTGATGCAATAACATGTAAGAAGCATTTTAATGTTGTCAACAAACATAACACTAGAGGAACATATCTGAACTGAGTTGAGGAGGAGATCATAACCAGTTCAGACTGGTAACAGACTGGAAGCTTTGAGTTTGTAAGTCTGAACTACAGGAGCTCCAGAGCGAGAAAATGAAACTAAATCCTCCTGACACCGTCATGATGTCATGAGTCAGACAGCTGATGAAAGACTGACGTACTGATGGATTTCAACTACACTTATGCAACTTAGTTAAGGTGTGGTGTAACTGGGAGCTGAGAAACAGAAACCAGTTAATGTAATGAACGGAAAGTGTTAAAATATTCAACCAACTTAATGTTCAGTTCAGTTCTTCAGCTCAGAGGGCTGATGTTTGATCTGTAGACACAAGAAGAAAAACAGTGAAAGACCTGACAAGACGAAAACGATGTAAAAGATGTGAAAAAGGATTAACGTACGTGTCAAAAGATATGTAAAGACGTAATAAGACTAGCAATAATGTAAAAGACCAAACAAGAAGAAAAAAAAAGACCTAACAAGATGAAAACAACATAATACACGTAACAAAACAAAAGATAAAAGACGTAAAAACAATGTGTCAACAGTTTTACATACGTCTGTTTTAGAATGGTGGCTTATGTGCAGAAATGCTTTTAGGGCTGGTGGTGGTGAGCAGCAGTGACCTGTCTAACTGTAAGTCTCTGCTTCCTCCCGTACTGTTTCCTGTATGTGCCAGGTGTTAAAAAGAAAACCACATTTGAATATGATGAAAAGATTTCGCTGGGGGATCAATAAAAGCAACAGCTTAAGTTAGCTAATGTTAGCAAAAAAGCAGCTAACTGTCTGGATTATCTACATCAATCATTAGCTGACTAGCTAGCTCACCCACAATCGACTGTTAGCTAGCTTATGTTTTGCTAACTTTATCTAACTTTATATGTTGTTTTTACAGGAAAGGAGAAAGTTGCTCAACTTATTGGACCACAACGCAAAAAGGGGCGTGGCTTCTGAAGCTAAATAGACTGCTGTTTTGGATAGGCTCTGTTATGTAGAAGGTTAGCTACTTTAGCTACATCTGTCAATCTTATGCAAATTAAATGTTGTTTTTTTTATGACTAGTCTGACCTGTCTATGCTGTTCATGTGTATTTATAGACGTTATTTAATCACTGGGGGGAAAAAAACATTTAAAAAAATATCAACCCCCCCGAGAACCCTCTGTTGAAGACCAATGTTCTACATGTTCGCCTGTTCAAACTGATATTTAACCCGGGGCTAACTGGAGTGCAGTGTGAATCGTGGCTTTCTTTATTATGATAGTAAACGCATCAGTGATCCGGAGCAGAGGAGGGCCGTGAAGTGCTCTTCGGTTGTGTTTGTGCGGTGTCACGTGGTTAACGCGTCCTCCTCTCGACTGGTTGAAACCGACCGGAACTTGCTGGAGGTCTGAAGTGTGTCTGACCTGCAGAGAGACTCACACACAACCTTCTCATACGCACAGTGAGAGTCACACACACACACGCCCTGCAGCTGCACACTTTCACCACGGTATGTCCACTTTCTGTGTGCTGAGGACTCGCTGCTTCCTCCGGCAGGTCTTCCCCGGCCTGCCCGCCGCCATGCACAGACAGTACAGCCTGGATGTCGCCGCTCCGCTGCTCCGGACGCAGGGCTACGTTGACGGCCGCTGGATCTCTGCAGCTTCGGTGTTCCCCGTTCTGGACCCGGCCACCGGGAATGAGATAGTCCGGGTGTCGGACTGTGGGCCGGCTGAGGCCAAGCAGGCTGTGGACGCCGCTTACAAGGCATTTTATTCCTGGAAGCAGTACACTGCGAAGGTACGTTTGTCACTCCGTACTCTATTCGAAAAACTTCCAATTTAATATGTATCTCGCTAATTTGTCAAAAAAGCAACACAGATATTGAAAATTCGTATTTTATCTCAGCAAGTGAGGTCCAGACTTTAATTCGGCTTCCGCATAATTCACCTGCCAACACCGCATTTAGATAAAATCACAAATTTCACATTATCTTCTCATTTCCTGCTGCCGACCCTCGTTTCTGGCTGAAGATACATGAATTGGGACCGTAGCACCTTAAAAATATCTACTTGTGGAGCGTTTGCTCCCACATATAATGTCAAAGAGAAGAGACTATCCCAATTATTAAGGAAACGTCCAGACTTTGTTAATAAAAGACGAACCTCAGCCAATAAACGTAATACGCTAAACTGCGAAATATTTAAATGGAGTTTGGCGTGAGTCCATTCCCTCGTCTCTGAGCGGCAGGTGCATTTAATCAAGCAGCGTGTTTGATTAACCTGTCATCGAAGTGTTTATTACAGACTTTGAACTTTGATTATCTGCAATTTATCATACTATCAGACATTTATTACATAACACTTCTTCCTTTTTTATTTCAAAGTATATCAAATGCGGTTCTGGCAAGAAGCACTCAGATCTTTAAGTTAAAGTACGAAGATATAAACCAGCATCAAAATGTATTAAAATCACGAGGAGTAAAAGTACACATTGTGCAGAATAATCATTAATTATTGGATTATGATTACAGATGCACGGTGTGTGAGCACTTGGATCTTGGTGTGTCTCTTGCATGTTGCACCTGTTAAAGACTAAAGGCTGATTTCAACTGATCACTGCTGAACAGTTTACAGTAAAACCTGACTGATTTATTGGTTGATTGATGTTTTCGGCCAAATATTCAGTTTACAAGGTATCTGCATATATGTTGTCCGACCAGAAGCAGAAATACTTTATTGATCCCTGGGAAGAAATTGGGTTACGTTACAGTTGATCCAACCAAGAATAGAAAATAAAAGCATAGAGAATTAGAAGCAAAACAGACAAATATAAAGAAGTTTGTAAAAAAAAAAATATGTGCATAAAACTACAACAAAACACTCGACTCCTTCCTGCAGTCTTGAATCTAAGCTTCTCATCCAACTCTCAGCCTCACATCTCTCAAGTGAGGCTACAGCATCAGATTTCCATCACTGCAAAATACATATTTTTAGCCAAACAGTACCCAGATACAGTTCATTTGCCAGTACCAGAGTTCAGAGCAGTGTCACTTTCAGACCCTTGAATGGCTACAAGGGAGCTCAAAGCTTGTCAAATGCTTTTGAGTAAAAATCAAACACAGAAGGCCAAAATGAGAGTCCAGAGCTGGTGTGTAAGGACGCCATCTTGATTCTTGCATTTGTTACAGAAAAACTTTTAGTTTATTTCAGAACTTAAGAGTTTTAGTTGGGCTCAAAAATCTATTGCAGTATGATGCCTTGAAATTTTGAGTTGCCTCAGCTATTTTTTTTTCACAGTGAAAATTGCATATTAATATTTTAATATTTATGATCATTTTTGTATAATTCATTAAAACTCAAAGGTATCTTGTTCCAGAGAGAATGAAACTACACTCTGTTTGAGTGTTCTGTCTAAACTAAAAGGCTCATTAATACATTTTTTTAGTTACGATATGGTTTACTGCAATATTTAAATCTCAGGAGGTTCAGTATTTACTTTTAGGATTAATCAATCAGTTGTTTGGTCCATAAAATGTCAGAAAATGTTGATCAGTGTTTCCCAGAGTCCAAGATCACGTCCTCAAATGTCTCGTTATGTCCACAACTGAAAAATATTCAGTTTCCTGTCAGAGAGGAGTAAAGAAGCCAAAAAATATTCATATTTAAGAAGCTGAAATCAGAGAATTAAGACAGTTTTCTTTAAAAAAACAAAACAAAAACAAAAACAAAAAAAATGATGAACCGATTTTCAGAATAGTTTCCAAGCAATTTAATAGCTGACAACTAATCAATTAACCAATTAATCAACAAATCATTGCAGTTCTACATCATTTGGTGCAGATCACTGCAGAAATCAGACCTTTAATATGTTCCTCAATGAATGTAAGAATCATAATATAAAACTTATCATTCCATCTAATACTGCAAATCGTATCATAATTGTAATATCCAGAACCAGAACCAGAACCAGAACTTAAGTCGTCATGGCAACCATCTGCGCTGATGAAATAAGGATGCTGTAACTGACCAATAAGAGACGAGTATTCAACAAAGCGCGTAATGATGGATTATATTTTTTATTAATAATTTGAATCTGCATGGTAACTACAGGTGTCAGATAAATGTTGTGGAGTAAAAAGTATAAAGTGCAGAGTACAAGTACCTCAAAATTATACTGCAGTGCTTGAGTAAATGTACTTAGTTACATTTGATCACTGAGCAGCAGTGATCCCAAACAGAATAAACAGTTTGTTTGTGTCGATGACAATAAAATCTTTATCTTCACACACAGAGATGAACAGAAGTGACCAGTGTTTATCAAACGCGGCAGGTTGACTTTTAAGTTACTGTCGAGTGATTTCACTGTTTCCTGTCCAGTAGTTATTAAACCTAATCAGTCTCACAGCAGCAGAACAAAGTCCAGCTATTGTTCTGCTTAGTAACTCTTTAAAAGGATAGTTCAGATTGTTTAAAGTGTGGTTTTATGAGGTGCTTCTCAGTTTATTACCTACAGAAGATGGAGGTCAACACGCCTCTAGTTTGGAGAAGCAGCAGGAGAACTGGTGTAGGAAGCTAAACGATGTCCCACTGTGGACATGGTTTAGCAGCAACACGTCTTTTACACACCTAAAATAATCAGTTTACGGTATGTTAACACTTCATCTTGCTGTCAGGCAGCCTTTTCTGACCACAAGCACCGCTCCCTCCAAACCCACCAAACTCCATTGACAAAAACAGTAATTTTACTCACAGAACACAGGAGTCGCTGCTCAGCCGCAGCCTCGATGTGTTGGTTTGTTTGTGTTATTGTGAGACTTTGGTGATTTTGAACTAAAACAAAGTCGCACAACAACATAAACAAACTAACAGATGGAGGCAGCGACAGTCCAGAATCTCTTGTGATCTGTGAGGTAATCTTTGAGTTGTAAAAAAATATATATAAATATTAAGTAAATGCATTGAAGTAATGTTTAAAATTATTTTTTTTTTCAGACACCAAAATAGTGATAAATGTTCTACTTCTCAAACTCAAATATTCAATTTTATCTAAAGTAAATCACTTCAACTAAAGCTTATAGTTCGGCAAAACTTTTTTAGGTTTGAGTTGAGATCAAAACTCAAAAATCTATTGCAGTATGTTGCCTTAAATTCTTTTTTTTTTCTTTTACAGTGTAAAGTGATTCTTACATTTTTCCAACTATAAACATGTGGTCTTTTTTTAAAATAAAGGTTTAATATTTTGTGAACTAAAAAGTGCTGAAATCTGTGTCTCATCTTCTTGAGTCTCCATGAGATCACTATGGATGCCAAATAAAAAAAAAAAAATATGGTGCTTATGATTGTACTTTCTGAATACACTGTACATCTGGACCTATGAGTAGATACACACAAAAAAAAAAGTGAACTTTTCCTTTAATGACCACTGTGCGAACTCCATCAGCTGATGAAGACGTATATTTGATCAAACCTCAACTTTAGATTTCTATGGTCGAGAAACACTTTATAAAAGAACCTCTAGTTTGCTGCCGGTGGACAGTTTTGACCCTAAAGAACCTCTCAGTGAGATTTCCTGCTCAGTTTTTACACTCTGTGAAATATTAATCTACTCTTATCAATAATCTACTTTGGCAAGTTGGTACCAGATTGATCAAACCTGACTCGGCTCCGCTCACGCTTCAGCATCAGGAAGGAAACATAATCAATCACGGTTCACAGGAAGCTGCTGTTAACTGTTGACGAGTTCTGTTTAAAATATTAAATGTATAATTTATGCTATATTTCCATATTAAAATGTCTAAAAATATAAATAAAGTTACGTCTGAAAAGCAGAGCGCTGCAATGAACAGACAAAGATCTAAATAATTTTTAAATCAATATTTTGTTTCAAATGATTGATTTAGTTTTTTTTTAGTTAGCAGTTGTGTGATACGCAGGTTAATGTAAAGTGAGCGGCTCATCACGGTGAAATAAAACCCGACCTGTGGGTCTGGAATCACCCTGAAGGTACATTATCCCTTCCATAAAATATGATTATAAATCAATACCTATCTGCAAAGACGACAAAAGCAGAAAGTCTGATTCATTTGTCTCCAGACTCCTGATGTGATCTGATTGGTTCTCCTGCAGGAGAGGAGCATCCTGTTGAGGAAATGGTTCGACCTGCTGACGCTGCACAAAGAAGATCTTGCCAAACTGATCACGTTCGAGAGCGTGAGTATCATGTAGATAATAATAACAAACAGTAGTTATTATCACCGATATCGTGAAGGAGATATCAGATGCCTCAGATCTGTGTTTAAACAGGGACGCACAGATCGACCGGTCACTGGTCAGAGCCGGTCACTCTGAAACCCGGCCGGTCACGTCATGCATGTTTCTCATCGTGTAACGTTACTGTCGGTGTGTCAGTACTTGACGTTGTGTGTTGCAGGGTAAACCCATGCGGGAGTCTCTCGGCGAGATCGCGTACTCCGCCTCCTTCCTGGAGTGGTTTTCGGAGGAGGCCCGGCGAGTGTACGGCGACATCGTCCCGTCACCTGCCAAAGACCGGAAGATCCTCCTCCTCAAACAGCCTGTGGGCGTCGCCTCCATCATCACACCGGTGAGCAGCCAATGAGAATGTTTTCAGCTGGTCTTATTTTTAATCGTGTTAGTGACGTGGCAGACTGAAATATCTGTCTGAAATACACACATCCATCTTTCCCAGAGGTCGTATGATGATTAATCTCTCTGGTGATCCTCTGATTTGTCCTGCGGTGACATCATCAGCTCAGAAAAATTGATTTATGATTAAATACCTGGTAAAATTGATGAAATTCCCATCAGCCTCAGCTGTACTTTGTGTCCTGTAAATGGCAAATGTTTGCACGCTACCACTGGTGTTGGACATTGTTTGGCTTTTTTTTTTTTTGACACCGGTGCTAAAATGATACTTTTCTAATGGTATCAGTATCTCGACTGAACTGGCTAAAGCCCTGACATACTGTTCACTTACGTTTGCACACCGTCACACTACATTTTATAGACGTTACAGCCCTGGTTAAACAGTTAACTTTAGTCTTTGTTGTTATTGAATTAACTCTAATAAATACAACAGTTTGTAACAGCAAGGAAAAATTGACTTTGGGCAACAGGTTTTCTGACCTGGCAAGTAAAAAAAAACATGAATGTTAAAGCCTGATAATGATTGATCGCACAAAATTTACTCCCAGTCGTTTGGTTCATTGTGAATCTTTTGATTCTGTCGTTAACAAGTGAAAATCCTTGAGTTAAACTGTGGTGTTGTTCCACAGTGGAACTTCCCGAGCGCGATGATCACCAGGAAGGTTGGAGCCGCTCTGGCTGCCGGCTGCACGGTGGTGGTCAAACCAGCGGAGGACACGCCGCTGTCAGCGCTCGCTCTGGCTGAGGTCAGGATGCTGAACCTTTAACTCCTCTCTGTTTTCTTTTCTGGTTCTTCTTCTGTCAAAGTTTGACCGCTGTGACGTCGTGTTTTGCAGCTGGCGGAGCAGGCCGGGATCCCGGCGGGGGTCTTTAATGTGGTTCCCTGTTCCAGAGAGAAGACTCCGTCAGTCGGGCAGGTTCTCTGCACCGACCCACTGGTGGCCAAAATCTCCTTCACCGGCTCCACCGCCACTGGGAAGGTGAGGTCCTCAGAGCTCTGGCTGCAGCGCCCTCTGCTGGGGCTGGGGGTTCACATCAGGACAGATTGTTCAATAACCGAACTTCCTTAAACTCAGTGTGTCTGCAGTGATTTGATGGGAGAATATTAACTTTGAATTAGACAAATATTCACCATCACTGTGTGAGTTTGTTGCAGAGTAAAAGAAGAGAGGTGGGAAAATGTTCCTGTCTGGTTTTGGTGGTGAGCTGATGAAAATACCTTCATGAAAAAAGTTAATCAGTGTCAGTCATGGAATGAAAAGAAGTACATAAGGGCTGTGCAATGAATTAAAATATTATTGAAATCTTAACATTATAAAGAAGCACTGTAGAGCTGCAGAAATGTCCTGAACTGCAAGAAAACGTTTGTTTTTTCAGTAAAAAATTAAATTTCATGATGCATTTTGCAGTTGCAAAATTTCTTAGTGGGTTTATTAGTAGACAGCCATGATTGGAGGCATTATGTTTTGGGGTTGTCCCATATTATATAAGTTTTGTGGCAATAACTCAAGAATTCTTAGCTAAGTATGATGAAATTTAACATAAATATCTAATAGGATAAATTAATGAGGCGATGACATTTTATATCCAAAAGGTTGACATCATAATGTTGAGCTCTCTGTCAGTCCTCTGTCCTGCTGTGTAATTATTTATACTGGAATCACACACGTCAACATAGTGACAAAAAGACACTTAATACCTTTTATTAAATTCCTTCCTGCACTACAGATATTATTCAGACATGAATATAAACTGTTACTTAACTGGCTGACAGATGTACAACTGCAAGGCCTTAATTCAGGTTTTTCATGTCATCCCCCCACAACACACACATATATATGCACCCTTCTCTCCTAAAACAACCCCCATGGACATGTTCTAAAACATACCATGGACCTGAAAAACTGCCAGAAACACATGATGTTGCTGTCAGTTGGAGGACAAACTGGGGAACGTACCTGCAGCATGAAGCACACATAAATAAGATTTTTCATTTGGTAATTTCAGTCTTTATTGCTTATTTCTTACATTTCGATGTTACAGAAGTAGAAAAAGTAAGAAAAAGAGACCTTTTGTTCATGAAAATGACTTTAAAACTTACTGTAAAAAGTGAAATGATCATATCTGGAGGCACATGCACTTTGGGAACCAATGGTTCAGAGGACTCATGAGTCACAGTCTTTTTCTTTAGTCTTTGAGTGTCACTCCAAACATACAGAGTTTTTAGTCACTCAGCCAGTTCGGCTCTATCTTTAGCCTCAGTCTTGTGATGACGGCCGCTGGCTTTGTTCCCAGAGTTCCTCACCAGCAGTTCAGCATGTTATTTATTTTTTTGTTGCTGTTTGAATTAAATGTCGGCCTCGCTTTGTTGTTTTCAGAGCACAGTCAGTCAAACTATAAAACATTTTTCATTGTTCTGTTTCCTCTCAGTTGCTACTGAAAATGGCGGCTGACACTGTGAAGAAGGCGTCCATGGAATTGGGTGGCCACGCCCCCTTCATCGTGTTCGACAGCGCTGATGTCGACAAGGCGGTGGCCGGGGCCATGGCCTCCAAGTTCAGGAACTCTGGACAGGTAGAGACTGAGTGAAGCTCACAATGTCCCATTAGTGGTGGGTTGGTCGCATCACTGTCCTCCTCTTCTTCATCTTCTTCTTCTGTAGACTTGTGTGTGTTCGAACCGGTTTCTGGTGCAGAGCGGCATCCACGACCGTTTCATGGAGAAGCTGGGTCAAGCGATGGAGGCTGAGCTCCGTGTGGGTCACGGCTCGGATCCCAGCACCACCCAGGGCCCGCTGATCAACACCAGAGCTGCAGAGAAGGTAAACGTCAAGCATTGTGGCCAGCAGCTGTTGAAACATCTGGCTCTGGACAGATGTGTTGACTGACTGAAATCAGTATTCTTAAGCCTATTCTGACTGAGCAAGCCAAAAAAAAAAAAAATCACTGATCAATCAGCTGAGCAGATATGAGATATTATCAGTATGGGCTTTATAAGTCAACCATTAAGAACAAGAAATGTCAGCAGGTCAATGACCTCAGTCCTCAGGGGCTCCAAACGGTTAAAGGGGAGGTTCGATGAATGGAAGTGAAAATATATTACATTACTTATCAAAAGGAGATCATGTAGAATCACCTAAATGTGTCATTTGGTAAAAAAGAAGACATGCAGTTTTTTTTACTGTTTCTCCCAACTTCCCAGTGAGTCAGAAACTAATAAATCCTATAAACGGAGCTTTTTAGGTCAAATTTAGAAAATTAAAATGAAAAATTAAATATTAAAACATAAAATGACAACATGCAACGCTTTTTGTAAATACCATATTTCCTCAAATAGTTATTGGGGTCTTTATTTTATCTATTTATCTGCAGAAAGTACCAGGCCTTTATTTGAAGCAGGCTTGTAGTAGAGACAGGCTTTTATTTCTGATTCCTTCTGTTTCAGAAGTTTAACTTGTCATATTTTAATATGAAGCCTCATCTTGTTAAAGTTGTTGCATTACGCTTTTAATACAAAGTCAGTACTTACTGTATTCTTTTACAGATTAAAAGCTCTGTACTGTTTCAGTGGAAAGAAACTTCATTTCTCAGCAAGGCTTTTATTATGAAATATTTGTGGAAATGTATTGCAAAAACCCCACAAAATACATTTTAACATCAGTATACATACACCCATGGTGAATGAAATAGGATAATAATACTTTGAATGAGTAATCCACAACAACAAGATGTTGAAAATAGCAAGATTATATTGTTGAATTTGTTAAAGAGAGGAAGAAGAAATGTACATTAGGCGTAGCTGGTACACATATGACAGTCACCAGCAGTTTATCCATTCTTCCCCGGCCATTATTTGAAACCAGGCTTTTATTTACCTGCCGATTTTATTTGAGAAAATATGGTAGTTATTAAGATAACTGTAAGACATTTTGAGTGTTTTATTGAAGAGAACAAAAAGAACATATTGGAAAAATAAAGTGTATCATCACTTTTAAGTCTGTCTACTACTTTGGTTACTTTTTCTTTATTTTTGTTTTGTTTATTTTTATTTACATATTTGTACATTGTTTTCTTCTGTCTGCTGTAAATCCAACTCCGTCCCGTAACAAAGTACTTAAAGGGATCCTTGTCAAAAATACCAATCATCTATCAGCCTAAAAAATAAAATAAGATGAGACTGTAGCAGCAGGTTTCACCACCTGAGCCGTCTGTCTTCCAGGTGGCCCACCAGATATCTGATGCAACGTCCAGAGGAGCGAAGGTGTTGAAGGGTGGGAAGCGTCTGGACGGCTCCTTCATGGAGCCCACCTTGCTGTCTGACGTCACCACAGACATGCTCTGTATGAAGGAGGAAACCTTCGGCCCGCTGCTGCCCGTCATCAGGTCTGTACACGACGAGGAGCAGCACTTCTACGGTTGGGTACCGTTCACATTAGAAATCGGACTAAATGAGTCTCTTCAGTCTGTTCACATGTGGCCTCAATGTATTTTAGTGGAGGAAACTATGACACCCTAAACTAAGAACAAAAAAAAGTTCTGCAGTAAAAAAAAAAAGAAAAATATTTGGGGTAGTTGCTGTCAGCTGGTTGTATTCAAGTGATGAAGACGTCTGTTGACCAACCAGAAGTTCTGTTTCTGTTTTTCAGGTTTAACACAGAGGAGGAGGCGCTGGCTATCGCTAACGCATCTAATGTTGGGCTGGCAGGTGAGTCCATCCACACAAAGATTACTGTGTCACGCTAAGATGAGTGATTGAGATGTTGTCCTTCATTTCTATACGATTTATTTTTTTCTCAGTGTGACTCTCTGCTACTTTTAAAACAGCATAATTGTAATGATCCATAATTATTTTAGACACACATTAAGTGTGGCTCTTGCACAGTTATTTTTTATTTTTCCCTTCAATGTCACAGAAGCTAAAATGCTTTTATATGTCAGATTTTAATCCAGGAGGTGCAGTTGCTCACGCTCAGCCATCCTCACAAATACTAACCTAATTTAGAACATAAACACATTTACATGAAGAAGTCTAAAAAGCTAAAGCTGCTTAAATTGAGCACAGTGTATTAATTGATAATGCTGAACACTGTTTGATAAAATACCGTGTATTAAGAGGCATTTGAAGCGATTAATCAGTCTACAATCATCAAATTGTACTTTAAATGCTGCTGAAATATGTGGCACTTTGCGCCGTGCAATACAAACATTGCACATTGACTTACAAAACATGACAACAACTCACTAAATGCTTCACCTTTTTAGACAGAAAAGGATCACAGTGTTGGCAGGACATGACATCACCCAGAGCTGACGTTAACTGGCAGCCTGCTAAACAGCGTGGCTAACGCACAGCAGCTGCTCTGTTTGCAGGTTAATGTCCGTGTCTGTGCTGAATGTGGTCACATGTTGCTGCAGTTGAGTGGTTATACACCAGTTCATTCTGACACAGTGTGCATTCAACATTATTTCCATTTTCTATATCAAAACACTGCCAAACCGTGCTGGTTTTACAAGCTGTCAACAGTTAACTGGCATCGTACATTAATAAAATAGAGTTTAACTGACTAGTACTGCTGGTGCCGACTAGCGAGGGTGGCGAGATTTAATCACGTAGTCGACTAATCGTGCACATCCCTAGTTTACATCTGTTACACTTCACAGTTCGATCGCTTCAGCCAATGAGAACGTTCAGCTTGGTCATAGAGGATTGTTAGGTGTAATCTTAATGTGGAGATTTGGGTTTTAAATTTCAGATTATTAACTTGTCTGCATTGATTCATAATCCTTCAAGGAAGAATTGCGATGCACCTTGTAGCCTGTTTTGTACCTGACTGGGGGCTTCTGGTGGGTCACGCTGATGTCTCCCTGTTGGTTTTAAACCCTTACATGCTCTGTATCTCTGTCCGCAGGTTACTGCTACTCGCAGGATGTGAGTCAGATCTGGCGCGTGGCGGAGGCGTTGGAGGTGGGGATAGTTGGAGTCAACGAGGGCCTACTGTCCACCCCTGAGGCCACATTCGGTGGAGTCAAACAGTCCGGTCTGGGCCTGGAAGGCTCCAAGTACGGCATCAAAGAGTACCTGGAAGTCAAGTACATGTGCTTCGGAGGCCTCAAACCCTGAGACAGGACGGAGCGACGCCGCAGGTCCAGTGGTACTACACTCATATAAAGGCATCGTTACAGGTGGTCATAACTGTAGGTCTCAGGATGTAATTGATTTATTTTAACTGTAACCAACACGAAATAACGCTTAAAACTAAAATCTAAATCTAAACTGACATTTTTGGGTTTGTGAGAGTTGATTTAGGGAACTAGAGTAACTTTTCACAAATCATAAAATATTTTGTTTAGTATTCTGTCGTTGGCAGTGCTCTGATCAATTAGGTCAGAAAAGTGAAACAGGGTCTTCTTAATCATAATCTTCTCCTCTGTTGCCTTTTTTTTTTCTTCAAATAGTGATTGGCGCTCTAACCGCAGAAAGTTCCAGGCCTTTATTTCTGAATCCCCTCTGTTTGAGAAGTGTTACTGGTAATATTCTGTATGCAGCCTCATTTTGATCTGCTCGCGTTTGCCCTGTTAAAATTACTGCATTATGCGTTTAATAAAAAAAAAAATCAATCAATTAATTACAAAAAAAGGGGGAAAAAACTTTTTAGGCAAGTAATTCAAAACAACAGTGTTGAAAACTGATTTATAATATTGAATTTATTCATTTAAAATGATGGAATTATACATTATGCTTAGTTGGCATGCACAGCCACCGGGAGTTTATCCACGCTTGGCTTTTCCCTCGGCCATTATTTAAGACCCGACTTTTATTTGACCACCAGTTGTTATTCGGGGAAATACGGCATGTAGAAAAGGACAAAAATCTTACAAGCAATAATAATATCAGTATTTGCTGGCGTCTGTTCTAACAACGTGTGGCTAAATGTTTTTGTTTTCGTCTTTGAATCTTTAATTTAGATGCTGGAAGTGTTCAATCAAACAGACGTTCACATCACAGAATGGTTGATTAAAATATAAATACTATAAGTAACGCTGTGAAGATCTGAGGGAAATACTCACTTCTGATTGGCCAGATGGGTGCGTTAAAACCAGTCATAGCTTTTAAGTTACGTTGCTACATCTGTCAGTTTTTACAGTCTGTCACACTCTACAGCAACTTAGAATTACCTTCAAATTTTCAAAATAATATTGTCCTCAATTTAAGACAGAAATGGACAAAAGAATAAGTGACTAGGACAAGCAAGACGAGTTAGATTTATGCTTTATTGTTCACATTTTCAAACAATATTTTTTAGTTTTACAAGAGAAAAAGATTTGAACATGACGAGTCAGGCAAAGTCATCTCAGATTAACTTCTCCAAATCCAGTGAAGACGAGGACAGACGTGCTAACGTTAGCCTGAAGTCTGATAACGTATCATCCAGGACTGTCTCCACACAGTGGACGTTACAGTCCTGAACAAAAACGCCCTTTCTAATGTAAACTGCAACGCTGCAAAATAATGGAAATAGTCCTGGAAGTAACTCGAGGTCACCTCTGTAAGGTAATAAGCTAGTTAGCTGGGCATGTTAGCATCAGCAGCTTACATTAGAGCAAATAAACACACTGAGTAATCCACTCCTTACTCGTTAGCTTGTATGGTTTTGGCTTCAGAAAGGATATTAAAAAAAAGACAAATCTAAAAAGATGATTCTAGAGTCACAAATCCAGACATGGACGGACCTGCTGTGCCTAGTTACGGTTACTAAGCTATGATTGGAGACAGTTGCTGTCAACCAGCATCCTGAAATGTTGTCGACATTACATCAGATTGCATCTATTGTTTTTCCAACCAACGTTAGATTAAACCACGCCCACTTCCGTATGACAAGAAAACGCATAGGTTGTGTTCTACGTTGTAGAAGAATTAATGTTTCCCATCATGCTGTTCATACGTTGTTCTAAATCAGTAATTTGTTCAGAAACTCACTCAAATCGTACAAATTCCAGCTTTGTTGGGTGTCGTTTGCCGGGCGGTATACAGGGAGGAGCGAGGACCAATCAGTCGCTCCTGAACGGCTGTCAGTAGGGCTGAATGATGTTGAAAAAATATCTTATTGCGATTATTTAAAATTCTACTTCAATTGCGAAATGCAATTTGAAAACTGCCGGAGGCCATAGAGCGATTTCAGTACAATGTTGATTGATTTTGATCAAAGAAAGACAAACAAAGAATTTCTAACATGCCATAAATGTTAGTTGGCCGTCAGGCTCTCGCATATTTGAAGCAGAACCACGAGTGCAAACAAAGTGTGCAAAAGTGCCAAGGTGACATGACGGCTCATGTGGGTGTAAACTATGGACAGTAAAATGCAGTGAGTTCACTGCCAGTTCTCTGTTCAAAATGAAGAAGCCATACTGTCCACGTCTTCCTCACCTGAGAGTCCGTATCTGCAGCGCCTCTTGTTTTGGCCGTTGCCTTCATGTTTTCAGGTCGTCTGTCTGCCAGATTCTTGTGAATGCGACATCTCAAGAACGCCTCGACAGAACGAAGTGTCCTTTAAAAACGGCTTTAAAACACAGAAGATTAACTCGTACAGTAGGAGCTGGAATTAAACATTTCTAAAATCGTACAGTTTCTGAACAGCTTCACTCGACACCACACATCCACTGAACATACAGTTAGTAAATAACACGCTACCGAGCTAATTCTTGATAAATAATGATAACCTGTAAATTCATCATAGCTTTTCGTCAGATGGAAACGGGCTAAAATATGTTGGAAAAACAATAAGATGCCATCAGATATTGAAGTAATGAACCTTTAGCCAATCAGAATCCAGTATTCTGTGAAATCCTTGCTATGTCACTTCTGTGTCTCATGTCAGGTTTGGGTCATTTGAAGATTTAAATACTGTTCACTGACAATAGAACACACTGTCTGATTATATTTAAATTACACTTTACAATGTGAGACGTCCGTGTTAGTTTCGTTATTTTCTCAGTCATAAATACCATTTAAAAATTGACATGAACGCTATTTATAAGTCAGGAACTCAAAATTCCAATAATTTAGACATGACGTGAACGCAGCAGCTGATTGATCATTTTTATATTTTAGTAACGAGTCAGAGTGAAGATTAAAACATTTAAAACAACTTCAAACTTTGAAAACTTTGTTTAAAGCAGAAGAGTAGCTGAGACACTGTGGTAGAGGAGGGAGATTTACTGTGAAAAGATATTAAAATATCTGTTAATGTACAACCTGTATTTTTTTATGATTAAAATACTTAAATCTATTGACATATTTGAACAAATGTTTATAATTATTGTAAGCATCGTTATTTCTTTTTAATCATTTCAGGCATTTGCCATTTAAACAAACCTTGCGTCTTCTGGATATTTTAATAATATCTGTTAGAGCTCAGCATCACTGAAACATCAGTACAGAACTAAATGGTGAATTCATGGCCTGATGTAGAACATGTGTGCATGCACCTGATTTTGTGGAATAAATAAAATTTCTATGTGGAGATAAAAGAATAAATACTTTTAAAAGATGTAATTAATTGTTGTAGAATAGAAGTTTTGTAGTTTGAGCAGTTTTTTTTAATCTGACAGAAGTAAAAGCACAGACTTTTTTTTTTCTTTCTGAGCCTTTGTTCACCTGAAAGTGAAACTAGTTGCCAGAGTCATAAGTGCCATTTAAATTATTATTTATTAAAGAGTAACTAAACACCCCTGAAACTCTCCTCTGTGCTGACCTCACCTGGCTGCAGTGATGTACAGGTGTACCCAGGGACACTGTGACATCACTGGTGGGTGTGGTCAGAGGTGAACCAGGCCTGAAGCAGCTGTTCAGCCTGGTGTTCAGTCACTCACTGGCTACGTTTACATGCACACTGGTTTTCTGTTGATATTCTGAATTTGACACCGCTCGTGTCAACAGTAGATTCTGATTGGAGTTCCTGAATTAGAACAAATTCTGAATGAAGCACATTCTGGTTTTAGGAACATTGTTTGAACATGTATACAGCAAATTTAAAATCTGTCTGTTTGGATTTTTCCTGCAGTTTGTGGCCCGGCATCGCTCTGGGCTGTCAACTAACCAACTAACCAACAGAGAGAAACACAAACACACCTACTTATCAACATTATTTTAAGGTGGTTTGATGAATAAAAGAAGCAGGTTGAGTCTAAACAGTCAAACAAGTCGGCCGCAGGTGAGAAACTTTTCATTTTTCACATAAAGAAGCATCTATAATCGGAAAAAGGGCAAAACAGAATATTGTGTGCATGTAAACGCAGTCAGTGATGAAGCTCGGCTTTGTTCTTCGTAAGTCAGTTAGCTTGATTTGACACGAGCCGCGTTTTAAAGCTGGCTTAAAATCAACGTTTGTCAAAGATGCTGTGGAAAAAAAAAAAAAAAAAACCTCTACAGATCAGAGATAAAAATCGTAGAGATGATCTTGGATTTTGCTCAGATACATTTTAAGCCAGGCTTAAAAACTCAAAAATATACTCAGTAACCACTTTATTAGGAACACCTGTATAAATCTTTTTACAAAGTTTATAATGTTCAGTTTTTGTTGCCGTTGTTGGAAATACGTACGTTTAATTAAAGGTAGACTTGCACCGATTTCAACTTTCTTGGCCGATTTTTTTTTAGGGGTCTGACCTACCGATTCCGATTTTCAGTCTAAGAACTGTAATTGACAGCATTCACAAACATTTTTGCAACTTTTCTTGTAAATATGTTCATAATAAAACACTGACTATTAAATATTCATTTAATACTTTCTCCAAAATCATCCAGATTACAACCAGGCCTTATTATAATTTTATATTAACATTATGAATTGGGTGAACGGGATTTCGTGGGACGCAATTTCACAAAAACAGTTTGTGTTGGATTGCAGGTGTACCTAATGAAGTGAACACAGAGTCTGTGTGTGTGTTTAATGACACACAAATCAAGCTAATTGTCCTCAGACAAAAACCAGGTCCCTAATTTCCTCGTGCAGAAGTCTAATAGAGCAAAATGTTCTAAATTAGAGCCGATACAAATTTAAACTGAAGATCTGATTTGATGTTGCAGCAGTAAGTTTCTGTTCTCTCGGTTTGTACAGCAGATTGTTTCTAATGTAAAGTGAAATTGGTCTTAATTGTAATATAATGTTGAAGTCATAGTTGATGTAAAAAAAAAAAAGATAGATTTTGTATTTCTGACTGTAGATATTAATGGGAAATTAAAGGAGAAATTGTAATATTAAAATCTTGTGATGAGTTTTTTATGTTAAATAATGAGATGATTCTGAGATTCTTGCACAATATTAAAAAATCATCTTTTGTGAATTTCAGAGCTGTGTAGATTTATCAGTCAGTGTTTCTATCACTTGAATTGTTACGAAACAGGAAACAAGCACAGAGGATGAGCTCACGACTGAAGTCTAAAAAAAGAAAACTATCAGACTATTTTAAAAAGAGAAACATCGACTGCACCTTCCAACAGCTACAGATCTGTTTAATTCATGTTTTATTAGTCCATCCAATAATCAATAATGGCTTTAGTTGATGAGTAGCTCCACTGCTAACTGCTGCTAACACCATGTCAAAAATATCTGTTTTATTTCTCTTGTTAAATAAACGACACTCAACATGCTAATCAAACAGGATGTTTTCTCTCTTGGCTGTGCTAGGCTAAATGTGTCCTGGACTAGACATTTTAAATAGACAATGAAATTAATGAAATGTTTGACAAGTTTGTGGTTTAGCGCAGTAATTATTTAATTATTTGTTTAGATTTGGATAAAGGAAATAAGCTAAGTTCAGAGAAAGTTAGTCTGTTAGCTTAGAGTTAGCTTTTCTGAGAAGGGTCTAGTACTTATTTTAACAGTACGATCTTTTCCTGCTACTGTTTTGAGGGTATAACATGTAGCAGGCGTGTCCTGTAGCACTGTGCTTCTGCAGATTGACTTACATGAGCTTAAGGTAGAGATAGCTTCTTAAACAGTTATGTTAGAGTTAGCTTTTGGGGCAGATTAGTTGGTGTTAGCTTCTTGGACAGACTGGTGACTAGCATGTTAGCTAACAAGATACATGTCAATCTGACAGATTTGCAGCTGTTGGAAGGTGGATATTTTCTCTTTCAACACAATTTCCTCTTGCTTCCAGTCTTAGCCTGGACACCGAGGACTTCCTCGAGGTAATGACACTAAAAGTTTCTTTTGCTCTTTAACAACCGCGTTTCAGCAGAAGTCATATGTCAGCAAGTATTGGATAGTAAATAATGCTAACAGTTTGTTAAGCTTGAGATAAACTGAATTAGCACCTGGGTCCAGTTAACTTAGAGTTAGCATTAAAGCTTTTTTAAAGGTTATCTTAGGGTTAGCTTCTTGGTCCGTTTAGCTGAATCAGCCTCTTAGTCCACTCAGATTAGAGTTGAGCTTGAGGTCCAGTTAGCATCTGGCGTCATTTAGAGTTAGCTCAGAGCTGGCTGTAGGCAGCTAAACCCATGGATGTGTAGACGCAACCGGATATGTTGTCACTATTTTGACTTGCTTCCAATTTTTTTTCCCCAGTGGTCACTCACAGTATTGCAGTGAAAGATTCCCCACTGGCCCAGAAAACATTTTCCCCCATAAACCACCGTTAGAGAAGAGACGGGAAACCTTAAACCGCAAACAAGGTCTGTGATCCATGGAGGTTTTGTATTTGTAAAACTTAAAACGAGCCAATAAAAGTGATTTAAAAATCTGTGATGTCATCCCAAAGTTTGAGCAGGAACTCGTGGGCGGGGCCAGTCAGAAGCACTGCTACACATATTCATTGGGCTGCACACTGAAGACGTATAACTGGAAGCTAGAAAAACTTTTTTGGGCGAGAGCAACAGGTTTGTTATTGTCACTGGACAGAACAGACGCCCTTTTTGCATCCAGTGTCCTTGACATGGACTTTAGAGATATAACACGGAAATTGGACGGACGTTTTGGATGGTGGATTTTTTTTCTTTTTTGTTGGAGCTATGCTAGCAGTTTGCCTCTGTTTCCAGTCTTTGTGCTAAGCTAGGCTAACCCCATCCTGGACCTCTCTCTGTACTTGACACACAGAAATCAAACCATCTTCTTCTCCGGCTGTGGGGACGACAAGCTCCCCAAAATGTCCCTTCCTCTTTAAATCCTTCCCTTAAAAGTCCGCATTTCAATCCTGAATTTGCCGACAGGTCATCGAGGTCATTGTATTAAAAAAAAACTTGCTTTTTTTGGCCAAATCTAAATGTTTCAGCCTTTATGATCCTGTGTGAGGTGTCTTAGGTTTGCCCTGGCCGAAAGTCCTTCGAAGGACCCTGAAATGGGACGCTGGTTTATTTTACTGACCTCACGGCACAGGAGTTCTGGGTAACGAAGTCATTCAATCTCTCACCGCCACATTAAAAACGTCCCAGACGAGGAGGCGAGCCGCCCGTCACCCAAAGGCGTTTCCGTTGCGTGCGGCCTGGGCGCTGATCCGGTTTCTGCTGCGGACAGGTCGGTCCCGACTGAAGATGGTGTCCTGGTCGCTGTCCAGCTCTGACTCTGACATCATCAGGCTGGAGTTGTGCTCTGTGCTGCGGTGTTTGATGCCTGCGGAGGAAACCCGCAAAAGAGTTGCAATGTCATGTTTTTTGCGGTGATGTGACTGTTGGTTGGTGTGAAATCCTACGTTTCTTTTCATTTCCTTATTTGAACTTAATTCATTTTAGTTTCACAATTTTTCCTGCTGTTTTTCTTTTTGTTTTACAGCTGTATCTACATGTATGTGGTTAATAGACAAACAAAATTGAATTAAAAGAAAACGTCACTCCAGCTTGAAGTATTGATGCTTGGAATAAAGCAAAGGTACAAACTCAAAGAAGACGATATAAAAAAAAGAGAAAGGGGGGGGTCAGGGAGGGGAACAGGATGCAGGTCACTTCACTGAATTAGTGTGGCGATGGCAGAGCTGCGTCTTTTAAGAAATATTTCTTTTTGGAGTCGTATTATATGTTGGGCGCTCAGGTTTTAAACTCTTAATTGTGATGCATTTAATTCCTGCTGTTGTCAATATTTGTAAAAGATTTTTTTAGCTCTTCCATCAGTGTGATGTGACGCTCGAATCTTTTGTAAGATTTTGATGAAATAATATTGTAAGCGCCTCAAAAACCTTTTCTCAAATGCTCAATTTGTTTACCAAGATTTCTCCAACATTTATTTGAGTATGTTGAGCCCATTTTAGCCAATATTTCAGTCTCATCACCAACTTCCATTTGAAGTGACGTGTAACTTTCTTAGCCCCAGTTCCTGTCTGTAATTTTACCAAAACCCCTCGATTGGAGGGCGCTCCAAAACTTTGTTTCCACTCTTTACGTTTGGTCAAAAAAATTCCTTAATTATAAATATCTAAAGAAGTTTGTGTTAGGGAGCAGAAATTCCTCTCTTAATAAATCATTTTTCAGCTGATCAATTAGTTGTTTGGTCCAAAAAATAATGAAAATAGATTAATTAATCCTGCCACTGTTATCTTTCCATTGAAAAATAAGTCCAAAAGTTTGGACTTATTTTTCCAACTAATGATCAATCTGGCAATAATCAATATAATATAATAATAAATAATAAACAGACTGAGGCGACTCACTGAATTTGGGTCGGAGCTCCACCCTCTCCTGTTCGTCCATGTTGTCCAGGATGGTGTATTTGGTTTTCTTCCTCACCTTCGTCTGTCTCCTCCTGAACACAGTCGACACACAGCGAGTTCAGACACTCAGCTTGACGTTAAAACACCTGGGATTGTGTGTGTGTGTGTGTGTGTGTGTGTGTGTGTGTGTGTGTGTGTTCACCTCTTGCAGCAGCAGATGAAGGTCCAGCTGACCGACAGGATGAAGACCATGAGCATGAAGCTGGTCAGGATGACGTAGAGCACCCTCCACTCTGACGGACAAAAATCAAACCAATTAAATAAAAAGTAAAACCTGCTGCTGTGTGTCACAATGTCTGTTATATTCTAAAACTTTTAACTGATTTAAAACTCATTATGTGTTATAATCAGATTAAAAAGTTTATTAATGAAATGTATATTAAAAAAGGGAAGAACTTAATAAGTAGTGACATCTACCTCCTGCTTTTCAGTCATGATTTATTTATTTATGTTGTTTATTGTGGGTTTGTTCATTTTATTGGTTATTCTTCATTTGATTTATTTCCAACATTTTATATACATTATATATGTATATATATATATATATATATATATATATATATATATATATATATATATATATATATATATATATATATATATATATATATATATATACATATATATATATATATATATATGTATGTGTATGTATGTGTGTATATATATATATATATACATATATGGGGAAAAAAATGGAAACAAACAAATAATGAGAAACATAAATTGATTATTGATGGTTTAGTATAGACAAGCATGTTGCTTTTTCTGCCATTATCTACTCACCCTCCTTTTAATCTACGACATAAATCCACTCTCCTCCCCATCGATCAATATTACCCCATATATAAAAAATATGAAAAGAGAAAAACCGATAATAACAGAATCACCCTCATGACTTGTTCAGATCTGTGCCGAGCTCCTCAGACGTTTGTGTCGGAGTCTAATGAGTGAATCAGATGAGCTGTGTTTTAATTGGCTCAGAGAAATCATCATCTGTAGTCGATCGGAATCACAGGAAGTTAAGAAGCCGTGGCACCAAGAAAATTTGATGAACGCAACTTTCTACATCGACAAAACCGACAATCTAAGTATGTGTATGTGTATTTCTGACCCAGCAGATTTTCTCATATTTCCAGAAGATCTGTAATAAATTAATGAAAGAACCAAAATTAATGATGACGTGTTTCAATTATTCCATCAAAGAAAATTAAGAGTTATAGGAAACTCAGGATCGTCATGATACACATCCTCTTTACACGTGTACGTAAACTCTATGTGATGTGTGTGAAAATAAAAATCAAATCTAAATCATTAAAGTTTATCATTACCACAGTTGCTCTCTCCGTCGCCAAGGTAACGACGAACCAGGTTCTCCGTCCAGAAGGGGTCGCATGTGCACTCCTTGGTGATTGGATCACACTGGCCCCGCCCAGAACAGCGAAGCAAGCACACTGAAAGAAAACAAGAAAAAGTAAATAAGATGGCTGAAAGATCTGAAAAAAAAAACTGTTAGTGATCTTTTCTTTTTTATCTTGAGCTGTAAAGTCAGTTTGAATACGAGCTCCACAGACTGATCACAGACTGATCACAGACTGATCAGAGACTGATCAGAGACTGATCGCAGACTGAAGTATCGATATATGTTCAGTTCACTGAGTGAGATTCAGAAAACAGAAGCAGGCGAACATGCAGCTTTAGAAATCTGATTAAACTGATGTGTTTGTAGATTCACAACTGGAACTGTGTGTTCGCACAAACACAGAAACACAGAGTTTTACACATCAGGTCTCTGCAGGGATCTGATCCGTCTGGACTCACAGACGGTGTCGACTCTCAGCACTCTGAACAGCAGGTAGTCGCTCTTCTCTCTGAGCAGCTGGTTCCTCAGCAGACCCACCAGCCTGGAGCCAGAGACCGGCCCCGAGGGGCCCTGCACCGAGAACCGCAACACCGTGCTACACACACACACACACACACACACACAGCAGAATACAGAAACTATTGAGGCACATGATCTTACATCTGTCAGGATGATAAACAGGGTTTCTGCAGGTTATTACAAAGTCTAAAATACAATCATATGAATTTTAAGGCTTTAAAATACATTGACTCATGAATTCAACATTTAAAAAGTTGCTTTAATCTCAGTCTGTTTTGGGGGAAAATTTATATTGATCATGCTGTAGAAACTACAAAACAAAAATTTAATGCCTCCTAATACACACTGTGTTCCTACGATTTTGCCAGTAAGTGTTAAAGGGTGTTTATCCACCTGTACTGTTTTGTTGTGAGCTGCAGAGATTTGGAGATGTAGAAATGTCTGCCTTCTCCTCTATAATGGAAATACATGATACGAGTCCTGTGGTGCTCAAAGTGATAAAATAATCCACAGACCTTGTGGACAAGGTCTCGAGCAACCAGGTCATGATTTTTGGATAGAGACACAAGACCAGAGCCATTTAGTCCCATCATACAGGAGAGAAGGCAGACATCTCTGCAAACTCTGCACAGATACTCACAGATATATAGCAGTATAGGTACGAGGAAAAATATGTATTTTTGATTTTGGGTGAACTGTCCCTTTAAATTTCATCTATAATGGTCCTAAAAAATCTTAAATGTTGTTGAAAGCAGCAGAAACCCTGGATGAACACTTTAACTCTCTTTATTGGAAGAACTAAACAGAATTTAGAGATTTCTCTGTTTTTTGTTTTTTTAGGTTGAGAAACGAGTTTAAAAAAATGTTCCTGAGTTAAAATAAAACAGATGAATATTTATATAATAATTTGAATAATTTTCTTTCTTTTATTTTTTTAATTGAGAATTTTGCAGTTTAAAGTACATCAAGTCTTTACAGAAGAATCAGTCATCACAAAACCAGCCAGTAAACTGGTTTGTCATCAGGAGGGTTACTTTAAAAATTTATTCTGATACAGTTACCGATTAACTGTCAGTAACATAATCCAATTAGCATAATATTAAAGTAAAGTAACTTGATTACTTTCTGTTACTTGTGGATCACCTCAATATAAAATGTGATGAAACTGTTTAGTCTAATATAATGTTTTAAGGGATGTAACTAATGATTATTTTCATAATTGATTAGTTGTTTGATCCATTAAATGTCAGAAAATGGTAAAAAATGTTGATCATAGTCCAAGATGACGTCCTCAGATGTTTTGTTTTGTCCACAACTCAAAGATATTCGGTTTACTGTCAGAGAGGAGAAAAGTTATTAATTGATTTAAAGAAAAAAAATGTTGAAATTTCCACCAAGTGAAGCTTTTTTCATGATAATGAACTGGCAGCAGTGTGTCACTGTGCACGTTGTTTGTTGTTCTTTATTTTAAATTTGTAATCCTACTAATAATCCACATTTTTACAAAAAGTACCTGTAATCTGATTACATCTTTTTTCTTTTTATCCGTAACCCGTCAGTAACTGTGGTACCTGAGGTGTGAGTGTCCCTGCAGCGCTCGGACGTGGATGTCGCTGTCGAGGACGTGGAGCAGAGCGGCGAGCTGTCGGACCACCGTGTCCCTCTGAGCCACGCTGACCTGAGACACCGACACCAACATCTCCAGCTCCACCTCCTCCCCGCCGCCAGGCTCTACGGAGACACAGCAGGGACACACTTCTGCTTCACTGCTCCGTGTCTCACAACATGTGACGGTCAGTAAAAAGGACTCCTCCTTCATCCCGACGGTTCCCGCGCCCGTCCTACCTGGTCGGACCTCCACGGTGGCCGTGGCGGTGCTGGAGCGTCCCTGAGCGTCGGTCACCCTCAGCTGGAACAGGTAGGTGCCCTCGACCAGGTTGGCGAGGTACAGAGAGGCCTGAGTCTCTGAGTCGTACAGCACGTCCTGCAAACAGGATCCATATGAAAACCTCCAAGCTCTGCTTCAAAACGATCTCACAAAATCTAATTAGATCTCACCTCAAAAACAGAACAGAACCGAACAGAACCAAACAGAACCCAGGCTCATGCAAAGAAATGAAACATCATGATTTATTTTGGTCTGTTCTTCCGTGAGAAAGATGAGGCCTTTTTCTTGTCATCACAACTACAGTCAGAAAACATAAACAAGCGCACCATGTTTATACCACACTGTTGTTTATAGAGTTTGGACTCTTGTTTTTGTTTATATTTATACTTTATTGTGTTGTTTATAAACTTGTGAAAGCTGAATAGTTGAAAAAGTCTGGAGTAAATTTCTTCCTCCTCCTTCTTCAACATGTAGGATTTAAATTGTTTCTTGAGTTTATTAACTGATATTACTGTTTGTTTTTTTATTTAATTCTATTGTTTTATTTATTTTTCACATGTTCAAAATAAAGAATTTTCATTCTTTCATTAAAACAGAATTTAAGCAATTTGGCTGATTTAGTCGTAAGATCAAGGAAACAGTTTTAAAATAAAAATATTTATGCATCCTGACCTGAAGAATCTTCATCTAAATCTGATGTAATTCTAGTTTTTGCTGATCCAGTCATTCTGATCTAATGTAATGTGACTGAATGCTACACAGTTCTGATCTAATTTAATCCTAATATAATCTAAAATCTACTGTGATCCAATGAAATCTACTCTAATAGAATCTAATCTTAAATTCTGATTCCCTCCAATGTAAACTCATGGAATCTAATCAAACCTACACTCATTTTAATCTACTCTAATCTCACATAATCTAATATATCCTGATCTAATTCTACTGTAACTCTATTTTTTTAATCCTATCTTATCTCACTTTTGGAAGACATTTAGGATTTATTCTTATTGCATAGAAAAAAAACATCTTGTTTTATAGAAACTGTAGTTTGACTGAAAGCTGCTCAAACCTCATGACGACGTTCTCATTTTTCCGGACCGTGTATTAAAACGTATACATCGACTGTCGGGACGATTCATTCTGAATTTTATATATTTGATTCAAATCTTTATCCTGTTTTCTTTATGTTTGGTAAGATGAAGATTTTATTTGACATTAACAGAGACGTTCATAAAACCGTGAGCCAGGAATCATTTTCAGTTTAATTCATGTTCTCATTCCTATAAAACCAGAGTCTCGTCAGCGTCACTTTCCTCGTTTCTGTAAAATATAAAGAACTCGTATGGAATGATGTGAATCAGTCAGTCGATCTGTGATTAAAAACATGCTTTATGAGATATTTGTATATTTTGGTTTCATTATTTTGTGTAATTTTTTTGTTCTTATTTTTTCTATCTTTTTTTTTTTACTTCTATTACTACTGTATTTTTTTCACTTTTTTCTCTTCATATCTCCTCTCTGTATGAGATCTATACTATAAAAATGGATTTTAGGTTCTGAATCTAAATATTTGGACTCAAAGTTTTGATTGGCCGTAACTGCTCCATAACTGGGAAGAAAAACTTCCCAAAAAGTTCTGGTTTCTTCTCCTCCGACGAAACGATGAATGAATGCCTCTGACTCATCGCTTAAATTTCATCTAGAAATGAAAACCCCTCCTCTCTTTTCTTCTTCTGGGCGGTGATTCGTGAAGAGAGACAGCTGTTGTCACGGAGACAGGCAGTCTGGTGTCTCCACACAGACACAGGCAGGACAGGACGAGAGCTGACTGAAGAACCAAGTCAACAGTTTCAGATCGTAGACCTGAGAGACGCAGCAGAAAAACCTACGACCATCGTGATGCTTCATATCAATTCATGTCTATAATTATTGATCATGACTGACGACATTATTTAAATAATTCATAACCATAATTATAAATGAATCGCTCGGATTTCTTACGTTAGCATGAGACATGAGGTCTAACAGAGGACGCAGCCGTGAGTTTAGGAGATCAGATTTTTTCCCGTCTCTGAAACTAAAGATAAGATTTAGGACATGTCTCTGTGATGAGACCCCAGACTTCCTGTTTCCTGTTGTGTACTGACCCCAGCAGCAGGACTCTGGCTGTCTCTGACCCACAGGTAGCGGATCTCAGTCTGGTCCCCGTCCGTCACGGAGCCTCGGAGGACCAGAGAGTTGTTGGGCAGAGTGAGAGTGTGGCTGCCGCTGGCGTGAGCGACGGGGAGAAGACTTCTGGCTGCAGGAGGAAGAACGACAGAAAGATTTCAGCTCAGTCGTCATCAACATTAAGGCTTGAAAATATACCAAACTCTCACAATTTTTCTGCAAATTGGACCAATCATTGTAGCTTCCCATGAGTTCTACCAATCACAGCAGTGCAAACATCACAATGAACTGACTCACGCTGGACTTTATAATGGTATTATATTAATATATATATTAATAATATTAAGATTTTTCTGTGAACTTAAATACAGACGTCTTCATACGACACTGAAAACAAACAGCCAGTGACAGGAGGCTGCATCCAATCAGATCGTTTCAAACTCAGCAGGACGAGAGACGAGTCCGGCCGGCGCTGACCTGATCAGTGCTGATCGTCACACAATACACCAGAAGTTATAGATAACTTGATCTAATATAGACTCTTTTTAAGGAATAATTTGAAAATGTAAATAACACTTTTGTCAGAGTATAAAACCAAGAATCTGTTGATCTTTACAAATCAGGACTCAACAGTCTAACAAATCAAACTATGTAATCAAATTCTGACCTTAACATCAAAGTAGTTTTTATTTATTTAATTACTTGTCATTTCACTGTTAAACAATAACTGATAATTAATAATGTTCACTGATTGTTGTTAAAGCAATAATTGACAATGTTTTTCTTGTGTGCAACAGTAAACAGTTTATTACTGTAACAATATAATATAATATATAATTATGTTTCTTTGTTAAAACTTTGAAATCTCTTTTCTTAGTACCTGCAGACACATTGTATTACTGTATTTGTGTTTCTTAAATAAAAAAAGAAAATAAAAAAAAAAACAGAAAAAGAAAGAAAATTTATGTTTTCATTAGTTTTGTCTGAAATGTCAGATTTTTAAAAAGTTGTCTTTAGGTGTTTCGTGGGGAAACAAAATCTGCTCACCTTCCTGGACTCTGACCGTCAGTGAAGCGCTGTCTGTCGCCCCCTGCTGGTCGGAGACCGTCAGTCTGAAGGTGTAGCGTCCCACCCGAAGGCCCGTTGCTGTGGCTACAGCCTGGTCTACTCCCTCCAGCTTTAACCCCAGTGGACCGCTGGGACAACGTGACAGAAAAATAAAAAGCCCACAGGTGAGTGTGTCCTGTGAAGAGCAACACAAACACTTCAGACTGTTTGTGTCCTGCTGTACCTGGTAACGTCCCAGTGGTAGCTGACGATGCCGCGGTCGTCTGTGCTTCCGCTGCCGTCGAGCGACAAGCTGCTCACCGGGAGGAACAGCTTCCTGTCTGGACCCACGACAGCCAGCGGGCCACGGTTTGACCCCCTCATCTCTGATGCTGAATTAAAGGAGATGGAAGAAAATGTCAAACAAAATTTAAAAGTTAAAGTTTTTCATAGTTTGTCAGGTTTGTCTTGTAATGTTTTTAAATTTAAATGAACAGAAACAAAGCAACACGTTCTGTAACTGAAACTAGTCTGCAGCCTTCAGACCTGATCAGACTTTCAGTGTAAAACAGCTGCAGTAACTGTAGTTATTCAGCGCCCCCTGGTGGCCAGAGTGAAACAGTGGAAATATCATTTTACCTTTTTAAATACTGTAATAAAGGAATTATGAGAAAAACTGCATTTTTCTTCACTTCAAACAGGCTCTATGGAAAAAATGAACATAGAGTCCAGTAGTCAGAGTGAGGCTCCTTTAGGTTAATTCTGTTAACAAAAACTAGGACTAAATGTTTTTTCCACGACTCCAAGGACTGGAGAGAGACAGGACATGGGGGAGAAAGTAGCTGGGAGACATGCAGGCAGGGAAAAAACATAATAAATCCCTGTATTTCTATGTTTACCCGACTCCGCTGCAGCAGCTGTAGTGGAGGGCACGGCCGTGGTTGGAGGGCTGGTGCTGGGAGTTGAGGAGGTGGTGGTGGGTGGGTCAGAGGTCACGGCTCTGGCAGGAGGTTGGGTGGTGGTGGGTGGAGCTCCAGCTGCTGACTGGAACACCTTTAACATGCCTGTGGAACATCAAGGGAACACAAATAATGTCTTTATTACTGTGATAACTAACAGAAATATTTACTTTGACCTCAACTTTTATTACTTATATACGTTTTCTTTATATTATATTTTATCATATCTTATTATATCATACAAGCTAAAGATCCACACTGAAGATTCAGGCTAATAACAAGCAAATAAAATGACGTCTTTCACGTCAACTTGGCATGTTGGGATGTGTGTGTGTGTGTGTGTGTGTGTGTGTGTGTGTGTGTGTGTGTGTGCTCAGTACCAGTTGTGGGTTCTGGGGAAAATGAAGCATCGAGTTCTGTCAGGAACGTCCGCTCTACAGGGCTTCCAAGCGACATCATCAGGGGTTGATCTGCAGGTGAAGCAAGGAGGAAACTGTTTTATTTCAGTTACTGTGGGTCAAATGTTTCTGGAGGAATTTCAGCTTGAAACTTTGGTTTTAACAAGTTATTTAGTTGTGTCATATTAATTTTTAACATTTTTCAAATGATTTTGATTAGACAAAAAAAATATTTGTAAAATAAACAAACAATTCAGATGAAAATATGCTGTCTCCTTTTTTAAAGAAAAAATCCACCAGTGTGACGAAGGATGGACTCTGCAGACAGATTAACAGCTGTCTGAGAAGCAGCCAATCAGGAGCAGCCTTACGCTGCAGAAGAGGACGGCAGACGTTCAGCTCATGAAGCGGGTCAGAGGGCGCTGGTGCAGACGGACCACAGTGTGCAGACTGTATGTACTGTTTGGTGCAGCCATGCACTGCAGCTGCTCTCTACCGACTGCAAACGCCAGGCTGTCACCTGATCGATGAGCTGACCGGCTCTGATTGGCTCTCTTGATAACAAACACCAAGTGTTGTATAAGACAGACAACAGTGTCTAGAAGGGAACCCTGTAAGATCTCACAAGAGTGAACGTCTTAACGGAAACCATAAAAAATCTTGTGGGAGTCTTGACAGTTCCCTTCTATACTCAACCAGCAGACACCGACAGTGACGGACATGACGTGCCGCCGCAGCAATGACAGCGCTGCAAGATGGCGGAACACACACAAAGCAGTCACTGGATTCAAATGTACCTGTAAGGCGTTGTGTTGTGTATATATACTGCATATATAAAAAGTGTACTACTTATTTTCATTCATCTGTGTTCCAGAACCACACACATCCTATTTTAATTTCAATAAACAACCAAAAAGGAGCATTTTGTCTGGATCGCATTTTAACCGACGCCCCCTGGTGGCCACAGCTTCTAGAAATCACCATGACAACCAGGGGGCGCCAAAATAAGTTTATAACTCTGACACAGTCATAAATACACAGTTTTGAATGTGGCTGTTAAACATGACAGCAAACGTTCAGGTCTACCTGGCTGTATGGACGTGCTGATGGACCGGAGGGGCGTGGCAGCAGTGGGAAGTGACGTCCTTATACGGTCATCTTGGGTGGAGTCAGCTGTTGGTTTCTGTAGCAGCGACGCTGATGTTGAATCAGTGCTGCTTTGTGACTTGGTCTGAAAAAGAAAAAAAAAAGAATAAAAACACATTTCAGCTGTCACTTTTCTCCTGTCATGTCTGAAACTATTTCTTGTTGTTTGTTCTTGGCGGAGGGATACACTGCTGTTCGTCAAGAACTAACTCCGTGTTAAAGCACTAACTGTGCAGATTAAACAAACAGGAAACAGCATGTTAATTCATCAACTTCAGAGCGGTTAGTTGATATATGTCTGAGCTTTGGACAGAGCCATGCTAGTTATTTCCCTTGTTTCTACTCTTTATGCTAAGCTAAGCTAACTATGTCCTGACCCCAGCTCAGCAGAGACTGAACATCTCACTTATGAAAGTAAAGAGCATTAGGATGTGTTCCCAAAATAATTGAACTCTACTTTAAAATAAAAACAGGATAGATGACACGTTTCATTTTTGTCTGTTTTTGTGATTGAGACTTCCTCTCTGCTCGACCTGCTCTGTGTAGATTGATGCTCAATCTGCCAAAAACAGACTCAGACTTGTGTTATTGTGTGTCTTTGGTGAATCAGAACTAATCTTTTTCAAACTCTGAAGTCACACAATAAAACAAACAAGCTAACAGATTGAACCAGCAGTCAACCAGCAACTCAGATGTTCTGTGAGGTCAAATTATTGATTTTTTTCAATGGTCTCTGGTGGCTTTGAAGAAAACTACATATGGTTTATGTAACGGCATTTTCCCGTCAAATAAAATCTGTCTGACAGCGAGGCGAAGGGGTGAAAATATTTGGAATAAGGCGTACACTTTAAGATGTTGTTTGTCACAGCAGAGAAAGGTGTGTTATTAACCACCCAGACAAATGTGAATGATTAAAATAATTGCCAAATGTATAAAATTAGGTCTCAAAAACATGAAAAAATGTTCAGTTTTCTTTGCTCTCTGTGTCCAATCTGCTGTCTCACTGTCAAACACCACTACAAGTGAAAACAAGTCCAGTCCAGACATGTTTGAGCCACCAGAGCCAGAGGACAATGACAGGACTTCTTTTTTTTTTTTTTTTATTCTGTGTCGGGTTGTTGGAACTGAAGTGAGCTGAAGTGAACTGCTGGGCTGATTTGGACTGAGAGTCACTGAGGGTACGTTTGTTGTTAGGGAGGGTGAGGCGTGTCGTTGATGTGTCTGTCTGTATAGTGTATATAGTGTTGGGGGACCATGACTCCAGCATGTCTCCGAGACATGTTTCAGGTCCACCCAAAAAATACTGAACACGGAAATCATGAAGAAGTTTAATGGTCTAACTCCACAGTTCAGAACTAAATAATTCTCAGTGTTTTCACCAACTATTTTCTAACGTGTAAAGTTTTGAGAAGAAAAACTTCCCTTTTCCTTCAAGCAAACTTTGAACTGATGGTTGTCTATAATAAGTTTCACTGCTGACCGTGTCCACAGCAGTCCTACACCAGAACTCCTGCTGCTTCTCCAAACTGAGGACGTGTCGTCCTCCACATACTGCAGGTAACACACTGACAGTGGGGAAGAACCTCATACACTTCAAAAAAGCCTGAACTATCCCTTTAATGATTTAACCTCAGTGGTAGGTTCAGCCTCATTAACCTGATTAACCTACCGTTGTCTCTGCAGCAGCAGCAGCATCAGTTGGTCTCCTGGTTCTGTCCTCGTCTCTCTGACTGATGTCCCCCCTGGAGGACGCTCTATTCTGGGCCACGCTGCTGTCTGTCAGCCCCCTCTCTGGACTGTCCTCTGCCTCTGATTGGTTGAACCCGTCTCCTCCTTTCAGGGACGTCTGATCGGTCGTCATATCCACCTCAGAGCCGAGCCCTCCCCTCTCCTCCTGGCTCCCCTCTGAATACTCCACATCCAGCATGCCAGGGTCCGAGAAGTCCTGCCGGGGCCCATCGAACAGTGCGAGGTCCTTCAGGGCCTCCAGGTCCCCGGGGGCCTCGGAAGACCGCGAGAAGGGCCTCCAGCGACCTCCATACGGCTCTCCTCTCACCAAAGACTGCAGCACCAGCGTCTGTGGAGACGTCCTCCGCAGGAAGGCGAGGACGGAGTCGGCCCCGGGTCGTTCTCGGGGCTGGCAGTTCTCCCTCCGCTGACAGTTCAGGATGTAGCAGCGGCCCTCGAACAGCCAGGCCAGGTCGTAACCCGGCAGGTCACAGCACGCTGCCACGCACTGCGGCAGGGACGCCACGCCGGGTACACGCAGGATACCGCTGCTCTCCACCGACGGAGACACCACAGCCTCGGAGAAGGTCGCCCCCTGCCAGCACGCCACTACAACTGCAACAAAACACAATTCAGTTTGTTTTACTGACCATTTTATTCTGATTGAGGTTGTTTTTTGTCCTTCCATTCATGAAGGCTCTAAATGGTCTCAGCATGTTTTTTCATTTCGGCGGAGTGTCGCAAATTTACACTTGGCTGCAAATATCAGCAGCATGACAAGGAGCATCTATCTGTGCTGCAGGGCTGACATCATTTTCTAGTTGCCAAAAGTGACAACTGACAGAGTTATAAACAGCTGATCAACTGACAGCGGAGGACTCGTCCTCACTTGGTGTTAGCAATTTAATGATGCTGGACAAATCCTGCGCTCCTGCAGTGTTCCTGCAGCCTGCCTGAGCTTCCTTGAGTCTGGGGAGGAGGGAGCAGTGGGAAACAACTCACTTCAAATATTTGGGTGTGTAATGTCTGTTGTGTTTCATATGTGGGCCTCAGGAAGAACCTGGTAGCAACTAATGGGGATTTCAACCTGTTTAATAAACAACTCACTATTTGGACTGCTGGACTCATTTTTGCACACACAGTTACTACATAATGCTCCTTTGAAATATTCTATTCCTCCTTTTGCTGGACTCTCAAAGACCCCTGTTGGTCCCCTGACCTCAGTTTGAAAGCTACCGTCATAGACTAACAAGGCAAACCCAACTGTGAGAAAACCCGCGAGCTCTGATGAAACGGCACACAGATCATACATCGTCAGTTAATACATTTTTTAACTGGTTCCAAATAATAATACTTAATCTCCCAAACCCACACAGACCGGCAGCTCTGTCCTCTCTGCCTACTCTGCCTTGTGCCAACATTTTTATATTCAGTATTTATTGAAAACACGAGCTATCTGTTAATTTGGGGACTTGCAACACATAATAACTGATATGGATATTCTGTATCATAGCAACCACAGCGCCTCAGCTGAACGCTGAGCTGGATGCTGTGCCTCTAAAGTGCTGTGAAGCGTCTCCAGCTGGGTGTCTTCAACTAGAAAAAAAAAAACACTTTGGTGGACACAGGCCCAAAAGACAACTGAGGAAAACATGGTATTTATTATTTTGTTCTGTAAATAAAATCAATTAGACGTAAAAGACACCAGAAATTACCTCTGATTTGTCAGTCTGCTCCTGCATCTAAACAACTGTATTATACAATATTTAACTTAATTTATTTTGATAAATGAAAAGAAAAAAGTTTTGTTTTTGAGAAATTTACTCTTTAAATGAAGCTTTAGTCTCTGAAAAGTCGCATGTTTATGTTCAGTAGTTTTGTCTTTAATTAAGTTCCTTAAACATAAAAATTCAGACAAACAAGCCTCTAACTCAAATGTCAGAGCAGCTTGACGTCAGTAAATGTCGTCGTACCTTGGACACTGTGAAGCAGCAGCAGGAACGTTTTCTCCCACATGGTCACTCAGTCGGAGGATCCGAAGCCTGAAACAAACAAACAAACAAACAAACATGATGACTCACAGGAGACAGCAGAACAAGAACATCAGAATTTAAATTAAAGTTCATGTATACTAGAGCTCCAATGATTAATCAATCATCAATAACTGAATATTAAATTATTTGCCAAGTATTCTGCTAATCATTTAACTGTTTTGAGTCATTTGTTTGTTTAATAAAAAAGTCTAAATTCTCTGATTTCAGCTTCTGAAATGTGAATATTTTCTTATTTCTTTACTCCTCTCTGACAGTAAATTAAACATCTTTGGGTTGTGGGGGAAAAAGGACATTTGAGGACCTCATCTTGGATTTTAGGAAACATTTTTCACCACTTTTTGACATTTTATGGACCAAATACAACTAAGAGATTAACTGATAGTTGCAGCTGTAACGAACCTGAACATTTATTTTGTTAAAGTAAATAACAGATCAGACTCCTGCAGCTCTTTGTCTAGGTGATTTAAATCATTACACAGTTCATGATCTATAAAGTTCTCTTCTTCTGGACTATAATGTATCACAGTAGGGGTTATTTATAGCACAGTGTAGATTGTGTGTTCTGCTTCCTGAACAGAGTCAGCACCACGCTGCCGGACAGCGCCCCCGGAGCCCCGCCCAGCAGCACAAAACACGCTGCTCAGTGACTGAAAATAAACGCACCTTCATCTCAAAAATATCTCATTTATTACAATAACTTGATATAGAGACTGTTCACTTAATTTCTTTACACGAAAACACCACATGACCGTCGTTACAGCCCCTGCATGTCTGTCCAAATGATGTCATTCCAAACTCCATTGAAAATTGTTTAACTTTTAAGTTGATTTGCTTAGGAATAAATACATATCATTAACAACACACTATTTTAAACACTTTCTGTATCTGTATACACAACTTTCAAATTCGGCATGCATCTATTACTCTAAATATGACGTCTTTCACTAAAACTTAAACTTTTAATGTAGGTCTGTGCTCGATGCCATGCAGACCAGCTAGCTACTCTAATAGACAATCGCATTGTAAGATGACTTTAAATTTGAGATTTAGTTGAAATCACGTCCAGTCAGGACGGTGAGACATAAAACAATATAGTGGCACAAAAAATGACCACTAATACACGATGGAAATCTTTTTAGAAATGGATGTATCTGCGGCGCATCTCAACTTGTAGGGAAACCTTAAATTAGATGATTTCTGAACAGAGTCTGGCGTACATGACGCAGGCTAACAACGGATGAGAATCTTAGCTAACACCTGTCAACAAACACCGATATATTCCTCAGTTTGTCTCCAACCTGAACTCAACGTGTCCGCAGCTACAACAAATCCAACCATCCCTCCTGTCGTCGGTGTCCGTGTGAACGTTAACACACCGGAATGTTGCGGGAAATTACACGTTAATTTAACGCACCTGGTTGCGGTGTTCCGCTGCCTGCCCAGTTCTCCCAGTGGCTCCTTAATGGTTCTCCGGAGTAAACCCAGTTCAGTCCTACAGGTTACATACTGGACTATCACTGGGTGGGGTTTAATTGATTACACGTTGGTGCTGAATTTGTGTCGTGAAAAAAAAAAAAAAAGAAAAGAAGCAGAAGCAATGACCAGTCAGCCGAAATACACCACATCCGGTCATTAATTTTCAAAATAAAATGACCAGCGTGTCACCTGAGGACACCAACATGACTGAGCTGTTAGAAGAGGATGTCAAATTATTTTAAGAAACTTAAAAAAAAAAAAAAGGAGATTTCACAAAATCCCTGATTTTTTTTTACAGTACAAGATAATTTACTGTAAATACTTGACTTATTCTACCATTTGCAGAATATTAGTACTGTACATATAAATGAAGTAGAGTCCTAGTACTTCATTTTTTTCACTTTATAGCCAAGCTTTTTATTTGTATCTTTGTTATTGAGTTGTTTTTTGATTTACGTGACAGAACTTTATGTTTATGTGATCTTCCCATTAGGATTAAAAACAGAATGTGCGTCTTCCTATACTCTTATTTTGAAGGCAGACTTGTGTGCTTTCCTGTTTAGATTGCACCAACTCAGTGTAACTTCACAATGCTGAGACAGAGCAGTCTGAGGATGATGATGGAGAAAGGAAGGTTAATTTACAGGAGATTCCAATTATAATATGTTTAAATAAAAATAATAAATGAGGCAATAAATAAAAATGTTTTCTATCATTAATAAACAACAAAGCAGCACAAAATCAGACATTTTCGGGTTTATCCCTGTCTTTTATTTTTGTGTTTTCTTAAAAAAACAAACATTTACAACTGAAATCACAGCCATATATAAATTACAACAGCAAACACAATTATCTATTTTAAATACACTCGTCTCCTCCGCACTGACTGTAATCGTTCAACCAATAAAACTACCCGCAACACAAAAGTCAAGTCAAATTTTCCTTTAAATTTAACTCTGAATGAACTGCAGTCCGGTGCATTAAAATATACAGTGTGGTGTTTTTCTCTGTGATGCTGAGGGGGAAAAAAACAGCTTTGTTCTGCTGCAGTGAAACATCCGTCACTCACAAACCATCTTCACTCCTCAGCAGACAAACACTAAACTGTCACATTTAAAAAAAAAAACAAAAAAAAACTCTTTTTCCAACAGTAAACTTCCAAGTCTGAGTCAATATTTTTCACACATAGTCAGTTTGCAGGATGTATTTTGCTCCAGAGCAGCTGGCTGCAGCACTTTGCTGGTTTAATCACTGAACTGTACGTAATGGAAAAACCCACTGATAACCACTGACTACACAACTGACACTTCCAGTTTTAATTAAGCTTCTCTGATTCTTATGGACACAGAAATGTAACTGAGTCTGGCGGAGAAAGAAAATGAGAGTTATGAAAATGTTGGACTGTTCCTTTACATGTAATCATGTAAATGCATGCTATATTTAGAATATTTTTGCCTCTTTACCTTTCTGTCAGACAGACTTTTCTGACAGGAAATTGCCGATAAATAACCCAAATATCACTCTCTCCAAACCAACCAAACTCAATTGACAGATTCAGTAATTTTACTTCACAGAACAAAGAAGTTGTTGTTCTACTGCTGCCTTGATTGGTTAATTTCTCCGTCTTATTTTGTGACTTTGGTGAATCTGAATTTTTAACACCAAAGTTGCACAATAACACAAACTAACAGCTTGAGGCAGCAGCAGACCAACAACTCCTGTGTTCTGTGAGCTAAAATGACTGATTTTGTCAATGGAGATTGGTTGCTTTGGAGAAAGTGATATTTGGCTTATTTAACTGTGGTTCCCTGTCAGAAAAGTCTGTCTGACAGCAAGGTAAAACTGTAAAAATATTCTGAATATAGCATACACTTAAACTGATATTGATTCTTTTAAGTGTCTATTATACATTTTGTAAATTGCTCATACAACTCAGTTCAAAAAACTTGAAATGTCCCTTTAAATAAAGTGTTTATATGTCTGAGGTGGATTGTGAGGTTGCAGGTTCAAATCCCTGCTGCTGCTGAAGCGCTCTGGAGTGAGACTAAGCTCTGGAGCTGCTGCTCAGTGATGTGCAGCAGGAGGCCGAACTGGTCAGCTCCACATACTGGACGTCTCCCAGTCCGACAGACAGACCCACAGACAGACAGACGGACAGACAGACAGGAAGGTGAACGTGCATCAGATCAGACCGAACACAAACTGAGCATGCTCCACAGGACGCCCAAACACAACGAGTCGCTCTCAGCTGAGTGACACCACAAATAAAACTATTCATGAAATACTAATATTCTGGGTCAGGATGTGAGGAAAAGGATCAGTTTGGACATTTTTATCAGGTAGTCAGTCAGACAACTTTAGAATAAACCTTTTTTTAAATGCCATATTGCCACTTTTTTTTTTTTTTTAAGAATTATGTATTTTTGTTTTGTTTTTAAGCCCACGTTGTTTTTAAAGAAACACTGAGCCCTTTGGGTTGCATGTGATGTATGAAAGGTATATAAATAATAACAATGATAATAAACATTTGTTTTAGATAAATAATTGCTGGCATGGCTGTTCTCGGCTTCTGTAAAAAGCAAAGCATATATTTTTCATATATTTTTTCCTCTTCCACAGGTGTCACATTTGATCATGAAAAAGGGTTTTTAAATTTAATATTATCTATTTACTTTACTGTCAGTTTTTTGGCTCTTAACACCTAAACTCCAAAGATCTTGAGTGATTCCTCCATTACATCCCACCTAAAAAATAAATCAGTGTATTTAAGAAAAACACTTGCAGCTGAAAAGGACACGTGATTTTTGAAGCGTCTCCACAAACATTAATGTCCATTAATCCCTCATTTAGTTTCTTTTCATTTTCTCCCTGAAGTTGAGACACTTTCTCAAACTCCCTTTAAAAAATCACATCGAAAGGGACAAAAAAAAAACATAATATATAAAAAAATGAATGTAGCTATAATCTTTGTCAGCATGTAGAAGCAGAGGAAGCTGTAACTGCTGCATAATGAAATAACCTGCTGATGAAAAATGACTCACATTATCACACAGACTCTCTGGCTTTCATTAAATAACTCTATCTACACTTTTATCATACAGATTTTACAATATTAGACAAAGGTCATGATAATCAGGAGTAAATGCAATAATGTGATGTCATCTCATCATCTTAACTTTAAATGTTAACAGATTTTTGATGAGTTATTACATTAATATGGAGTTATAACATCCCCGCTGCTAAAAGCTTTTATACAGGCTGCCATCAGTGACAAAACTTTTTCCCATAATTCTGTCTGTTAAACAAGTCAGATCTCGTTTGAATTGAGGTCCTCAACAACTTCCTCCTGTCCAAAAGAAGCGGCGCCCTTCGAATCCAGACATCTGCTCTGCCAGTGGGAGATTGAAGGTAAAACCAGAATGAGTTTCCAGGGAAACAGACGCTGCTGTGACCTCCAGGTGAGTCAAAGATGATCCACAGACGATGAAAGAGCTGATGGATGATGCTTGTATCCTTTAAATCTGGATCAAATCCTTCACTAAACTGTCTTGATCCTCCTGAAAACTCTCTGAACGGGTAAATCTTTTGGGGAGGTGGGGGGGGGGGGGTATACAGTATATACGTAGACGCCACATTGGCCACCATATTGGACAGGACAGGACTGACCTTTAAACAAATACGTACAAACAGGGGAGCTGCAGTTTTTCTGGATAAAAAGCACTAAAATGTTCACATTTCTCTACTGATTTCAATGAGTCATTTTTATATTCAAGGGTTCATGATCTACATAGAGCAAATAAAAAACAAACATTTTTTCCAACTTCCATGAATATAAAATCTCACTGAAATCATTTGAGAAATGTTAACGTTTTAGTTTTTATTGAGAAAAGCTGCAGATCCCTCATTTACTTCTCCTTCATCCTCAGAGACGGGCTGCAGCACGGTGCCTGGCAGCATGTTGATCCTCAGCTTCGTCTGATTGGCCAAAACATTCTGCGTCCACGTTTAAATGTCAAAGAGTGAGACTCCGCTACGAGGTAAATCTGAGTGGCTGCGAGAGAATGGGATGGAAAAAAAACAGTTTTGCTGCACAGATGAACTGAGATCTCATCCACTCCTGCCGCCATTTTTGTGGCAAATTTTAGGGCTGTACCGAATGGATTCTTTTTTTTTACATTTGAAGCTTCTGCTGAGGTTTTCGAATGTCTAAAAAAGGTTAGAAACAACAGATTGAACCGGGGCAGAGACACTGAGAGCCTTTTTGAAATGGTGTTTGGGTTTGTTTCTGTCTGTGTTTGGATGATCTGAACAACCAGAGGTGAAATTATTGTCCAACTGAAGCTGATGTCCAACAAAATGTGGGTTGCTGTTTTTGACGATCCAACACAAGCCTCACGAGTTCTTGTTTGATTGTTTCTCCTGATTCGAAGGCTGATATCTGCATCTTTTCGGTTCCAAAGTCCAAACTGTCCCATTGTCACATTGGAGTTCAAAACTGTAAAATATATTGGAGCTTCGTATTAAAACAGTCCGTCAGTCTTTGCCCTCTGGAAGACAAACAGGTGATCTGAAGTTCTGAAGCTTCTGCTCCTTGATTGGCCGTTTCCTCGAGATTCCTCGAGCGTTGAATGACAGGATGGATTCTGACTTTAGCGCTTCTTAAAACAACTTCTTTAATTATGTTGGAGGAGATCTAAAAGTTCACATTGAGCAGTAGGAGCACTCGAGGGCCTTCTGGAAGTTTGTTTTCTTCGACTGCTTGATAACCTGATTCTAACCTGATTCCCTTTTAGAAACCAAACCACGCTGCCTCCATCATGTTTACAACCAGACACAAGCACACAGACAGGAGTTTCTTGAAGTCTGAAGCTTCTTTTTGGGTTGTGTTTGGAGAGTTTTGTGGATGCTCCGCTCTGCCTTCTTATTTCTTATTTGATAAAATCTTGAGTCTTCCTCGCTCACACTGGTTAAAAAAAAACTTAAATCTGAGCTTATCCTGCAACTCTGTGGTTAAAACTTTTGGAAGATTTCCAGAAAGCAGCAATAACGAGCTCTTCAGGGAGGTTTGAATCATGTGGTTGTGTATTTTAAAAAACAGAGAAAAACAAAAAGTTCACACCGACATGGCTGATCCCTCCGGACATGCACAAACCCGAGCTTCGACCGGTTTCCTTTCCCACAGACGATGCACGTTACAGAGCGATGCATAGATCTCGACCAGGAGTCCAGCTCAGCGCAGTCTGCTGAAGCCGCTTCAACTTTGAGGATCTTTGATGAAGACAGAGAGCTGCTGGATTCACACCGACGACGAGGCAAACGGAGCTACAGAGGGCAGGGAGGAGCGCGCCGCTCCGACATCCACCAGGAGGCAGCAGAGAGGTGAAGAATACAAGCAGGTGAAGGCAGCAGGGGTCCTGGGTTTGCCGTTTCTCCTCTTCCCCCTCAGAGGGCTGAATGCTGCAGGAGTCATCAGGGGCGGTTTGTTCCTGGATGATCAGCATTCAAGCGGCGGGTGGAAGCTGCGCCTGCAGTCGACGGCTTTGGGGCTGGGAGGCTGAGCTCGCTTCTTACGGAGCTCCTCTCGACCCAGAGTGCCGCTGAGCCGAGAGTACGCTGCCTTGTACTTTTTATCAAAAGCAGCTGCAGAGAGACAGACAGAGAGAGGACAGGATTATTATTAAGTTTATTTCCGTCTCTGTCCGCAGATTTTGTTCCTGTTGTTCTGTATCATTTCTGTCAATCACACAGCAGCTGAGAGTTTACATCAGTGCACAGACACATAAAAATCTTCTTGGATAAAAACTGCACCTGCAGTATCTACAATTTTCACTTCCATTCAATTTTATTGTACAGCAACAAATTATAAAGTTATTACAGTGCACTAGGTCTGGACCAAGTGCAAAGACTGTGGCAAGGAAAAAAAACTGATGAGGGATCAATATGAGAATTGAGATATTTCCTTGAAATTCTCACCCAAATCTCCCTCCTGTCCCGGGACAAATAACTAAGTATTTATACCTAAGATATACCTGAGTTTTATCCCCCACACTGCGAGCCTTCACTAACTAACTAACACTAACACTGCTTTTTAGCGCAACACTACAAAAACAGAGTTCTTGTCGCCGGCTAACTATTGATATGTCGTGGCAGTCTGGGTTTATTACGCCGACTAAAACTGCTAACATGATACTTACAGAAGAACCTGAAACACAAAAGACAGACTATGAAATTACAAAGCGGCCAGAAAAATGTAGCTGTGAATGGACGCAGGAGTTTATGATGATAAAATCTGACATGTCTGAGGATGTGATGTACTGCAGTGTGCTGCTGCCAGTTTTCTAAACTAACCAAGAAGTCCTCCAGGCTCCCCATGAATTGTGACGTGGTGTCGTTCATGTGGACAAGTGTTACAGTTAAGGAGGGCTGCTTTTAGTTGAGTTAGATTGCCTTTTCTGTGTTGTTGATATATAAGTTTACATTTTGGCCACCAAAAAATACTGGCCACTGAATTTAGGAGCTTGATGGCTCATGTGTGAGAGAGTATTAGGAGTTAGTTCACTGAGATAAGCAGTAGGAGACGCCAATTCTGCAGCTGGAAAACCATTATACCATCACAGAAGAAGAGGGTGCAACAAGAGAATGTAACTAAAAAAGCTCCTATCAAACTTTAAAGGTGAAAAACAAAGTAGAAAACAAAATGGAAATCAGACTTTTTTCTCCCAGGAAGTGGAGTGCGGAGAACGTATGCCATAGGATGCTGCTGGGAATGAACAGGGTCCCGTTTCAGGGTTAATAAATTATGGCATTGGTTTAGTATATGGACCCACATACTCATCAATACTGAGTGTTAGACAGAATCACTGATGGCGGTGGAGTCACAGTATCAGAAAAAACCCAAAGCCCGTGGTGACGTTCTGAAACGTCTTGTTTTGTCTACAACCCAAAAAACAATTAAATGATCATCAAAATATTTACCCTTAAATTAATCAGTAAGCTTTAGTTTTGTTTTTATACTGTAAGATTAAAGCAGCCTAAACGTGTCGTATCCTGAGAATCAGTCTTACCGACGTGATCTTTCCCCATAGCTGCCAGTGTGAGGAAGAGGAACTCTCTGTACAAACTCCTGTCAAACACAAAACACACACAACAATCACTGTGAGGGAAGAAAATCACCTGGAAATCTGAAAACATTCACTGAATAAAATTTTTTAAATGATTTTACTTTTTAAAACATTGTAGAACAGGAGCTTATTTACTGCATGTGACCTGTTATAATCACCTTATGTTTGAATGTAATAACCAGTGACACACACAGATCATGTATTTATGCTCTTTCCAGTATAAATATTTACCTCTGGGTCACGGGCGAGCCCGGCAGTTTGGCCAGCGTGTCCAGGAAGAGCGTGACAGCTTTGTGCACCTCGTTCATGCCGACCCACCGCAGCACCTCCTCCAGGAAGGACAGAGTAAACGGGTGGTTGTGTCTCCGCCAGCTGTAGCTTCTCATCGGGACGCCACCTTGTGGAGGGAGGTGGGAGACGCAGCGGAAAGAAATGTTTAAAAAAATTAAATATACAACAACCGGCTCAGATTTTCAATCCTGAGTTTCAGTGAGTGTGAAGTGTGTGTTTGTCTTACTGTGGATCCTCCAGAGGATGTAGAGGGGGGGCCACTGGTCTGTGTCAGGGGTCAGGGTGTCCCAGAGGAGCCTCACTCTCACTGCCGAGTTCTCCGACTGGGAAACACACAACACACATGGTCAGAGACAGAGGAACAGTTTGTGGACCAGTGTGGTGGTGGTCTCATTCACTCTTAGTCAGGTTTAGGGCTGACCCTAATGCTTCTACTGTTGCCATAGTAACCAACGTCCAAATCAGCATTTGAATGCTGCATTATTTTTTTTTTGCTTGTTTTTTGAAGAGGAAGGAGATATCAGGTCGGCTGCAACAAAAAAGAGGCAAAAGTCTGACAAGGAGCAAGAAATGAAGCTCCTCTGTAATGTTTAAAACACACACACTAAAAATCAGGTGTTTACATGTGATACAAAAGCAGAAAACGCTATCTACAGGCAGAAAAGCATCCTGACAAGGCAGCATTTCTGCTCCATGTGCACAAATGTGGTCCTGTGAGCACAAGCACAACCGTCTCTACTGTTCAAACACTCATTGGCTCTTCAAGGCTTTTATAAAAAAAATAACTTAGGAAAAATTCACTGTTAAGAAGGCATCTGTTTCCCAGGATCACATTCACAAAGTTACACATTCACATCTGAGAGCTGCCCAGTACAACCAGAGTAAGAGAAATGTTGACAGATTCAGCTTCAGTGTGTGGGGGCGGAGCATCAGACTGTGTGCTGTCACCTGTGTGAAGTGGCTGACCAGTGGCGACGCTCTGACCAGCTGCAGCAGGTTACTGGGCAGCCCGAGGCGCTGGAAGTACCAGGCCAGGTTCCAGAAGATGATGGAGTGGTTGTCCAGGAACTGAGGCTGAGCAAGAACCGCCTCGCCCTCGTTCTCCAGCAGACTCTCCAGCTCCTTCCTTAGAACCAGAGGGCTCAGGTAGGCCACCGTCACCTGGGGAGCCCCGCCCACTGACGAACCCTGAGGGGGGTGCAGAGACTGTCAGTGAGTCGGGAGGTTTGTGAGAACGACACGATATGAGAAGAGAAGAATAAAACTTACTGTGGTCGTTCTGCTGTTCTCTGAGTAGCTGCTGGTTTCTGAGCTGGAGTCTTCACTCAGACCGTTACACTGGTGTCGCAGGGACGCCTCCTGACCACTGGGGGGCCTCACTGCGCTCTCCACCTCATCCTCCATGTTCCAGTTGCTGCGCTCCACACTGACAGAAAAGGACAAAGAGGAAGACTTAAAATAGAGTGACACTCACTCAGATTGTGTCTGGTGTAACTATGACATTGACAAGTTTGAACACAATGGACCTCGTACAAAGCGCTTGTACGAATATGTCATATCAGCTTCAGCAAGCAGTCGTAACTTCAGAGAACTGTGTAAATGATCCACTTGTGTGTATCTGAGTGCACGTGCATGAGACTTGCGAATTAGAATGATTTGATTGATTTTAAAATCATGTTTCACATGAAGAGTGCTGTGGTTTTGATTGAATTTGACCGTGTAGAGGAAGTGAGATGTGGAGGAACAGTGATGCTACATGTTACCTGCTCTCCCACTGAGTGGTTCTCATCTTTCTTATATAACCTAAACTTATTCCACACTTTCACAGGATCAAAGTTTGGTGGTGTGACACAGTGCAACATCAGTTCTTCTTCTTCCTTTGTCTGTTTCGAGGAAATTAAGAGGAGAGACAGATGGGGAAGTGGAGAGTGCTTCTTTTGTGTGAGCAAGACAGCAGACGCCTGAGAAAAGTTACCGTGGCAGTTCCTTGATGCCAAAAATAAAACATACGCACATCCAAGTGAGATGTATCGACACGCTAGTGCTTGAACCGACACACTCATGAGTGAATCGTTACACCCCTAGTGTGCAACATTGGTTACAACAGATGTGGTTCACTGATGAACATCTGTACCTGCTGATGGGCCCCAAGTCACAGATCTCAGCATTCAGGAAGGGGACAAAGGAGGCGGAGCAGAAAGGACAGGACGAGTTCAGGTTGGAGTCGTCTGACGTCCAGCCGGCCATGATCTCCTCGTCATAAACCAACGAGTTACAGCTGCGACACAGAGAGCAGCTCGACATCAACACCTGCACACACAGAGAGGGAAGGGGTCAGAGTTAATGTCAACATCTGGACAAACGGAGAGGGGAGAGAGGGGTCGGCGCTAACACAGCTGGATGGGGCAGTAACAATCATAACAGACCTCTCGGGGACACGGTTATTTCCTGACAATGATCCACTTACCTCAAGCCCTGCCCCCTCTTGATTGGCGTCCCAGGACCTGCGCAGTGGATAGGCTGGACTGGGCGTGTCCGTCAAGTCGAGGTCACTTCCTACAGACAACGAACTCTGAGAAAAGACAACAAGAAACCAGATTAGCAGATCGGCACTGGGCAATATGATTCTGACATGTAAGAATCACAATTCTACGATGAAATTTTTGTTAATTTATCTTTTAATTCCTGTAGAATTATATCAGAAACAGATCCAACATCTCTGTGCAACAATATTTATCTCTATATTTGATGTAGGGCTGCATGGTATGATGAAAATATGAATCGTGATAAATGAACAAATATTCATGAAGCTGATTGAGGTATAAACAGTCAGACCTCTGAGGTAGCGCTGACCAGCCTCTCCTTGGCTTTCAGCAGTGTTTCAGCCACTTGAGCTTTCCTGGACTGCCTCTGTTCAGACACCCTTCGTCCTATCCCTCCTCCTCCTGGTCGCCGATCGTCCACGCTGGCGGCTCGTCGGACAGACACTCGGTGTCTGGTCGGAGTGAGAAGCTGCTGGAGTTTCCCTGCCAGACCTCCTCGACTTGGGGAGGAGACATTGTTGTAGTTCTCGTCTACAGCTTTGTTTCTGCCAGACGTGTCGCGCGTTCCTGCAGGTCTGGAGGTCAACAGACAAATGATGTGAATTATACAGAACTACAATGTCCTCCACAGGTGAGTAACAGTGTCATGGATACAGGATACACTGCCTGTGTAGAAGTTTATCTATTATAATGTCATTATCCTGCTTGGAACTTAAAACATGTGTATTAACATGAGTCAGTTCCACCTAAAAATAATCAATATCAGTGTCCTGGTAGATCTGTTGGTGGAGCGCTCGTCTTATGGACTGAGACCATGAGGCCTCTGCAGCAGCCATGAGTTTGACTCCTGCCTGCACACCTTCATGTCATTCCTCAACTTTCTTTCCCCCTTTCCCGTCATATCTTCAACTGTCCTAAGAATTAAAGGAATAAAAGCCCCCCCCAAAAAAACCCCACAAAAACAAATAAAAAACAAACAAACAACAACCAAAAAAAAGTTTAAATGCACACTATATTTAGAATATTTTTGTCGTGTTACCTTGGTGTCAGACAGCTTCTTCTGACAGGAAACCAACATTGTAAAAACCAAATATCACTCTCCAATTCAACCAAACTCCTTAGGCAAAATCACTAATTTTACCTCAGGAGTTGCTGGTCTCCCACTGCTTCAATATGGCAGTTAGTTTGTGTTATTGTGTAACTTTGTTGAATCTGAGCTATTCTTTTATAACAACAAAATCACACAACAACACACAAATCTAACAGAGTGAGGCAGTGGAAGACCAGCAACTTCTGTGTTCTGTGAAGCAAAACTTCTGCTTTCACCTATGGAGTTTGGTTGGTTTGGAGAGAATGATATTTGGCTTATATAACAGTGGTTTTGCTGTCTGACAGCAAAGTAAAGCAGTGCAAATATTCTAAATATAGCATACTCTTAACATATTGAGACTGATATTGATTTTTTAGATGTCTAAAATAAACCTGAAATGGGCAAACAAAGGCAGACAATCTGCACCGGTCATTACAAAAGAGGACATGCTGGCTGTACTACCGTTATCAGAGGTCGGTATGTTTCCTTAAATCTGATGACACATCATGGTTATTTTATGACAGATTAATATAGTGAATATATTTCATATTTCTCCTTTAAGGCTAATAAAATATTGTAAAATAAAAAGCAAGTTATTTGAGTAATTTTTAAAAAGCAGTTTTGAGATGATTTCCTGTCCTGACTAACTGACCTGCCGTCTCTCTCTGCAGGCTGGCAGGTGCAGTCTGGCTCCGAGTCGGCCGACTCTGCACACTCTTTGTAGAAGGTGGAGAGGCAGACCTGACTCCGCCGAACCAGAACACCACCGGGGGGCACCGGGGGCAGCGTGGAGGTGTCTCTGCGCCCCATCGGAGGTTTACGGGAGACGGCGTCACTGCAGCCGTTGGTCCCTGCGTTACGCAGGATGGTCTTTTTGCAGAGCTTCACTCCTACAGGACAGAAAGAGACACAACTGTAAAACTTCATCACCGGTCCATTTTGAGTGGGAACGAGATGGAAAATCTTGCTTGGAAATAATATTATATCAGAAGACAAAACCAAGAGCACTAATTCAAGGTCCTGGTGTGAGTCCTGTTAGAAGAACAAGAAGATTTTTTTGGGACTCACATTTTAAATGGATACAAAAAAGCTCTCAGGGTCAGTGCTAAAGGCTAAAAATGGCTCATCATTTTCATACTTTCTGGGCTTGTGATTTACTTTTATCATATTGACAAGAGATTCCTAAACCGCTAATAAAATATTTGGAATAGACCCTCACTCATGAAAGGCTTCAGGCTGTCTTAAGAGGAAAAGAAAAGTTGTTAAAGAATGTGTGGTCAACTTTTCTTTGATTATTTACCTGCTAAAAAACTGATTTCTAACAGGAATTGTTGTTGTTGTTGTTGTTGTTGTTGTTGTTGTTGTTGTGTGTCACAACTCTGGGACACATAGCATGATATAATGACTGGTTTTCCTTAACTCACATACATTTAGTGGACCAGAAACAATATAAAAAGTATTATATATCTGGAAATAGGGCTGCAACTAAATATTATTTTCACAGTCAATTAATCAGTCATTTGTTTAAAAATGTCAGAAAATGGTGAAAAATGTTGATCAGTCTTTCCCAAAACCAGTCTTAAAAAAAGTCTTGTTTTGTCCACAACTCACAGATATATATAAATAAAGGCCTGTCTCTAATAAAAGCCTGTTCCAAATAAAGTCCTGGTCTAGTTTACAGTTTTTACAGACTTTAAGGAAAAGTTGAAAATTCTTGACTTCCAACAAAAACTAACGGCAACAACAAAATGCCAGAGAGTTTGAGTTGAAGCTGTGGAGAAGCAACGAAGCTGATAAAATGACGTTTGTGTCTTACTGTCAGTCGGTGTCTTCATACTGTTCAGACTGTTGCTCTTCACCAGTGAACCCGTCAGAGACTCATGACTGGAGCTTTCAGACAGACCGCTCCAACTGGACTGACGAATCAGAGTGGAGTGAGGGCGGGGCCTCTGATCTGGGTCCATCATCGCTTCTTTTGAAAAAAAAAAAAAAAAAAAAATAGAATGACTTAGCAATAATAACTGGGCTATAGCATGACTTAGGGAAAAACAACCCTGATTATTAAAACTTTGTGAATTTTCCAGCTGATCAAAGAGGGTTTTTAAAAAGTTTATTTTGCTTAAGAAGAAGGAGAATTTTCTCAACATTTAAAGGAACATTTCAGTTTATCACTCAACTCAATAACATTAAACATTAGGGAGGAATAACTGCAATCTAATAAGTAACTAGAAATTAATCTGAGATGTAGTGGAGTAGAAGTATAAAGCTGCATGAAAAGTACAGTACTTGAGTAAATGTACTAAGTTACATTAAAATGGAGGATATTTCTGGTCATAATTATAATTAAATGTTCAAAAAGGCAATTGAAAGAGACTACTAGGAATAATTGGGTCATATTAAACTTGTCAATCAAAAATACATATTTGTACACTCTAATGCTTTTTATTTATTTAATTTCTACCTTAGAAATAAAGTAGTTCCGGTGGATTCTACTGCAGAAAGAACTTAGTTCCAACATGAAACTGCTCATGACAAGGTCTATGGATTGTCTTGTGTAACCAGGTCATGATTTTAGGGAAGAGATACTGGTTTTGAATTCTTGTGTATTGTGTATTTTTGGTGCTCTGAGCACCACAAGCTGAGTGCTATTTAGTCCAATTAAACTGGAGAGGAGGCAGACATCTCTACAGCTGATATCTCCAAAACTCTGCAGCTCACACCAAAGAAGTCCAGAAGAGTAAACAGCACGACAGGCCAGGGGAAAAATATGTATTTTTGATTTTGGAATCTGAACTGTCCTGTTAAAAAGGAAAAGGAAATTTAAAAAGCTAATTAAAGATGTAAAATAATCATTTGAAAATGTCAAGTGACAATGAAAAAAGGGAAATTTAAAATGCAAACGATTAAATCAAATTCAAAAAATATCAAATTACAGATTGCACTTCAATATTTGAGATTTTAAATTTCATCTTTTTCATTTCCTTTATCCTCCTTTTATTACACAGTTGTTAAAAACTTAATTCTGATTGGTCAATTATGGTACTTTAAGGTCTGTTACTTCTGTATAACAGACCTGTTGTTATGAAGAACAGACTGTTGCTATGGACTCAGTTCTGATCATAGACTTTAGAGGAGCAATAAAATCATTTTTAAATCAATACAGTCATTTCAAATTAATATTTTGTAGCAAATTTAGTAAGCAACTGGGTAATAAGTGTGATACTGTACAGTGAGCAGGTCATTATTGTGAAATTAAACTGATTCATGGTGATTCAATATCTGTACCATCATGCTGGGGTTTATTTCCCAATAATTATCTGCTCACTGTACATTGTCCCTCACACACGCCACCACCGGAGATTAAATAATTTATACCATGTTGCATCATGTAAAACAAGTAAAAACTGTTGAGTGTTACTGTAAACTCATTGTCTGTCGTCAGTCATCAGTCAGATTGATGCCCAGTCTTGTAAGAAATATTTATTGAATATTTTCTGACCTCCGCGCGACCCCACTGAGCCGCTCTTCTGACGCCGTTTGATTGGCTGTCTGAACTGCGCCACAGCCAACAGGACGTTCCTCAGCTTGGCCCAGCGGAGACGTCCGCCCTGACTGGTGGACGGCCACTTGCTCTCCAGCACTGCCTGAGGACAGAGGACATCTGATTAAAGACGCAGATCAATCCACTGATCTGTTTTCCTGCAGCATCGATTTATTTAGACTGAAACAAACTGCACTGATACGGAGCCCCGAAACTGACAAACAGTAAAAAGTTGTTAGTCAAAAATATAATACATGAGTTATTAGATGAAACAAAGAGAAATACTTTTCCTTTACCTCCAATCTGCCTCTTAGCTCGCCACATGAACAGCGTTCGTTACATTAACATGAAGTCTCCACATCTACATAAATCTTTAATCTTTATTCCATGTATTCTTTATTCTCTGAACTCTCCTTTAGTTTCCACACTGCGTCCTCCACATCGTCCCGAGTCTGACCTTGTTGTAGTAGCCGTAGGTGATGGTGTTGGGTGTGATTCCAGCCTTCTTCATCTCCAGCAGGACTCGAACAGCGAGGACCGGCTGACCGTACTGACCACACAGCTGCATCAGTATCCTGTAACACACCTGAAATACACACATACACACACACACATCTGTATGGAGCAGGACAACCAACAGAACAACAGCTGTAAGTAGGAAGAGGTATTAGAAGCAATGAATACATAAAAATGTAGAGTGTTATGTTAATGTTTTAAATGGAGGACAGGTAGACCACTGTTACACCTGAGTCCTGATGATGATAAAAATGACAGAAAACAATAGATATCATCACTTTATGACATGAGATATAATCGGCCTGGTCACTGTCTCACCTCGTCCGGCAGCACCACCTTGCGGTTCTCCATGTGCTTGAGGACGTCGTAGGCCGTGTGCAGCGCCCGCACCTTGGCGCTCTCCGCCCGGACGAAGGTGGGCAGGTAGATGAACCAGAGGCCGTAACAGTGACCCAGCAGGCACTTGGACCACATGTCCGGCACCGCAGAGTACTTCTGAGCTCGCTTCTGAGCCAACTTGATCTCCTGGGAGGAAAAAGACGCAAAAAGATGAGATGTGAACATGATGGACACTTTCTGTGTGTCTGCTGCTACAGTATAAAAACTTAATTTATCAACAGTCATTTTTTAAATTAAAAAAAGTCAAAATTTTAGTTTCTTAAACTTTAATATTTTCAGTAAACAGTACAGTAAACTGAATATCTTTGATTTGTGGAAAAACAAGACATCTGAGGACGTCTTCTTGGACTTTGGGAAATGCTGATCAATATTTTCTGACATTTTCTGGACCAAACAACTAATCAATTAGTGGAGAAGGTAATGGACTGATTGATAATGAAAATAATTGCAGAAAAGACTTCATCCATGTGCTCCACATGTTTGGACTTATTTTTCATGTGACCAGGGGAGAAAACAGAGTGAAACCAAATTAAATGAACAGGATTTATGTTGAGGGAAATAAACAAATAAGATACAACTGATTCCATCATGCTGACCTTTATTTCACTAAAATTTAGCTTGAATCCTTCCCCTGTTATTGTTAATGACTGATAATTGATTATCAGTGTGTCTGCCCTATCAGATGTGACGTTTTTAATCGAAGCAGTATTAATGAAGGATTCACTGCTGCGTATGAAACAAGGATTAAAAAGTAAAAAAAAAAAAAAAAAAAAAAAAAAAAGGTTTCCACTTTGGAGTAAATGGTTTAAATTATCTGGTTAAACTGGTTTAACATATTTCTTCTTCATCTTCTGTTCCAGAGATCTGAAAATAATGTTTTCACCCCAAACCTTCTCCCACCCACACAGTCTGTGGCTCCTGAATATTAGATGAGCAGTGAAATATTGATAATGATTCATTAAAATGAAATGATACACAGTCAGACTGTTAACAAGGTTCCTCCTCTGTTCTCCATTCAGGGAAAAACTGGGTCAGAATGTAGAACCAGAGACTCAGGATGAAGCCACCAGACTCTCATGATCCCAAAACCAGATCAGCTCAGACTCTGGATTTCAAAATGACACTGATGAAGAAACTGTATGTAATGTGGAGTTGTTGATCAGTGCCGATATTGATCAGGGTATAGTGAATCCAAGTCCAGGAGTGTCAGTGCATCCTCACTGTGTCACGTTAAGTTTTATGGATCTGATACCAAAATATAAAAAATGCCCTGATTGGTCCTGAGCTCAGTCTTGCAGCCACTTTCTACCAGAGCAGGAATTTCACGGAGGCTGTGAAGGTCACGACCTTTTGCCTCTCAAAAAATGACATGCCCCGAGGCCACAGCAGCTGTGATGCCCCGCCCTCACTGCCCCTGTCGATTTTATCATTTTCTCCTCTGCCTGTTTTATGCCAGTACGGTTTTTGGACACCAATGTCCTCTGCTGAGATTCTGAATGCTTATTGGGCAACATCAAGAGTTACAGGACACAAACAACCACCACAGCGCTGTTTACAACCACAGTTTGATAGGTTAGCGAACAAATAACCCAAGAAATTCTAAATATAATGTTTGTAACATCAATGTTAGGGGATAATGCACAAGTAGCACAAGCAGAGATGTTGCCATCAGTAACTAATATTGTCCACCAAACTGTACTGTGAGTGCATGATGAAGATCTGTCTTCACAGAGCTTTTCACTCTGATAAACAGCCTCGTCCTGCATCAGAAAATTACAGTTTAAACAACCAAAGAGCTGTTAGAAGAACGGCCGAGTGTCAGGAGAAAGAAGCCGATTAAATATGTATGACTGTTAAAAGATTAAATGAATACATCACACAGACAGAGAATTGTATAATGAAATATATAATGAAAAAGTTTAGCAGCCAGTAGAATAAGTTAATACATTAAATTACTACTTTCAAATCAAACAATTAATATCAAAGAGAATATTTTTAAATTCTGTTTGTTGATGTACCTGTTTTGTGCGTCGGGGGGCGGGGCTACTGGGGGCGCTGCCCTTAGCCGGTACCCGAAGCTGGTCCTGTGGCCGGTCAAAGAGCTCCGGCCTCAGTGTGGGGAAGGTTTCATAACTGAGACAAGAGAGTTAAAATCTCAATCAGCACATCTTCAAGACAGACGGACACACAGGGACACGTTACCCTGTCTCTCAGACACAGTGACTGTCTACCTGTAGAGGGCGGGGCACTCAGACCCGTCAGGTTCCTGCGGTTCCTCAGGAGGCATGATGAAGACTGTGTGTTCTCCGCTGTGAGTCTCATCCAGATCGATCAGCCTCACCTCCTCCGGTTTCTCCACGTCCACCTGGTGACAAACAACAAAACAAACAAAATATCTCCTTGACTTTTCGTCATTTTCCATCCATTTCTCTTATTCTGAAGGACTTCAAAAAGTACATTACTTTTGTCCTTATTTTCTCCCAAAACTCTCGTCCTTGGGAGCAGCAGCTTGACAAAAAAAATTTTTTCAAGGCCCTTTAATTACATTTTTCAGTGACTTTGAACTACATCCCACAGCCTTCACTGGCAAAAACAGCTGTCGCAGGATGCTGCACAAAATATTGTTTAAAAAAATCCAAGATAAACGTTGCCTTCATGTGTTTTTTATGCAGCAAAGAAGAACAAAGAAGCTTCAGACTTGAGTTTTGGTTTGAGATATTTGAGATATTTTAGATATTTCAGTCCAACATGGACCGAAACGTTATTTGGACTTCTGCCTTTGATGAACTTCTAAAAAACAGTAAAACACCAATAAACACAAGCTACACGTGTGCTACCACTAATACAAGCTGAAAAAGAAACAAAATAGAGGAGGTCATTCAGTAAAATGCAAGTCTATGCCAGGAAACCGATGGTGAAGCACCTACTGCAATAACACCATAACTGCCAGATGCAACCAGTGGAGATTTTAAAGTTTTAAATAAACAGTTTTGGTTTAGTTTAGTGTCAGTTTTCTTAAAAATGTACAGAACAGCGTAATAGTTTTGTAACCAAGCGTTCTGGATCCACCTTCCTGTATAAACTTAATAAGGAAACAATAAATAAAACAATAAATCCAAACTTTGCTATGGACATCAGTTTTTCAGCCACGACAAAAGCCAAAATGTTGCCTGCAACAGACAATCTGTCTGTCTTGTTTTTAGCCTAGCAGTTGTTGATGACTTGTGGCCCCTGCTGGCTGGTTAAGAGGAGTGAAGAGTCTGCAGTCGGGATAAAATCAAGCCGCCAATGATTTTTCAAGGGTTTTCAAAAACCATGAATCACAAAATTTAATCATACAGTCAAAAATGTGCACAAAAAATCTACAGATCAATCAAACAGATTCTGCATGTTTGAGATATTGTTAAGCTCATCTTCCAAACTCAACGTTTCCTGCAGCTGTTCCACAGTAAAACATATTTTGACTTTTATTGTGAAAGCACTGCAGGAACCTCTGAGTTACAATCAGAGAGGTAACAGTGAAAGGACAGTTGTGTTTCTAACCTTTTGAACGCACTCATCGAAGAACTCGAGGCAGGCGTGCCGGTCGCTGACGAAGGAACACTCCTCGATGAACTGAGTGAACATCTGAGTCCTTGTCAGCTGACTGTAGAACTTCTGCTGCGTTCGATCCCGAGACTTGAGGAAACCTGCAGGAAGACGAAGAGTCGGACACAGTCAGGGTTTGAAATTAATCCTCCGCTGTCGTGTGATTTAAGGGTCGACCGATTATCAGCTCTGATCTTCAGGGTTTTTATCTGAATCTTTTTTTCCAGTCGGACTGCAGATAAAACAAGTCCATTTTAAAAAGCACATTTTAAATTTGCTTATTTTATTTGAAATCTTTGGCTCTAATGCAGCTGGCTCTCTCTGTCTGTAGTCTCCCTCAGTGTCCCGCCCACAGTACTATCTGATTCATCTGATTCGTCACACATCATGAGTAACAGCCTATCAACACTGAGGGCTGCTGTGCCACAAACAGTGAAGAGGGACGCAGGAGGACGGGGACTTTGAGAGAAAGATTCAAATTTCAATGCAAATTTAACTTTTACTAGTTTACTAGTTTGCTTTGGTTTATTATTTAAATTTTCTGTTAACTTTATATGAAATGCTGCTGGGAGCTTCCTGATAACTGGTGAAATCAAATAATTATCTAAAGTATTATCTGCTCACCCTGCAGGTTGAACAGGGAGCTGCAGTCGGTGGTGGTGTCTGATGGCGCCTGGGTGATGGGCAGCAGGAAGGTTCGGTATCCTCGCAGCAGGCAGCTCATGAAGCGGAGGAACGCCTCCTGGATCTCCAGCTCCAGCTGCTTCTGACTCCTGTAGATCTGATCGTAGTCCGTCAACAGGAACTCCAGCGTCGCCTCCTCCTGACCGGGAGTGCAAACTGCAGCAGAGAAGACGGGAAAATACAGCGCGAGAGAGAGTGATGAAATCAACAAAACCTTCTCTGCCAACAGGACGTGAGGCCATACAAAAATTCGATTTGTGATATGTTTAATTTTAAAATGGAAATGGAGATAAGAGCCGTCACTCACTCTTCTCCAGGGTCTTGTGGAGGTTGGTGAGCGTGTTGAACAGAGTCTTGCCGTGCTTCCTGGGTAATGATCGCCATGACAATGGCTTCTTGTCATCTGACCTGAGACACGAGAAGAGAAACCAGACAGCTGTCAAGGACTGATGTTGGTTTGTTCAAGGGGAATTTGATTGGCCACCCCAGGAGCGACCCCATCATTTTTCAAGTCTGATTGGCTACCTGTCCAGTGAGAGGCGGGACCTTAGTTTGAACCCACTGTTGAAGAGTTGAACTGTTTTTTTTTTTTTTTTAATGTTTTTATTGTCTTCACTTGTAATCAAGTATAACAACAAACAAAAACATAACAGTGAAACATGTTGTAATGAAGTGGGGGGGGTTCCACTTCATACAAAGTTTGCTATTATTTTCTTATTAAAGTGTTTTACAGTTTACATTATGAATAAAAATAAACAGAGCCAATATTTTTATTTCTAATCCATTTCTAATCAAATGTTCCCACTTTCTGCAGAACACATCTTCTTTCCCTCAGAGAGAATAAGTCATTCTTTCCATCACGTATATGATTCCTGCAGTGCAGGATATCTAACTACTGTCTGTGTTTTTTGGTGGGTCAGCTCTAACTAGAATTATGACCAAATAATTATCTTCCTTCTGCAACACTTTGTTTACATTTCCCAGGTATAAAACAGAACATTTATGAGGGATTGTATATCCTAAAACTTCACTCAGTACTGAATCCAGCACTGATTTCCCAGAGTGAATTTATTTCCAGAAGACGTGTACGTGGTTTGCGTCTGTATGGCCACATTACCACAGATAAAAAAGGCTGGACACGCTCCTGAGGTGTTTTTTTATAGATGAATATCAGATTAGTTTGAAAAGTTGTTGACTATATTTTCAGTAACATGTTTCACTTCCCATCAGGTTTGTTGCTCTCTGCACACAGTTTTTCAACTTTCAGTGTGGATAATTTTAAAAAATATCAAATAAAAAAAGACCCAAAGGAGAAACTTCAGTGACACGTTACTGAAGCTGTTTGTAAGTTATCTTCATTCACTGTGTGTGGGTTCATTCAGCTCTTTACAGTAAAATTCAAGCAATTCAAGGAACCGGAACCCAAAATGTCCAGACTCAGGACAGCTCAAGCAAACCCAGCAGGCTGCATGTACAGTCAGTACATTCAGCCTAAAACTTTATCACTACATCTAAAATTAATAAATTCTGCCAATGAAAATGAAACTCATCTTTCTAATAACAGCTGGTTTTATTTCCGTTCTCACTTCCCTCCACGCTGTGAAAGTTTCTCTTCCTCTCTTTCTTTACCGGTCTGAACTTGATTTTATCATCTTTCATCTTTCATCATCTGTTCTTTACACATAAGGAACACTTGAGTATCTTTACTGTATCATCTATATCATTATTGTATTCATATTTCTGCCTGCAGTATGTGTGTGTGTGTGCATATTTACACTATCTATTGCTCTACACTATATTTCATTATACATAAGGTTCTCCTTTTCCTTCTCCCTCAGTGTCTTCAGCATCGTCTTCGTCTCCTTCTTTGCCATCTTCCTCAGTGTCGTCTTCTTTGTCGTCGTCTTCTTCAGCGTCATCTTTGTCTTCTTATCATTCTTATTGTTGTCAGTATAATGTTGTACACCAGATTCTTTCAGACTGTGTCTGAGGTCCACTGATCAGTCCTTTGTGTCTCCCTGCACCTTATTTATTTATTTATTTACTTACATTGTCACTGGGCGGACCTTGTGTTTTCTGTATATTCTTTGGGTATTTTTTGTGAATTTTGTCTTTGTATTTATTAAATATACCTTGGCTGCTATGACAATTTAATTTCCTTCCAGGGATTAATAAAGTCATCTATCTATCTTCCTGTCTCTCCGTGGCCTGTCCTCGCCCAGGTCTCCATGGTGGAGAGGAGGATGTATGACTTCTTGTCTTCCTGATTTGTCATCAAAATCTATATTTATTCTGACTTTGTTGTTCTACGCGGATTCTACGCGGATTGTTATTTGTAATTTTAGGTTCTACAAATAAAATTTGACTTGACTCACTGAAAGATAGTGTTGGTGTCCAGGTCGACACACACCACATCGGTGGGGGGGTCATACAGGTCGAAGTAGCTGGAGTGGACGCCCACAATGAACGGCATCGGCGCCAGGAGCACGTCGGCCATCTGCAGCGGACACAGAGGGATGTAGGGACAGAGCCACCGCAGGGGGAAACTCATCTGGACACACAGACAGAGAGAGAGAGAGACATAGACATAGACCTCATTAAATACAGCCAACGTGTGTGTGTGTGTGTGTGTGTGTGTGTGTGTGTGTGAGCCTTACAGAGACGAGTGCCTCGCTGACGGAGGTGAGGACATCGGGGCGGAGTGAGTGCAGCAGCAGTTTGTGTTCGGTGAGGACGGCGAGCAGCAGCGTGCAGGCGTTTTCTGGACCGAGGTTCTGCAGCAGCTTCAGGAAGCTCGCACCACTGTCACACACACACACACACACACACACACACACACACACACACACACACACACACACACACACACACACACACACACACACACACACACACACACACACACAGGACACATTTACTGTGTGTTCAGGCTAATTTGAAAAATTTTCACAGAAACGTGTGAGCCATTATGAAGCCCTGAGAGCTGACATACCATGGTTACTATTTTCTAAAACATCTCTGAAGGTCTTTTCCACCAAATTAGCTCTGGTTCTTGCACTGGTTCTGTTCAAGATCTAAGGGAATCGTTGTAATGGAGGATGTCATCAACAGAGGGCGCTGCACAATGAACAACCACCTGAAGCATGTGACACGCCCACTGTTGTTCCTGAGTTGGTTCCAGTTGGGAAACAACTTTCCAGGTTCTGAACCAGTTTTATTTTGGTAGAAATGCTCAGAACAGTTCAAAGTTAGGTGCTGGTTCCATGTTGGTGGAAGGGGGCCCTCATGTTAGATCCACAGAGGTTCCCAAACTTTTCCATGGTAAGGCCCTCCAACAGCATTAATATACAGTCTCTGTTTTTGAGGTGTCTTTAAAAACACATCGACAAAACTACGGCAGATGTTACAAAAAACTATTTCTGAATTTAATTCTTTAAATTAATTACTGCAATAAAAATAACATTTAAAATTAAATAGCTTTTAGTTGGTTGTCAACAGGTTTTAGTCACCCTTGTCTGCAGTTTTTAAAAGGCAGTTTTCAGCCTTAGATTTGTGATTATTAATTAAAATGTGCCATCAAATGTATCTGAATTTTATTGTCTGATATATAAGCATCTACAGTAACCAAGCCTCGTATGATGATATACAACCAAGCAATTAAACTTTTCCACGGGAAGCCAGTAAGATCATATCATTGCCATGTTGTTAAGAAATTAAATATATGAAGTTTTTGAAGAGGAATCAGTCCTGTAATGATGAATAATCTGGTGTTTCTTACTCTGTGGTGCTGTACTGCATATTGTAGTTTGTGTCTTGTATTGTTTTGTCTGTGTTTTATTCTGTCTCTTGTGTATTTGTTGCTGAGTCTTTTCTATCTTAAAGGCCCAGAGAGGGAGAGACTTTGCAAATTATCTCAGGCTATAAATGCTGTGGTGTGTGACATGGATTTATGTTACACAAATAAACGTTAAATAAATAAATAACCTGCATCGATCTCGTTCACATGGAGACTGAATTACTGTGAACCACTAAGGACAAAATGATGGTTGTGTGTTCGTCCTGCAGCGCTGCAGCAGTGAATTTACCTGAGTGGGAGTGGAGAAGAGACCGGCTGGCAGAGCAGCAGGTTGTCATACGGAGAGAGCTGCAAGATACACTCCATGTTAGTCGCAATACACACACACAAACACACGCACATGATTTTTTTGGCTTTTAAATTATTGAGACATAATATATTTTACAACATTGTTTTTGCCATCGATCCTTCAGTTATGAGAAGATTTTACTCACAAACTTTCTTTATTCCTGGAAGATGAATATAAATGAAACAAATGAGGGGGGGGCACCACGAGCTGACAGACAGATTATATAAACCACTTATCAGTTAGTGAAAGAGAAGTAAACTCAAATGTCTGTCATCTGGAAAATCTACTGGGGGATCTTTATAGGGAGATTAAGCTCAGCACTGTTTTTCTAGTCATAAATCTGTAATAAAATGGGATTTCTTTCAGCACCTAGTCAAAATTTTATTGTTTAAAGTGTATAGGATCTTAGAAACCAATGAAGTTAATGATGGCCATCTCCATGATGCTTTGCTATGTCTCACAAGTTGTTGCAGACATTTTTGGGTTGATACCATTCTAACCATTTTTGACTCCCTCAGAAATACGACAGTCAGACATCAAGACCTTGAAGAACACCTTAGAAAAAATCATGCTGTGATTTGGGATCAAGATTTCCATAAATAATGTGTTTTTCTGTGATTGGATGACGAGCACATCTGTTCTTTATTGTCAGTATCTGTAGGAAAGCCAATCATCTTCTGAATGTTCTCTAGTCTGTGGTTTCATGAGGCTGAGGTCACTACAGTTCATTTTATACAGTGAGGTCACGGTTTTAAAAATGTTCTCACTAGAATGAAATGCTTACTATGGAGACTAACATCATCATACATGAATAAAACTGGGCTCAGTGACTCCACAAGAGTCTCAGCTTTCCAGTCAGACCCAATTTATAATATTCAAACACTGTTTATGGACCTCAGTGTGCAGAGATATTAAAAAAACAGAAAAGGTTAAAATAACACATTTATGAATTGGTTTTGCTCCAACCTGCATGGGATTTGCATAAAACCTATTGTCTTGAGGCGAGACATCACAGAACCCTTTTAAAAATGGCCGTGCCAAAACTTAACCTAACTTTGAAGCATTATTTAGCTCCCTTCCCAACAAGCGAGTTCGCTGCAGCCTCTGAAAGACAAGACAGTCGGCCGCAGACATGAGAGACTGAGCAGAGTTCAAGAGGTTAAATTTGTAACTGGTAGTTTACACGTCCGCCTTTTCACTTTTAAAACTATGGATTTAACACCTGAGGGAACTGGACATGTGTTTCACTGATGGACGGTGGATCCAGCTGTTATAAAGCTGAAGTTGATGAGTAAAATGTTGTTATAACCGACCTGAACGATGACCAGAATTTGTCTTTGAATCTCAGGATTTTACTCTAATAACATTTTAAAGAAACATGAAAACAGAAAATCCTGACCTTGACACAAACAAACAAAATTAACAACCCAACTGTCTCCTCTGGTGTGATATCATCATCATCATCATCATCATCATCAACATCATCATCATCATCATCATCAACATCATCATCATCATCATCATGATCGTCATCATCATCATCATCATCATCATCATCATCATCATCATCATCATCATCATCATCATCGTCATCATCGTCATTGTCATCATCCACCTGATCCATCAGTGAATTATTTCTTATTGAAAGAATTTTGTCACAATTTTTTCCTGCTAATTGGAAAGGATCAATAAATTGACTGCTTCTGATTGGACACAGTTACCCCGTTCAGGCTGCGACCAGATGAACACATCCTACATCCTGTCGAAAGGAGGAAGTGAAGGGTTAAAACAGAAGCAATAGGATTTAGTGCTGACTTCCTGTGATATTGTTTTTATAAAACTGTAACATCAAATGTAGATTTCTTTTTATTCAGCTATCAGGCAGCTGATTTGACGACGGCTGCACAGTTAATTGCAATATTACTGAAATTCCAGTATGTCCAAGTGCAATATTCAAATTACAGAACCACATTGCACTTTTTTTAAAAAAAGAAAAGTGTGTGAGAATACAGTTTTATAATGAGGTACTGCAGAGCTGCAGAGATGATCTGACTGTAAACATGTTTTTTTTTTTTTGGTTCAGACCTCAATAAATATCAAGTCATCATGATTTTATTTATTTATTTATTTTTCCAGTAAAAATGAAAATTGAAATGATCCATTCCACTAATCGTATCACATATCACACTCAAAGTTTCAGTCAAAATAATCACTATTTTTTTACAACATCATGCAGCCCAACCACAGACTCACATCTGTGGAAAATTATTAGAAACAAAAAGGGGGGAGATTTTTTTTTTATTTTGCATTTGGAGAATAGTCCATACTGAAGAATAAAGTTGGATTAAATACAGTGTCGGGTTCTGCGACACTTTCCTAACATGGTTCAAGTCTTCTCTTCAGGACAGACACCTGAACAGAGTTCCTCAAGGCTCAACCCTCCACCTTCTTTCATTTTCTTCCCTGAGGCCAATTTGTACGACAGATTTGTGGTTTTAGAGAAAACCTTTTTCAGTCAGAGAGAATTTTGTGTGTTTTATTTAGACATTCTATTTTTTTTTTTAAACAAAATAAATAAACACATGAAACACGATGTCCGGGTAGACTTTCAAAATAAAGGCACAGAAATAACTCGTAGAAAAAGATCTAATTTTGGGTTAAAATAAGTACGTTACTTACATATGTTCACATTCATAATGTGAGTAAATTACTTCTGTAAGTATGCAAGGTATTATAACCATACTTATAGCCATCCAAATAAAGTTTATAGATGATTTACAAATAATTTTAATCATTACTAAATACTTAACATCTGATGACCCGACAGGGACCAGACATGACATGTTATTCTTTACCTGAACGAGGATGCGAGGCCGCTGTGGGGAGGGAAACGGGACGTTGTGCATGAAGCTGGAGACGTGTCTGCAGAGAAAGAGAACATAGTAATCAATACCAATGAAATCAAGTATCAATCAGACTTCTGGTCACAACTCAAAAAGGGTCAAATCATGTAAAATAAACGTATGTGATTAATAATTGACAAGAGAAACACTCTAAATATCAAGTCACCCTCTGAAGACTCAAATAAAGACCCTGCTTTCATTAATCCTGCCAAAAATTTCACACAGATTTTAAGAATTCAGTCAAAATGTCTCATTATGCAAAGTTCATATTAAGGTCTTCCTTCATACGAATAAATAAGTCATCAATAAAAGCAGCAGAGAGCTGCAGTGCTGATTTGGTGTAAAAAGAAAATCTGACACCATTGAAACTAAACATAACCACGACTCAAACCGTGCACTGACTTCTCGAGCGGCAGGACGTGGGGTCCGGAGATGGAGTATCTGTAGACGAAGGTGAGGAACTTCTGGAAGACGGTGAAGAAGGGCCAGTGGGAGAGGACACAGATGCTCTTCTTCACCTGCAGGCTGCGGTTGGTGATCGGCCGCCGGTCGACCACGCTGAGGAGCCCGAGCCTCACGCTCTGCCGCTCCGACAGCAGCTCCCTGGGGAACGACTCGTAGAACTGGATGGCTGCTCCGTAAACCTGCAGGGACAGGGAGGTTACCACAGACAGACTGGCGTGGGTCTAAACAGGAATTCTCTGTCCTCACTGTTGTGTGGGTGTGTGTTGTTGCCTCTCTGACCTTGTCTCCGGAGGCGGAGGTGAGGACGAAGGTGGAGAAGACGGGCAGCTGGTACTTTGTGTTTAGAGGCCAGCTCTCCACGGTGACGCCCATCGGCAGACAGAAGACCGGCACCGACTCCGGCAGAGGAAACGTCTCCAGGTCCTCCTCCGGGTACCGGCTGATCAGACCTGCAGCACACAGCAATCAGACAGTTTATACTTGAATTTTAATATGTATAATAACTATATTCTATGCATAGAAATCCCCACCAAAACACAGGATTTTTGTAATAAAGCTAATTTGCCTCTGTTAAGACTGATCAAATCAAACCTTTCACCTAAATTCTTTCTGTTCTTTTCTGTCAGTTCTGTATTTCCTGTAGACGAGGTCAGCAATCAAATAATATTTTAGCTAAAAAGATCTCAATATCAGTTTCAGCATTTACCTTGATGTCACACTTAAAAAAAAACAAAAAACTTTCCCTTTACGTCTGCCAAAGTCCATCATAAAAAGTAACGAGCTTGAGATTTGGTATCATTGCTAAAGACTAAAAGACCAAAATTTTAATAAACCAAACAAATTTATAACTTATCAAATGATCTATTTTATAGAAATGATGAGAAAATAAGAAGGGATATTGTAGTATTTTTCCTCGTGTCTGACTCTGGACTGTAGATTTTTCCTCCCTGGCTGTGGGAGTGTGATGTGCAGCATGCTGACAGATACTCACTGGACTTGTAGACCAGGGCGTTGGCTTTGGCCACAGCTCTCTTGTAGCACACGTACAGAGCTGGACCCCACTGGAGACAAACACAAACACACAACTGTGATGAATCGAACTGCACAGGACACTATATTAAAACAATGTTCATGTATTAAAGCAGATTTTAATAGAATAAAAAGTGTTCTTAATATTTGAATTAGTCATTAAAGGTTGGAGGTGGAGGGAGAACCTGGCATCTATTTGAAACAGGCTAATATTTAATAAAGGTAGGAGAAAAAAAATGATTCTCTTAACAATTTAACATTTCCTGAATCAATTTTTGGATCGCTGAATCGATTTTTACTTATATAAATAACTAGCTCTTAATCTGTCAGCTACAGAAACCTAAAATGGTCAAAACTCACATCTGTGCTTTGTGCAGATTTCAGGGTCTCTATTAATTAAGTAAAATCTTATTTTTCATTTTATTTAGGTAAAGACAGACAGATATACAGTCTCTACAAGTTTATGGTTCAACTTTTTACCATAATTAAAGCAATAAATCATAATATTGAATCACAAGACTTAAGAATCATGATACATATCCAATCAGTACTAAAGCACTGTGACAGTATCAAATGAAGAGATCAGATGTATCGTTTCAGCCCTAATAATTAATTTCTCTTTATTTTTTAGTACAACACACGTTAATCAATATTTCTGCAGATGCACTTCTGCAGTCTTTTGATGACTGAAGTTGGAATTGGAGAATCTATTTTCCACTTCCCTGTTCTTTTTAATTTTATCCATTTTAGTTATTTTATTTTGCTGTTTGTTTCACAAAAAAAGCTTTTCAGAGAAGTAAAATGATTCATTTGCAGGAACTGAGTAAAGGATGGGTACAATAATAACAGAATTCCTGATTTCTCAGAGCCTGAATTTGACGCTCTGCTGTTGTAAAATTAGTGTTGTGAAAACACTGATTATGCTTAATGATTATTATTCCTCACTATCTCAGTCATTAGAACACAGCTACCAATCATTTTAATTTTCCTGCTGTTTTCCCCCCGCTTTCAGTTTTGGTGAATCTTCATTTATCTCACAACAACAAACAACAACAAATCCAAAAGTCAAACGCTGCCGCTACTCACCATGCCCGTGTTGAGGTTCTTGTCGACACGGCAGAAAGTGTGCGGGGCGACTTCTCCTTTGCTGGGCAGCAGCAGGGCGATGTCAGTGACGCCCAGCGTGTGGAGGCCCTGCGAGTCCAGGGCCCGCCGATATGTCAGGAACACTCGGTGAGCCGTCGGGGCGCCGCCGGAGCTCAGGCTGGCCGAGCGGCTGTAGGGCGTCGTCTCGATGACGTACCAGCCCTGCTTCAGCTGCTCCTTCCCCTCATAAAGAACCCTGCAGAGACAGGTGAAACTTCTCAGTCCTGCAAAACAGGAAGTGATGAAGCGTGCAGCGTGTTTGGGTTGTTCTGCTGTGATTGTTCATGTTTTGATGCATTAAGTTCAAAGTGGGAAACATTTTACTGAAGTTTGTCTTGGAAAAATATGAACATCTGTTGTAAGATGTTTTTTTTAGACTGCACTGCACAGATCATTTTAACTGCATCATGAGTTCCTCATGTTTACGAATCCAAACATTCCAATTTTGGTAAAAATACGTAGATTTTTGGGTTAACACCTGTGACGTAGATTTCTGAATGATGATGTTGCTATAGTAAACCTTGAGGTTGAATGAACAGCATGTAAAATATATCCACCTGTCAAAGTTAACTCCAAACAAACAGAGTAACTGCTAACTGCTGCTCACTGTCCTCTCTGCTCCAACTCTCTTCAGCTGCTGTTAGCTCAGTTAGCTGATAGCTAAAGGCCCCAGTGTGACTCGAATCTGAGTTAACTGAGTTTATCAGCTGGTGTTATTTATCACATAGATCACACTATGACAGGTTAATGTAGCAGCGGCGCTGTCATTGAACACATTTTTATAAATATAAAAAAAAGGACTATTGCTACTATTCTTTTTATACACACACATAACACACCCACAACACACACACACTCACTCACACACACACACACGTGTATGTATTGGTAAAATTAATGATCGATTAACCATTTAATCAGACTTACAAAACCTTAAAATTGTTGCATTTCCCAAACAACCCCCCAATCAAAGTTTTATTTCCACAGCAACATGTTCCACGTTCTCTGACAGCGTGCTACCATACAGGGTTCTTCAGCTTGTTTCTTCAGCCATTTTTGGTTCTTGTTTGAAAGTTCACTTGGAACTCTGATCCTGCAGAAACCCCACGAGTGTTCTAACATCCTTCCCATGACACCCTTTATTGTGTTAGCATGCTAAGATTAGCTAATTAGTGATAAAAAGCACACCTGGGGCTGATGGGAAGTCGCACACTAATACAAACAAACAAGTCAGCAGGAGAACAGCAACTCCGAGTGATATCTGACTCATAGAACCTGGGTTCCCCGTCAGAAAAAGTTGTCTGACAGTGAGATAAAGCTTTGAAGATATTTTAAATATTGCATACACTTAAAGTGAAAAAAAAAATGTTTTTGAAGTGACTAAAATACAAACAGTCCGTTGCTTAGCTTCCTACACTGCTGCTCCTGTTGCTTCTCCAAACTGATCAAATCCTTTGTTGACCCTGTAGGATGATCTCAAGAATCAGCCTCTGTTTTGTCAAACTGTTCTGGTTCTCTACCTGTTCACTGCCTGCCAACTACACTCATAGAAAGACCAAAAAAAAAGATGTAATCTGATGTGCAACGTAAGAGGATTTTCCTCATTATCCATCTCTCCCCACTCATTAACACGAGTGTAATCCAGAGTAATTAAACAGTTGAACATGAAAGAAACAATAGAGACGAGTCTGTGTGTGTGTGTGTGTGTGTGTGTGTGTGTGTGTGAGAGAGAGATGGTGATGAAGTCCAGACCACGACACAGTCTGCCCACCACTGCATGACATAATCCTCTGTATTATATAAGCTTAAGCCTTAATATGCATGGCATGAAATAAAAGCACTGGACCTGATTTCTGTCTGAGTGACGCCTTCTGTTCATTTCAAATGAAAACAACAGAATAATTCACAGTCAACACGCAGCTCATGTGTTCATTATTAATGATAAAAACCTGATAATCGTTCAGTGAAACAAACACTCAGAGCTGAAAGACACCGGAGGGAAAATATCCACCATCTGATCAAAGAAATCACAGAAACACCGACTTCATCATTAAACCGACATGTTTCCACCGAGGACAACGTCAAGACATCTACAGGAAAATCACAGAACGGCACTCCACAAAATAAAGTTTTGCCATAATGATTAATTATTTTTCTTGTTTGTTTCACAGCCTGTTTAAAACTTATCAAGAGGTATTTATCCTCTATTTATGATTTTTGATAACCATTGTCTCTTTTCTTTGTAATCTCATGTTTGTGTCTCATCAGATTCATCTGTTTTGTTTTTTTCTGGGTCCTGTGCAGAGCTGCCACAATTAATCAACTATTAAATTATCCAACTATTAAACTATTTTAGTAATCGATTAATTGATTTGAAGCATTTTTCAGGGTTGAACAATAAAGATTGCCCACTTAGTATATATAATTAATTGTTAAAGTAATTTTCATGCAAAAATGCTGTTGTCAGCCTCTGAAATAAAGACATTTAAACATTTTCTTTGTTTATTATCATATTACACTGAATATCTTTGGATTTTAGACTGACGAAGCGAGCCATTTAAAGACATCACCTTGGAAAATGGGATGGACATTTTTTCACTATTCTAGTTATATTTTGCAGACACTGTAATCCTAGACATCACATGACAGTTACCTTCCATTTTTGTTGTTATTTGATGACTGCTAAAAAAAACAAACTGTGCAGGGGCAAGTAAAAAACTGACTTTGGGCAAGTAGATTTCTGACAAGGAACCCTGTTTTTTCATTTAAAAAAATGTCCAGATTCTTTGATATTAGGATCTCAAAAGTGAATATTTTCTGGTTTCTTTCCTCCTTTCTGACAGTAAAGTGAACATATTTGGGTTGTGGACAAAACAAGACATTTTAGGGCTTTGGAAATCATGGATCAACATTATTCACTGTTTTCTGACAACTCAAATTGACAGATTAAACTGTAATGACAATAATCATTAGTTGCAGCCCTCATAATGTGAGTCATGTGATTGCCTCCCATTGGCTGGTTCTTCTCTTGTCACTAGCATTTACTTATTTAGAGTAACCTACATATTTATCATCTACAGTTGAGCAACCAGTCATCTTTCTGTTTTCATGACATCTGCAGCCTGAAGTGAGTTTGCAGCCGGTGAGGGGCAGTTTATTCTTGGAGCATCACATCATCACTGCAACATAAACCAAAGTTTAGACTGTAACGTCACTGACAGATACTGAAGCTCGACGGTCCATAAGTTTAGTCCTGTAGTTTGTGAGCCTGTGAAATGACAGTTTTCTGCTTATTTTACCTTCTGTTAATGTAAAATATACAATTAAACTAACTGGACCTGCATCGATTAGTCAGAAAGTTAATCACAGGGTTTAGTGGGTCAGAAATCTACTTGCAGTTATCAAATAACACCAAAGACTAAAGTAATTGTCCTATTTATTGTGGGGTTGTAATGACTATAAAATCAGAGAGCGTCTCACCCCAGGTCCAGGATGGGCGGTTTGTCTCGTCCTCGGCGGTAGCACAGGTACAGGTGCGGGTTGTTGATGAGGCCAGCACTCAGCTCGGCAGAGTGTCCGCCCAGCGTCCTCTCGATGCAGGTGAAGCCCTCCGGCACTTCCTCCCCGAGCCCCCGGGCGATCACCGCCAAGTCCGTCACCGACTCCACCGCCCGGCCCGACGAGGAGGAGGAGGGCGTCGAGGAGGAGTTGGTGGAGGTCTTGCCATCCTCGTCCAGGGACCTCCAGGGCCCCGCGGGGTCGAGACCTGCCACTACAAAGTAGTCCACCAGCTGGGGACATTTCTCCTCTGTCATGCCGCCTGTCTGCCCTCCACTGCAGAGAGACACAGAGAGTCTGGGTTAATTATCTAAAGGTCATGTGGTGGAGAATTTAAACTTCTCCTGCATTTCTGTTTTCAGAGAGACGGGAATAAAACGTAGGTTTAAAAACCAGGCAGCTTTCAGACAGTCGAGTGATCTGCACCTGCTGCAAGATGTTTACATGTGACCCTGCAGACACACTAAACAATGAAATCTGCTGTTTTAATACCAGATTTTCATTTCCATGTGGAGGAGGAAAAGATACAAATAGTCAATTTCCAAATCAAATTCCTAATTTCATCTTTTGCTTCAAGAAAACATTTTAATTCAGTTTTAAAACTACATAACATGAACAATTCTATTACAGACATATCCAAGTCCATCTCAGACACATTTCCTTCCAGATACAAAGACCAATACCTGAACTTTTCATCGGCTCACGCTGAGTACCGATCTGACAGCAGGTAATTTTATATTTCTTGTTTTTCTTATTTTCTATTGTTGTGAAGTTTATGTACAATTGTTATTTGTAAAGTTTGTTATGTAAGGGACTACAGATGGAAATTAGCCTCTGGCTGTAATGTTTACATGTAAATGCTCATTAATATGCACTGTCCCCATTTTATACAAATAAATAGAAAGTTTCATTCATGTTACATTGAGTCACGTTTGCAAATATTCTTCTTCACTCTCTGATGTATCTAAAGTATCCCATGTTTTAGGAGAAGTTACAGGAACTAGCAGCTAACAGGAAACACACTGTTACCTTAAATAAATTACAGATTTATCTGCTTCCAACACTGCTGGAAACGTGGGATAATAGAAGTACACAAGTCAACAAAATATATAACAGAGTTCTAGTATTTTTAGACAAATTGATCAGTATATGTTACATATTATAGTTTTAATGTTACAATTTCCTTCCACTTTTGAGTTATTGATATCTGATTTGTATTTTGTCAATACTATCAAAAAACCTTCATACCAATAAAGTTCACTGAGGTTCTGACATTTATTTTATTTTCCACTGTAATAACAATCAATAGTTCAACAGATTTTAAATTTTAATATTATTGATAAATTTCAAAAAGAAAGTTCACTGATGTGAGACTGAACTGAAATTAAGGACGAGAGACACTGAGGTAACACACACACACACACACACACACACACACACACACACACACACACACACACACACACACACACACACACACACACACACACAGTGACTCAGTGTCCTGGAGGTCAGGCTTCTGAGTCAAAGCCCTAAATCTCTTTAGCCAATCAGAGACAGACTGAGACCTTTACATCCCTGCAGTCTAATGTGCAGATCATTTCTGTCTTATTTGGTTTGCCCTTATACATTTTAAATAACTGCTGGAAACAAAGCAACAGAAAAAAAGAGAATCTGCACTTAATCCTGCCAATAAAGTCAATCAGAGTGATAGATCAGAGACAGGGACAGACCAGGTCATGGTGGAGTTTATTTACAAAATCGATATGTGACTTGCAGAGGACATGGCAGTGTGTGTGTGTTTGTGTGTGTGTGTGTGTGTGTGTGTGTGTGTGTGTGTGTGTGTGTGTGTGTGTGTGTGTGTGTACAGTGAGCAGAGTGTGTATGCAGTGTGTTATAAAAATAGGATGAGCAGTGATGCTGTGAGATGCTGCTGAAAGCTCTCTTATGTAACTGTAAATGTCCCCTGGCCTCCCTCACCCTCCATCCTCTGTCCTCCCTGATGAACTGAACACACACTCAGACAGAACAGAGGTCACTGTGAATGAATCACAGGAACAGGAACCTCCACACAGCTTTCTCTACTTAAGATGAAAATTACATCAAATGTTGAGCAGAAATGTCAGATTTTAGGGAAAGGAAGTCCTGCAGGTTAAAAAAAAAAAAACATTTTCTTGCAAGTCCTCAAATATAAACAAAAAAATTCATAGTTTGTAATATGAACATATTACAAAAATATGGCTTTACCATACAACATCAGCCAACGAGTTCAACAGCTAAATAAAGTCTGTAAACAATAAAAAAGGTGACAGGTGTTTGAATTGCATTACCTGAAGATTCAATAAGGTAGTTGTATATCAGGTTTCTCCACTATTTCTTTATTTTCTTTTCTGTGTAACGATGCCACCGTTGATCGGGAAAGTCAATAACATGATTGGTCAGATGATTTGGGCTCCTAATTTCTAAGCAGTAATAAGGTTTTGTTATTTTATGTGTTTGAGGTGTTTAGGACCTCAGTATTTGTTAAATTAGAGCAGCTGTTTTCAGGACGCATCCATAATAACATCACATGACTTCCTCCTCTGTTTAAAAAGAGCGCCGTCACTTGAATATAAACATGTCGTTTTTTGTATTTGCTAAACTGCTATTTTTATTTATTTTTTCACTGAACAAAAGAGGCCAACGTTCTCAAAATGTTCTCTGTTAAAACAGAACTTTACCTGAATAATCAGTCGATTATCTTCTCGATTAATAGATTAATAGTTTTAAAATGTCAGAAAACATTGAAAAATATCAATCAGTGTTTCTTTAGATGAAATCCTCAAACTCACAACCCAAAGATATTCAGCACAGGAATAAAGACACCAAAAAAATATTCACCTTTAAGATGCTAAAATCAGAAAACAGATGAATTAATTATTACAGTAGTCTGCAGTTAATGTAATAATTGATTGTGTTGTGATTATATTGTTGTGGCTCGAGATCAACGGCCATGAAAATAAATGCAACTAATGATTAAATTGTCTTTTTCTGTTCATTTTATGCCACTGTTTTAGTATAAGCCTGAAATGTTTACACAATTAATTTTAACCGATTAATTAATTACCAAATATTAATAATAACCCTTAATAATAATTTAATAGTTGCAGCCCTACCTTTGTCACATTTTGCAGCTGTTGATAATCAGATTTGTACCTTTAATGAGCTCAAAACAGAAAAATAATTTGGCGCTTTTATGTTTGGAGCTTCATCAGGAAAAAGCCTTTAAACTAAAACTTGAAAAGCAAACGTGTCTTTGTTTTTTAGTCTGCCAACATTTCAGCTTTATGTAAGATTATGACCCTGAAAATCAAGAGTCTGGCAGGTTTGATGCAGCTTCTGAAAATCCAGCCCCCACAGTTCAGGGTCAGGATTAACTGCTCTCTTTATCACCGTGTCTTCTGGTTTAACGCTCTCTGAAGGGACAGAAAGTAGATCTACAGGACGTGGACATCTTCATGTATTAAGAAGTGTATTTACTTCCGTCTTCATTCACTAATCTCTGCCCTTCAGTGCAGAGTGCCTCTGCTGTCTCAGATTACAGCTGTATGATGGGTAAATCCCTGCAGCTCACACACATTCAGCAGCTGCAGAGACTCTGCTTGACTTACAGAAAGCTGAAGTGAAAAAAAAACAAAAAAAAACGCTCCGCTCTGCAGATTAAGCCAATTCATCCATCCATGCATCTGTAAGTTCAGGACTAAGGCTGGAACGTATTTTCATCGTCAATCAATCTATTAATCGTTCAGTCAATAGAAAAATAAATTCAGGATGTGGAAACAGTGATGAAAACAGTTTCATCAAGCTGTTTTCATCCCAGTGAATGAAAACTGTTTTAATGATCATCATCAGCTCAAATCATCACGATCAGCTGGTCATGTGGTGACTGTGACAGGTTCAGTGTGAGTATCTCATATAAACTGAGTAAAGATGCAGACCCACTTCATGACAGGCACCAACTGGTGATCCAGCATAAAAATCAAGCAGAAGAGAAAAGACGAGGTGTTTGTCAGGTTATAACTCTTCAAACACTAATTTTAAATATCTTACTTAATAATAAAAAGTCACACTTGTCTTGTAATCGACAGTCTGTAGCCGCTGAAGTTTTACAGTCTGAAATCAGATGAGTCTGATGGATTCATTTCCTTCTCTTTCTTTAAACCGGACAGATTTCGTCCTGCGAGGGGACGGTCCACTTATGGCTGTCATCACAGGGTGAAAGTGAGTGAGAGATGTTAAAAAGGACAGGAGAGGAGGAAGTGGAACGAACGTGGGGGTCAGAGGTCGGCTGGCAAACAGGAAGAAGACTGGCAGCCTGCGTCCTGTTCATCGATGACTTCCTGGTGACACAGCAGCACATATGACAACACTGCAGCTCCCCGAGGTGATAAAACACACCGTTATCCATTTAACAACTCACACACCTAGTGTACAACCTTACTGTGTCACATCTGAATCTGTTTGAACATGTAAAGCTTCAGACATCAGTGTTTGATCTCTATGTCTACGAGTACACAACCATCCAGAACAGTAACTGTAAATGAAGTACAGTGAGATGAATATCATCAATTTGTGTCGTCACAGATCAGATCTTGACTCATTGTATTATGGGATATTTATGGAAAACGTAGTGCACATGCTAATACAGACACACCATACAGAATAAATAGTTGAGGGACAGTCACTGGGATGTAAGGATGCTCCGATTGATATGCCACCAATCATTATCAGGTCTCTATAAAGGCCGATCAGATGAGCTGATGAGCGAGTAAATGTTTGCACAAAAATAGTCATGGAATAAAAAATAAAAACTACATTGGTGGGTATGAAGCTTGTGGATGCTAGCAGTAACTTCATGGTAGGAGTGTCATGTTAATATTAAACTGTAAATCAACTGAAATGAACTTTCAACTGAAATTTCAAGAATCGTATTGAAAGACAGAGTCTGCAATTCTCCCAGTATTTGTTTTTCTCTCTCTCTTCCTCCATCTACTTGCATGTCTGACAAAAAAAAACAACTTCTACAGTCCTTTTAAAAAAGAATTTGAAAATGTAAATAACAGTTGTCAGGGCATCAAACCGATGGTCTGCTGATCTTCACAAATCAAGAATCCATCATCTAACACAAGACAAAACTCTCAGTGAAAAATAAATCTGCCAACTCTCCTGTTTTCCCCAGGTTTCACCCGTATTTCAAGGGCAAAGCCCGACATCCCTCCTGTCCCATTATTTGCACAGCCCTCAAACCTAATTATGAATAATCATTGTAATACACAGATGCATAAGTTTTGTATGTTTCTCTGATGTCAGTCAAGTTGCCAGATCATCTGTATAAAGTATAATCAACATCACGTTATTAAAGTACCAAAAGTAAAAGTGACCCTTAGGCAGAATGGCCCATTTCAGAATTATATGCATTAGCATGTATTACTGACTATAACTATTGATAAATGTACATATGACTTTAATGTAGTGGAGTAAAAAGCAGAATATTACTCTGAATTATAGTGGAGTAAAAGTATGAAGAAGCAGAAAATGAAATACTCAATTTCAGTACAAGTACCTTGAAACAATACTTAATTACAGTACTTGAGTAAATGTACCCGGTAACTTTCCATCACTGACTCTGAACATTACATTTTATTGTTACTAAGGCCACAACTAACGACTTTTTCATTTTCAATTAATCTGTTGATTATTTTCTTGATTTATTGATTAATTATTTGGTCCATAAAATGTCAGAAAATGGTGAAAGATGTTGATCGGTGTTTCTGAAAGCCCAAGATGATGCTAATTACAAAGATATTCAGTTAACTGTCATAAAGGAATAAACCAGAAACCAGAAAATATTCACATTTGAGGAACTGAAATCAGAGAGGTTTTCATAAAAAATAACTCAAGATGATGAATCGATTATCAAAACAGCTGGTGATTAATATAATAGTTGTTGCAGCACAAAGTATGAGATGCTTTAATTTTAGTTTAGCTGATGCTGGTGTCCAAAGTGGCAAAAAAAAATGTGTCCAACAGTAGAAAAATGAGTTCACTTCCTGCATGAAAGACTGAACATAAGAAGGTGAAAGGTCACTGAGTTTACTGACAGGGCAGCTGAAGTTTCAGCTCTTTTCTCAAACACACAGTTGGTCTGTTTCAGTCCAGTTGATCCTGAACTTTACTGTCAGAGTAACCTCCATCCTCTCCTCCACATGTGTCCAAATTTTACTTATTTTCTGCAGTAAAAGTCTGTCGTCTGTCATCAACATTCAGCCCATGTTTCACACAAAGGGAGCTGTCTGCTGAAATGCAAAAGTAGCACTGACAATTTTAGCTGAAACAGCTGATTTCATCACAATCACTTCCCTTTTCATTGGTCCATGTGCAACAATGGAAACCTCGCACATGAACACACACACACACACACACACACACACACACACACACACACACACACACACACACACACGCACACACACAGAAATGCCCCAGATTTCCTCACTGACAGAGTGCACTACAGTACAACAGTTTACATTGTGTCAGTACAACCAGTTGCATCCTGCCAACATGCAATCATTTCTTATTTAAAGAATCCAGGAGAAATTTTTAACTGGTTACAAAATAGGGTTGAACAATAAATCACTGCAATTTTTAAATGACAGGAGGTACAATATTTGACAAAACCCCATTTTCTTTATTACTGTTATTCAGTTATTCAGTTATTGTGGTGCTGCAGAGATGTGCTGACCTACACATCAGATTCTACAGACTGAAGACACCTCTTTGTAGGGCTGCAGCTAATTATTTACATAATCAATTAATCTGTCAATAATTTTTATGATTAATTGATTAGTTGTTTGTTGATAATGATCTTTGATAATGATCAAAGGCTGAAAAATAGATTCAAACGTGGAGCACATGGACATACATGTTCACATGGATCCATGGATCCACATGGATCTGATGAACTATTTTTCAAGTTGGTATCAAGTCTATGCCAAAATTTTGGAAATGTGACTCACTCACTTTTTTACAGGATCAGAGATGCAGTTCTTCTGGACATGACAGGAAGCACACACGCTTTCAAATACTGCAGTCTGCTGTTAAACACCAGAGGAAGGAGAAGAACCCCGACCAGAACTGAACAACAACAACATGGGCAGCAGCAGCTCAGCTTCAACTCATCCAAAAGAAAAAGTAGTGATGCACAGATTGACCCAGTTAAGCCACGGGACGGGCAGGTTCGGATCAGGTTTTTAGAAAATACCACTGGTTATGATGGGCGGGTCAAATGACAAAGCAGCGGTCCTGAGTATTAATGACTTCCAGAAACATTACATGCAACAGTCGTCCTTCTACATTCCTTACTCTTCTCTGTCTCCCTCTCAGTCAAACACACAATGACTGCAGCAGCGCATCCAGTGCGCTCTGTCAGCTCAGCTGATCAGCTGAACAGGTTCAATTTTAAAACTGTGGACTCTGTTCTTTTTCTACACTGTGCAGCCAAACACCAGGCTATAAAATACAGTACAGACCTACAGATGAGAACTACTATTCTGTTAAAATTAGTGGTTAAAATAAGAAAGGAAATATAGAGCATGAGAAAGAAAAGTTTTAGCTATCCTATATAGACCACCTAAGCTTTTGAATATTTTTATTTCTGAACTCTCAACAGTTTATCTACTATTGTCTCCTAATATTATTCTACTGGGGGATTTTAAAGAGAATACTTTTACCAATGATTTTACAGCAAAGTTTGTACTGCTTCAGCTTAACATAATATGTACAAATCCACAGCAAGGGCCATATCCTGGATTTAGTCTGTTGCGCTGGTGTCATACCATATAATATTACCCCTGCCGAGTTGCTCAGTAAATCAAAGGTGCACCGTATCATTTCATACCACAACATCAGAAATGTTAACCCTAATGGCCTTGCCAGTTTAATTACCTCATACCCAGTTCCTGGCCCTTCCTCCTCACTCTTGGATCTCGTGGACTATTATAATAACACTTTATCCTCAGTGCTTGATCCTCTAGCCCCTCTGAAAACACGAGTTTTCTCTTTCACCCACACCGCTCCCTGGTATACGCCTGAACCTGAATGCTCAGGACGCTAGGCCGGCGCCTCCAGTGGCTTTATAAACAAGACTAGACTTGTCATTCATAAACAAATGTATCTCGATCACATACTCCACTATAAAAATGCACTCTCAACAGCCAAAACTTCTTACTATACAAACATCATCAATACAGGTGACAGAAATACCAAAACCTTCTTCTTCACAGTGAAACGACTATTCAACCCTCCAGAAACCAGCATGTATAATATCCTCTCCAGTGAACACTGCTCCAATGTCCACAACCCTCCTTTTCATCCACTGGTACAGTTCCTCCTTCTCTGAAAGTTGCCTTAATCAAACCAACACTGAAAAAACCTGGACTTGACTCTACAGATCAGAACAACTACTGGCCCATTTCTAATCTTCCATTCATCTCAAAAATCATTGAGAAAGTAGCTGCACTTCAACTTCAAAGCTACCTCGAAATCAATAACCTCTTTGAACCGTTCCAATCACTAAACACAGCACAGAAACTGTCCTGGTCAAGATCACCAACGACCTCCTCCAAGCAGCTGATTCTGGTCAGCTCTCTCTCCTCATCCTTGTAGACCTCACCGCTGCCTTTCATACCACATCCCATCAACTCCTCATGGACAGCTAGTATTGGAATCAAGGGCACTGTGTTCAAATGGTTTACATCCTACCTCTCTGACAGATCACAATATAAATCAGAAAGCACCACAGTCCATCACAGAGTTCCACAAGGTTCAGTATTGGGGCCCCTCCTGTTCATTATCTACCTCCTCTTTCTTGGCAATATCTTCTGGGATTATGGTAATTATGGTAATTATTTTCATTCCTACACTTGATGACACACAGCTTTACGTAACCACAAACCCCACCTCTACCCCCCCAACTTCTATTCTCACTCTTGTCTGGTATTAAATCAGCTATTGAGAATCATGGAAATTGAGTAGTATTGGTGCCGATTACTAAATTTCTGGCATCATGACATCTTAAGGCTGCAACTAATGATTATTTTAATTGCTGATTAATCTATTGATTATTTTCTAGTTGTTTAGTCCATAAAATATCAGAAAACGGTGAAAAATAAGATGGAACGTCCAACATTTCATCTAAATATTTCTGTACAAAATAACCAACAGCCCTGATAATAACAGGTTCCTAAATGTTCCGTCGTCTCATTCCTCTGCAGAGTTCATTATTCTCCTTCTTCTCTGACTCACTGTGGCACGTTTTAGCCCCCCAGCTCAGGATGACATTAACGTCCTGTATTGGTGCAGGGTCAAAAAGCAAACTGATGTGATGTAATGTTCTAAGTCTCTCCACGGTGTTTGGAGCTCTGTTCAGCTTCCATAATTAAATTGTTGTTATTGGTTTAAGGGAAAATTACGTGAGCGGATGAGTCATTTCCTGCAGAGTGTATGTGTCTGTCAACAGGTGGCTGGTTTCGTCTCTCTGGTCTTTGTGGTCAATCTTTTAGCAGAAGACACGACGAAGACACATCTGTCAAGTCTGCTGTGTAAGCACCATACAACACACTATGAGAAAACTGGAGTCCGTACACAGAATAAAACTAAAGTCATTACGGTAAAATAGCTCAACAACTACCAGACAGACTGTCATGAAATGTTGTTTAGAAATTTATCTTCCCCAGAGGATGAATCCCACTGACTTTGGTGATGCTCTGACTTTTCCTCTAGCGCCACCATGAGGTTGACATTTCTGGTTTTGAATAGAGCTGCACAATTTATCTCAATATCACTGAAATCGAAATATGGTCAAAATCGCAGAACCACAACCAATTATTTTTAGTAAAAATGAAAATCTTGGTGCAAAAATTATCATTCCCACAATTTCAGTCAAAATAATCACAATATGACTTATTTACCATGTTGTGCAGCCCGAGGTTTGCCATCATCAAATGCCATCATCAGGTCAACATTTGAAGGTTTCCAATACTTTGGTTTACAATAAATTACCTCCACAACTAATGACATACCCATCAGTCTCAGCTGGACTTTGTGTTTTGTTCTGATTAGCTAATATTCACATGCTAAGATACTAGAAGCCATAAAAGGTAAGAAAACTGTTTTAAAAAATAGTTTTCACTGTCTTTACAAAGACAAATTTACCTCAGTCACACCATTCATGGACTGATGAACATACTGTACACCAAAATCATGTACATTCCCACATAAGCTGCTGTATTATTATCTATATTTTTCAGCAGGAAACTCAGAGCCAGATGGCAGGTAGTTTGTTTATTTAAATCACACCTAAAGCCGAAGCAGAAGCACTGAAATAGTTTTCTACCAAACCGTTCAGTCAGGGTTGTAGTAAAGGGGAAGTGAGAAGGCCTGAGAGGAAGTCCCTCTTTCTCAACTCCACCAAATGAGGTCTTTATTAATACTGAAAACAGCTGCTGAAACCTGCATCACTTGTCCGATGTCACCCGTGGTTTGACTTTAAACCACTCACCTGCTGCTGAAACCTGAATAATGTGTCATTTGCCATCTCTGTGCCCACTTCAGCCTCATCAGTCTGACTACATGGTCAACTTAGAGACAGGAAAAGACCTCAGTGTCCACAGAACCTTGAGTCTGTCTACTGAAAATGACATTATTGATAACAGAGGAGATAAAGGGTTAACACTGGGTGTGAGTGTAACACAGTCACATGTGGAAATGGGGCCACAGACTTCGCAGGTGCAGCCTAATTAAAACTGACTGTGGCTGCTGCTGCTGCTGCGTTCTGGTCGGCTGAAACAGAATCAAACACATATAGTAACCAACCAGAGTCTAGACCTGCATTATTCAAGAGTTTTAAATTAAATGTCTGCTAGTTTGACCCTATGAGGACACCACTGAAACACAGTCCAGACTACAAACCTGATGGTCAATACCCCAGGCAACTTCAACTTTATTTGTCCCTTAAGGGCAAGTGGTTTTACAGCAAGACAAATACAAACAAAAGACACATAAAAAGCCCACATACATCATTGAACAGGAGGAGATATCAGCACTGATCGTTGTGGGGTCAGGAAAACAAAAGGTGGCTCAAGGTTGACCTGACATCCCCAGTACAGACAAAAAAGATCTGAAGTTTTTTAGGTGATTTTTGCTGCTGCTCCACAACACACTCTCATCCAGCAGCATGGGAAACGCCCACTGAGCCGGACCATCAGTGCTCTGAGCTGGGTGAGGAGTGAGAGGAAAACAGCCTGCAGAGTCACACTCTTTTCATGCTGTGAATTAAGGATTTCATTCGACTGAACCAGAGTTGTTGATTGGTGGAAGAGTGGACGACTAACAAAGATGGTTTTGAGGAGTTTAAGGAGTTTGAGGAAGATATCGGCAATCACTGATAGATGGGCTGAGGATGGTTGGTTGGAAAATTCTACCATATTGCAGAGTCCTAATTTATGGAATTTCAAAAATCCTTCAGACTGCCTGTCCAAATCTGTTATTTAGCACAGATTGATTTTACAAAAGCTGAACGGGCAGAAAACACACAAAATGTGATTTTTGCAAATTCGATCTGAGGGTCAACAAACCCAGAGTCAGGGCCAACAAGTTCACAGTCAAGACGACCAAGTCAAGTCCAACAAGTCCTAAATCAGGACCAACAAGTTCCTAGCCCAACAAGTCAAGGCCAACAACATCCAGGATTGGGACATTACTTTCTGTCTCTGGCCTATGAGGTTAGGACTGTCCATGTCTGCTCTCATTGGCTGTAGCTGTTCAGGCTCCTCGAGTTGTACCGACACAACCAGATATCAAACCCGCTGGTCCGTCTGGGCGTCGGCGAGGCATCACTGAGCTCTGGGTCACGTCTTTGAACAGTTCACACATCGCCCACCTTGTTAAAAGGGGCGAGCGCTGAGTCATCTCTGATCTGGGGGCTTTTGTCAGCAATATCCAAAAGTTGGCAGCAAGTGGAAAAACAGCTGCGGCAACGCCTATGCCATTGCCACAGCAACCCCTGCAGAGGTTGTTGATGTTTGGAAAAACAAATCTGATTTGATCATTTGCAAATAACATGTGGACAGTCTGTCTTAAAGACCTGATTTGAATAACAAATCTGATTTATCTGCAGGCTGAACAAAGCAAAAGATCCTTGATCATTTCTGTATTTCTCACAGATACTGTGTGCATCACCTTTGTAAAGAAATATGTTTTTCTCACAGCAAACATTTTATTAAAAAATGTCCCTTGTGTTTCTGCACCACTCTCATATTATTGTTTGTGTGCAGTCCTACCTGAGAAGCTGTCAGGGTCTTTAGGTCTAGTTTTGACAGTTCTTTGAAAAGCTGCCACAGGACGTCAGTGGTGCTGTGAGGAAGAGAAATAGAGCTCTCAATTTGCAGTTTGTCAGCGAGTGAAGCGTGTGGCTCAGTAAGACGCTGCAGAGGAGGAAGAACGGTAGAAAGAGAGGGAGGTTTTTGTCACTGTGAAGTGAAGGTGACATCTCCACCACAAAAACACAGCAGGGATGTGTGTTTGTCTGTGTGTGCGTTTATCTGTGTGTGTCAGAGCTCTCTCTGTGTGTGTGTGTGTGTGTGTGTGTGTGTGTGTGTGTGTGTGTGTGTGTGTGTGTGTGTGTGTGTGTGTGTGTCAGAGCAGTGTGTGAGCTGGTACGGGGGGTCATGGATCACAACAACTCTTTGTCTGCTCTGCAGCACATCATCTCCTCGTCCACCAGAGACTGACATCGTCTCTCAACACATTCAATGAGCACATTATAAATGACATCACTGCTGGCAGAGTCACATGATCAATTCAAACTGCACAGAGGAGAGGATGTCATAACAGAAACAAACGCCTGCACAAGGTGATGTGATTCAGAACAGCAGCCCGGAAATAAATAAGTGGAAGCTGCAGCACTGAGTGCTGAAAACAACATGGAAACATCGAGTCATTCAACAGAAAATTAACTGATTTTTATTTTGGTCACTAATAAATTGGTTTAATAAGTACACGAGTTAAGTTCGTAAAATAAGTATGCTAAGTAAAAAAGTACATAAGTAATGCCATTAATAATACCCAAGAATATCAAGAAAAAGAATATCAAGTTTTTTGTTGTGTTGTCTGGTGATCTCTGAGGCTGTGTTCAGTCCTGATCCAGGCAGGTTCACTGGGAGGCTGCTGAGCCCAGGTCAGTTACCTGCTAACAGTCACAGCTAACAGTCACAGCTAGCTACTTTAGCAACAAGGAAGCTAAAGCCATCATTCTGTCAAGAAAAACTGTAAACCACAGAGTTGAAGCTAAGAGGAGAAACCAGCAAATATTTTAACCATAAAAAAGATTTTTAAAAATTAGTGAATAACATTATGAAGTATTTTTGTATAGTGAGGCCACCAGAAACTCTCCAGGGGCATCATAAAAAAGAAAGCAAGAAATTAGACACAAATTTAGCGTACACCCCAAAATGTTGGATGCATCATCAAAATTTTTAAGTGTTTTCAGGGAAACTCCAAAATACTATTAATGATACCTAAGAATAGATAGAAAATTACTTTTCTATTGGGCCAGGTACTGATGTATAGCACAATAATATGCATAAAAATGTGATAAAAACACTTAAACATCGACTTTGACTTCATGGCAACTTTAAATAAGTTAAACCTTCTACAAAGAACTTTCATATTTCGTTAATTTTGACAGACAATAATAACTTTTACTTATGTAGGTCATATAGAGGAATCTGTATTAAACTGAGACATAACCAGTTAAAAACTCACTGTAGTAGATTTGAGTAAAGGTTCCCCCCTCAGAAGTCAAAAATGTTTCACGCCCCTCCACATTGCACAATTACAAACCACATGATCAACAAACTCCTGTTCATCTATTTCCCCTTCATAAATCATATTCATTTAACTTTATATCACTATATTTCTCCCCTGGTCCTCCACGACTAACCCGACCCGTCAGCTGGTTTGTTCCACAGAACCATGTCGGAAGCCGTCCATACAAACTGCTTGGAAAAAGGCAGGAACTTTCAAAAAACACTTGGCAGGTGATTGGATGAACCATCTTTCTATTACATGTAACACAGGCTAAATTCAACCAATCAGATCAAACTCTTTTGCTGAAGCCAGTTGACAGAAGAGTGAAAACATCTTTTCCATCAATTAAAGCCTTCAGCGTTGTTCTTTGCTCTTCTTTCAGTGAAGAAATTCTCTCCAGTTCTGATATAACTGATGCTATCACAGTATCTATGCTAACCTCTTCAGGAGCCGTCATTGTTTGTTAAAAACGAGTCGTTTCCATGGACGCTTCTCGCTGTCGGTGCATCTAAAACCGCAGCTGATAGCTTGGAGCCTGGCAAGATGGATTCTTGCATGATTTCGCTAATAAAAAATAACTTAGTTAAGTAAAGCAAGAGCCAAAGGTGAAACTGTTCCAAAGTGTGAACTATGCATGCCATCAGATCGTAGATAGTATATGCATACAACAACATTATTACATAGTGTGTTATTGTGATCTATATGTAGCTATAGGATTTAGCACTGCACACAGGGACAAAACTTCTGCTAACAGCATGTCTGAGCACACAGCTGCCTGACCTAAAAACCTAAACTCGTCAGTAATGACAATAACTGTTTGTTTCAGATGTTTGTAAGATGCAGTTTCTTTAATAAATGCATAAGTTTGTATTAAAGCCACCAGCAAAACCACAAACTTCCCCCATAAAGGAAAAAAAACCCTTTTACCTTTTTAGCAGAAGTAAGGATTGTGGATGGAACAGAGAAACACTCACACGGGAAAAACCAGTCATAAAATTACTGACACAATAATGTCTACTGGCATGAGACATAAAAAATTAGTAATATCACTTTTGTTTGAGAAATGTCACACGAGCTGTTCCTGGAAACTACAGGTGATGACATGTGTGTAAACCTGTCTGCTTTCATCACTAACAGCTCTCTAAAACTTTTGTTTATGTGACAACTACTTCCTCTCCGAGCTGACGTTGTCGTTTAGTTTCGATATCTCTGAGAACTCATACTGTTCAGTGAAGCTTTACTCTGACTGCAACACTGCAGGAAACCCCAGAGTGAGTCTTCAACCAGTTTCAGTTTAACTAACGAAGGCGACACATTGTGGGGAATTCCAGCGGTGGATTCAGTCCAACAGCAAACAGTGATGTATTCATCACCTCATCCAAACAGCAGGTCAATGGAGGAAGAACAAAAAGCCCATTTGCACTCTTTCTGTGGGCATGTTTCACCTTGTACCGCTGCACTAATGCAGATGTGTGTCATGTTCAAAGTGACATGGAAATGTTCAGGGTTCAACTTTCCCTGAAACACAATATGAAACCATCCATCCATCCATTGTCTTCCACTCATTCTGTCACAAAAAGACTGTGTTGGGGCTGCAAAATTAATCGCAATATTAGTTGTAAGTTGTAATTTTGCAATTTCTTTAAAAAAGAAAAAAATGTGTGTAATGCAGAACTGATCATTTCCATTGATCATATCACATATCGCAATTACAGTCAAAATAATCACAATATATTTTTCTTTTACTAAAACATAAACATAAATACAACATAAATAAATATAAATAAATAAACAAAAATAAATAAAATACAAGTGGCCTGAGTCATTATTCACACAAGAAAATGTTCACATGAACACGAAGGGCTGCATGTCTGAGGTGGCCTTTAATGTCTGTCATTCACGGATAAAAGATAATAGTCTTCAAAACTATTTCAAGGAGCTTTTACTTATGAAACAGTCTTGATATTATATAGATGTCTCCACATGACCAACACAAGTTAACAAGACCATGAGAGAGAAGATCAGCTGTTTCTATATTGTTAATATAATGTCTGCCACCAGGTCAGATCAGATCTTGATACGAGAAATGAGCCTGTTAACATTTTCTCAGCTGAAATTACAGTGAAATTATTCTCTGAGTTCAGAGAATATTACAATGAAAAAACTACAGCATTTGTCCGCAGGGGCCTCTAAAATCAATACAAAAAAAAGAAAGTTCCTTGTAGTATGTTTGAAGAATATAAATACTGTGTCATGGTGTGTTCAGTCCTGCAGGCTGTGTTGACTGTACTTCCCGCTCTGCTGTCCTGAGTACTCAGACGGTGTCTGGAAGTTTTGGGGCCCTCGGTGCATGCCGTCTCAGAAATGCTAAAATCATGTTGTGCTATTTAAAGCTTCAACAGTGAACTCAGACCACTGGGACAGTTTGTGAAGCTCTCTGCTGATCTCTGAACTCAGACTGAGCTCCTGGAAACGTCTCTAACAGCAACACTCCACTGTCTCTGCAGTAAACAGTAATCATCATGCAGGAGTGAGAGGACGACCTGGATTATTACAGTCATTGAGGAGGAGGAGGAGGAGGAGGAGGAGGAGGAGGAGGACCTGTGTCTGGCTGCATAAAACACCTTAAATTAGTCTCTTAAAACTACTATAAAGATGTTGAATACCTGTTGTCTGTATGTGATATATCAGAAAACAAGCCCAACAGCAAGGAGACTGTCTGTTTCTGTATAGATGAGCCGATCCTATGTATCTGTAGGACAGTTTACTTACTTTTAACTCCCCAAAGTTCCTTTTTTCCCTCCAAACCCCGTCCTTTCTGAGGACATTCAAATAAACAGGCTGCTGTGGAGCATATAAAAGGTGCCGCTTCTTCTCAACCTCGTTAATTAATCCCTCGTCCTCCCTTTGACTGCTTTGATGAGGGGAGACACAAACGTACAGGATATCACGTCCATTTTAAACAGATAAAACAGGTTGGAGGTGAAGGTCAAACTTGTCTGAGAGATTTTTCAGCCTGTTGTTCTGACGCACGAAGCAGGTCAGGACGTCCTCGCTTAGGAAAACTGAACCAATCAGCTGTTCACTCGCTCATTCACATCACCTCCAGTTAGGTAAGTGGTATGAGACAGCTGTGCTCTTTAATGTTGCTATGGTTAGTTTTCAAGCACACCTGCCAACCAATCAGAAAAGACTATCCACACATACCATGGTATAAAGTGTATTTAAGCAGCAGCATGAACAAATACACCCAAGCAGAAGACGAGACAAAGAGCAACAGTTGAAATCAATGGAAGCAATCTGCTGTGAAACAACCCATAGATGAAATAATTAAGAAATATGAAAATCTTACTATGACAGCAAGAAAAGCAACAAAAACATCAACTGGAGTCGAATAGAAACTACTGAGTTCTGAGTACTTTTAAGGAAAATGGTCACCAAGAACCTCCTAACAGAACATGAGGAACATTTAGCTCAGAGTAAACACTTCCCCTTACAACATCATAAGGAAATCCTTATGGTGAGTTTATGGAGCTCATTTTTTCCTGAGGCATCCTGAGGCGGAGATTTAAGGGAAACCGTAGCCTAAGTGGTTTTATGCAGCCGTGCACTGGATTGTCATTACAGACAGACACAGAGAGCAGAGCTGAAAGTGGAGGAGCTGAAGCGACGGCCTGCAGACTCCTGAAGGAGATTTAAATATCTGGAGTCTATATTTAGAGCGTCCACAGAGCACCGGCTCACTTTATGAACAGCAGCATCAGGAGGACTGAGAGGACACGCAGACGGTTTCCAAAATTAATTCACACGTGATGATGTAAACAACAACCAGAGGAATAAACAAACACAAACACACACACAGAGTGAGGGACAGACAGGAAGCTGATAAACAGAACTACACAGTCATATTTATAGATCCAACACTTGTCTGTATTTCCATGTGTGTTTTCTAACATGTTCTACATGTTCTACTGCAGGAACTGTCAGTCATGATGGTTGATGTAAAATCTGACTACAAACTATTTTCTTCTGTTTCCTAAATGCTCATTAATCTCTACACAAGAGGAAACATAACTGAAGATTTATAACAAAAGTATTATTAAGCTTTCCATATAAAAATTAAAAAAAAATTCAAAGCCTGAGTTTTTAAAAAATGCTTAATAATATATATTTTAAATATATTTCTGGATTGTTCAAGCATTTAAACGATAAATGTTTTTGCTAATAAGATTTTTGTAGACCAGTAGCTAAATGCTAATGTCAGCATGCTAACAACCTCTCAATGATAATGCTAACATGCTAATGTTTTGCAGGTATAATGTTTCAAGCTGAGGCTGATGGGAATGTCATTAGTTTGCAGCCAGTTTGCAGAACTGATGACGGAGCCAGATGAAAATTATAATTCATCCTGAGGGAAATACGAAGGTCTGAACCACACATCAAATCAAAAACACGTATTTTTCTCCGGGCCTGTAGTGCTGTTTATCCATCTAGATAGTTCTGGTATGAGATGCAGAGTTTTAGAGATTGGCTGAGACTTCTCTACAATATACTCAAACCTTGTTGTGTGTTTCATGTAGGAACTTTTTTCCTTCTGCAAGAGACTCTACCAGAACTACTTTATTTTTGCAGCAGAAACTACAGAACAACTTTCTTTTTGTAGTAGAACCTACCAGAACTACTTTCTACGAGAGAGAAATTAGTTCCTACATGATGGCTGCTGTCTCTATAACTCAGTAATTCACACCAGAACAATCCAGATTGATAAATAGCTCTAGAGGTAACAGAATAAGTATGTATTTTTGATTTTGGGGTGACGTTTCCCCATGAAAATAGATACTACACAGAAATTGAACCAGGGAACTGTTCAGCTGAGGTGGTGAGATACACAGATCTTTCATTTAGTCTAAACAACTGACACACTCAATAGCTAATTCATTAAAACAAGCAACAAATGCTGTTTGAAATTCTTCCTCTGCTCTTTTCCCATAAATAATGATGCTTTATTTTATAAAAGTGTATTGAGTGTATTTCAGTTCATACAAGGTGGACTGCTGTCATCAGGGGACCTCATATTGTTTTATAGCTGAGTATAAAACAGTGTGAGTAACCCTGAGGAGAATAATACAGTAGTCCGTTCATCATTCATGTAGTCTCTGAATGTTAAAAGGAAAAATAAAAATAACATTATTATAGGTTTACAGTGTAGAGATGGAGGACACAGGACAAAAGACAGAGTCAGGGATGGATCAAACTGCTGCAGAGGGATTTCAATGGACATCCTGAAACTGGATCTCAGCATATAAACTCTGAGTGTGTGTGTGTGTGTGTGTGTGTGTGTGTGTGTGTGTGTGTGTGTGTGTGTGTGTGTGTGTGTGTGTGTGTGTGTGAGGATGCAGGTCAAGGTGGCCTGTGGAGATTTGCAAGATCAGCAATAAGCAGGATGGCAGGTGGAGGAAGTGTTCAGATTCTGAAGTAAAAGTCCTGCATCTGGATTGTATTTTAAGTTAAAGTATGAGCAAAATTTTTGAACTGATAATGTTAAACACTGACTGATAAAATACTGTGTGTATTTAAACTAATTTGAAGCTGACAATCATTGTCCAAAATCACAAAATTATATTTTGAATGCTGCTGAAATGTGTCGCACTTTGTGCCATGCAGTACAAACACTGAACATTAACCTACAAAACATGATACAGCTCACTAAAAGCTTATGGCTAACGTTAGCAGTGCTAGCAGCAGCAGCTGCTCTGCTTGCAAGTTAATGTCACATCACTCCAGTCAGGCTGTTATATACCAGTTTATTCTGACACAGCCTACATTCAGCCTTATTTTCATTTTCTAGATTAAAACACTGACAAACTGCGCTGGTTTTATGAGCATAACATCTTAGAGACAACAGTTAACTGGCATTGTGCATTACACATAAATGTCACGTTTCTGTAATATGTGACAGGTGTGCACTGTGCTGCATGTGAGTGAGTCTGGCAGAGCAGCAAGAAAATACTGAGCAATATTCTGTCACAGATGGTGGCTGAGGACGGAGGCCGGCTGCAGGCCAACATGACTGAGGGCTACTGAACACACAAACACACACACACTACAAACACACACTCACAGTTGTGTTTCCATCACAGTCACACACACAAACACACTTCACTTTCAAGTCATTTCACAGATGATCTCATCCAAAGTGCAGTACGACGAGGTCGAGAACAGAGTCTGTTTAAATCCAGCAGGACCAACAACTGACAGTAAACAGGTCAGAGGTCACATGACCACGACAAGTGACAACAGACGCCAAAGCTTTTCAATCAAACCTCCGCTCCACTGACAACATTTACAGGCTTAATTTCCCACTATTATTCAGAATATGACAATATTTTGAATTTGATACAGGTCATGGTCAGGATATTCTGAGTCACACTTTATTCTGAATGGAGAATTTTCTGATTAAGACACATGAGACATTTTGATATTATTCAGGTTTTAGGAGCACTCTTTGTTCATTCACAACATGCATCTCACAAATGTCATGGGCGGAGCTAAGCTCAGTTTGCAGCATAGGTTCTGCTGCAAGGTAATGTTGAGGGAGAACTTGTTTTGGTGGAACATTTGCACATCGGGAGGCAAGCTCTAGTATTCAAATTATTACATCACTGCATAACAAAAGCTAACAGCTGTTAGCTTGTTTATTTTTGTACCATTAGCATCCCAGGTGCTGATTTGCTGTTTCAGCATGTAGGTTGCAGCTCAGAGGTTGTTCTTGTTTTCAGGGGATAGATAGCTAGCGGATGCTGTGATGTTGCTTGAAGCAAGCAACCAATGGCAGGGCTTACACCAGCAGTGTGCATCCTGTAAGTCAGACTAGGCTGGGCTAGAAATGCATGCACTAAAGAAAGGCCTGCATTTCTGGTTGGGAGGAGAGACACACCTACTAGAAGGATTATTTCAGGAAAACACTGTGAATATGACTAAAATGATGAAGCATCTCATAAAGCATGAAGAAAACTTCAGGGTGGACAGCTGCTGCATGTAAAGAAGGTACTGAATACTCTAACTGAAATAAGTATGAGTCTATTGATATCAGTGTCACTTAAAGTCAGGGCCACACTGCAGGATTTTAGCCCAACGTACCACCGACAAATTCTGGAGATCGCCAACGAAACCCCCCTGATTAGACAGGGAGACAGAGGAGGGAGAGAAGGAAGAGCAGCAGACAGTGAAGCCCAAACAGAGACCTACAACTTTCACAGTCATACCTAAAAATTAGCAAAAAGTTATTATAAAGCCACATTTGTGGCTGTAAAGTCATACAGCGGTTAAAACAAGCTCCACCTCCAGCAGCGCTGAAGCAACTCTGTGGACACACACAACTCTGATTGGGCAAGAAAACAGCATGCTACACACTGATGCTTCAGTATTAATAATCTAATGTCACTTCTGCTGTTTGTTTTCATGACAAAACGTAGTTTCAGTGTTTCCTCTACATGCAACTAGAAGTGATGATGTGACTATGACTTTTTTTGACAAGGAGGAACTAAGATCAGATTATTTTCAGGGTAACAATTATTTTTATAGTTGATTATTTTCTCAATTAATTAATTAATATTTGTTTGTTTTAAAGATGACTTCCTCAAATGTCTTGTTTTACTCATAACCCAAAGAGTTTGCTGTCACAGAGGTCTTTTTTACTTTAAAAAATACTCAAACCAATTAATTTACCGATTATCAAAATAGTTGATGATTAATTTAATAATCGATTAATAGTTGCAGCTCTACAGTGAAAACGGAGCCCCTTTTCTCTCTGAGCTGCTACAATTAATGGATTGTTAATCAATTATTTAATTAATGTGTAGCTATTCTGATACTTGATTGTTTTCAGCAATTTAAGAACAGTCAAAATTCTCTTGTTCCAGCTTCTTAAATGTGAACATTTCTGTAGTTTTTACTCGTTGATGACATTAAACTGAATATTTTTGGCTTATGAGTAAAACAAGACATTTGAAGACGTCATCTTGGACTCTGGGAAACTCTGATCAATATTTTTCACCATTTTCTGACATTTACTAGACCAAACAACTAATCAGTTAATCGAGAAAATAATCAACAGATGAATCAATGATGCAAATAATCATTAGTTGCAGCTCTAGATATTTGTGAGGCATTTTAAAGATTTCCATCTTCAGTATGGGCCAGTGAACTTGGAGCACTAACATGTTGTTGGTTCAGTCTGCTCATGAGATTTACTAAAGAGAAACACCTGATTTATCCTTTAAATGAGATCAGTTCTTATTCAGAAAAGTAGCAACTGTAAAAACAAAAGGCCTCATGATAAAAAAGTGAAAATACTCCAATACTCCTCCCTCACTCTATGTGCACACCCTTCACAAAGTATCCATGACATAATACCAGAAATTCGTAGTGGGTGTGTTGAGGTCCTCAGAGACTTATGAACTTTGAGGAGTCCCCGTTTGTCCAAATATATATCTCTGCCTGCGAGTCTGTCGTGGATGTTGCGTAATCTCCAGAAAACAAGAGTCAGTGAACGCAGCACAGCAGGAATGTAGAGGAGCGGGTCTGCAGGAGAGACTGTTGATGGAACGGTTGATTTTAGACTTTGTGTTTCCTCCCACTGAGCACAGACATGCAGGACAGCTGAACTGGAAATGTGTTTGTCTGTCTGAGCTGCCTCGCTCCCAGTGCATGCTGGGACATGCTGCAGCCCCCTGCCACCCTGAACAGGACCATCTGGTGCTGAGCGTGGATGGAAAGATGTTGCATTGCATCATGTTGTGAAGGTGTTTGCTGTTCATCAGCTGACGCAGGGCTGCAACTAACGAATATTTTCATAGTCGATTGATTGGTTGGTTATTTTCTTGATTAACTGATTGATAGTTGTTTGTCTTAAAATGACAGAAAATAGGGAAAAAATGTCGATCAGTGTTTCCCAAAGTACAAGATGATGTCCTTAAATGTCTCATTTTATTACCAACTCAGTGATAACAAATAACATTTCGGTTTAATTTCATAAAGGAGTAAAAAAAAAAACCATTCACAGTTAAGAGTCAAACCAAAACTGAAACAAGAGAAGAACAATGAAGACTGAATAAAACACGTAGCTGCAAACACTACAAATATGGAGAGATTTGAGATGGGAATTTGTAATTTATTCAATAAATTTTTGATGTTTTATTTGATAATATAAGATTTTCTTGCTGTTGATAAGGACAGAGGCACAGCATGGATGCATGTCGGTCTTGTGTAAACAGTGCTTTTAAAATTAGCCTCCATCTGATGGGAAAATATTAAAAACAGTTTCTCTTTCTGCATCTAAAACTTCTCTTTTCCCTGGGGACCCTGAAGCGTCCTCCAGTATCACACTGTCTGTCTCCACCGTGCAGCCACTAATTCTTTACAAGAGGCGACACGTCCTCACAGTGTTATCTCAGGTATCCTGCTGTCTGCCTGCTGCGTTACTGCTCACCTGCAGTGTGTGTCAGACGTCCTGCTCGCTGAGTGTCGCCATGTTTCACACAACAAACCTACAGCTGTTTTACCTTTAGGCTGAACCGCAGAGGAAACTCATACAAGATTCACACAGACGTCCTGGTCCAAACTCCTTTAACAAAACCAGTAATTTTAGCTCACAGAACACAGATGTTGGTCTATCGCTGCCTCCATCTGTGAGTTTGTTTGTGTTGTTGTGACTGATGAACTTGAACTAACTTTTAACACTGAAGTCACACACAACCTAACAGATGGAGGCAGCAGCAGACCAACAACTCCTGTGTTCTGTGAGCTAAAATTACTGATTTTTTCAATGGAGTTTGGTGGTTTTGCAGACAGCGATATTTGGCTTCTGTGGTTTCCTGTCAGAAAATTTCAGAACAGTCAGTTTCCATGACGGAAACATCTTATATTATGTTGGACACAACTCCTCATTGAAGAACCAACATGACATCTCACCTTCAGATAAACAAAAGAGAACAGGATTTTCCAGTTGATCAAACAGATGGTTCCTTAAATCCCCGTATTCAAGACAATGAAACAGAAAGTGATAGTCGTCCTCAACAACACCAAGAACTCAGAACTCATGTACGTTACTCTTCAGGGAACTTTTATATCTGTCTGCTTCAACAGCCAGTGGTACCAGTTCTAAACTGAGCACGTAGAGACCTCTGTTCTCTCTTCAGGTTCTATGTGGAACTCTCTTCTTTGATTTGAATGTATTTTCTGAGCTTTGGTTTAGACCAGATCTCTTCTCTCCATCGGTCTTTATGGATCTTTAGTAGTTTTTCTTTGACTATATTTATATTACACTGCAAACTGTTCCTGAACATAAAATTTTAATCAGAAAAAGAAAATAATACGGAAACCTCTTTTGCCAGAAGATTAAGATGAGTTCTATCCCAGTTAAAGAGGCTTCTGGTCGTCCTCTTCACAACCAAACTATTTCACATCTTTGCTTCACAAGACACGACACCCATCCCATGTCCTGTTGTGTAAACAACTGCCTGCGTAGTGAAGCGAACTGTTCACGACATGGCCACTTGTCTACACTTTTTACTGCACAACACCACTAGAGGGCACAACAGAGAACTCAGATCATAAACTGCCCATAAAAACAAAAGAAAGAAAAGGAGTTTATCCATCATCTTCCACCGTGCACGTACATAGAGGTGAGGGGAGTTGCTGACTCGTTCAGTGAGCCTGTCCTCAAAACTTTCCACCACTGTTGTTGCTGGTGACGTATTTCCTGACCCCTGACCCTGTCGCTGCATTCTGCCCCTAATGGTCATGTGTGTATTGCATCTTGCAGACGCATAGCATTAATAATTTTTGAGGATGTGCACAACCGACACTCCAAATGGACGCAGGATACGTGAGACAGACGTCATGCGAACGCATCATTAAAAGCAAGTATATCTCCACCCTCAGCTGTATATGTGTTAAGACCATGAAAGCACCTCATGACTCAAATCTGAGTAACACTACTGTCAGGGCTGTCATCAAAACCACACACTGCTGCAGCATAAAATAACACTGAAAATTATAACTGCAAACAAATAAAAACAGTTTGTGCAGGGGCAAGTAAAAACTGGTAGATTTCTGAAAAATAAAAACCATTAATGTTGCTGATCCTCCAGCAGGAATCACTGGTCAGAGAACTACAGCACAGTGACAGACAGACAGACAGACAGACAGACAGACAGTGACTGACTGACTGAGCCTCCTGTGAAGCTTCACTCAGACAGCTCTCAGTCTGCAGGAATCCACTGAGGCTGATGGAGCGAGCTGCACTGCAACAAACAGGCCCGAGCAGCTGCTGGACATTTAAACCTGAACCCCCCCAAATTTAACCCAGCGGGTTCCATTATCGGACGCGGACTCTGCTCGGTTTAACTCAAATTATTTAAAGAGAAAACATCAACCACTTTAAATCATTTTCAATAAGCCTGAGTATAACAGTCGGTACAATCCGTGTGTTGTCGTGCTCTGCGTCAGTTGATCGTGAGACGACCGGTGCGACGCGATGGAGCCCCTCGGAGTCACACAGTCACCTGGTTCCATTATCGGACGCAGGCTCAGACCCGCCTGTGCTTCTGCTCATACTTCGTGTCTTGTCCGATTTGGAGCATTTTCTTTAAAATAAGACTAGCGACTGTTATAATTGACCACCAGGAACAAGCTGTTCTCCTCTAGCGCTTGTATAGTTTGAAACTGAATCGAAACAGGGAATAATGTATATGAAAAATAGCCAAACGTGCCAACGTGAGCGGTATTCATACAAAAAAACGCATAAAAACAAATCGTGTTTGTGTGATTTGACGGTGTTATTGTGGTGTTAAAATATTTCGGAGAGAACCGAAAGAAGCGCTTCCCTCGGAGGCGTGTCCGATAATGGACGCACCGAGCTTCCCGTTAACAGACGTGCCTTTTAACGTTCGTTAGCTGGTCGCGTTAGCTAACGTTAGCTCAGCGGGCGGTTAGTTTCTCACCGTTACCGTCGCCGTGTCCGTTAAAGACGTGAATAAACTGCGTAAATGTGTAATAATGTTGTTCGTACCTTGTTGTCTCTGCTGGTTGTTCCCACAGACAGCTGGAAGGATCATGTTTAGGTCATTCTCTCACATGTGACGTCCATGTTTGCTGTCTGCTGAGGAGCCGCAGCGGCCGTCAAGCTAGCGACGACACTACTGGCTGCTTCCGGTGACCGCCTTCAAAATAAAGGTCTGATTCAGCGCGTTTTAAAACAGATTCAAACTGCAAAATTGGAGCATTAAGACAAAACGCTTTCTTACCTTAAAATAACAATAACAACACAAAAAGATAAGAACACCACTTCCCCCCATCAAACACCAGTATATACAGGGTTGGGTTAGATTACTTTGAAATGTAGTCAGTTACTGAAAACAAATGGCCTAAAATAAGATAATATAAGATAAACTGTATTGATCCCACACTAGAGAATTTCACACATTACAGCAGCTCAAATAAGTTGAAAAAGGGGAAAGTGATAAATAAATATAAAAGAATTAAAAAATATAGAATATAAAGTATTAAATTTAACAAACGGTACACTCAGAACTATATGAACTATGCACCTTTCACTTATACAGACATATTGATATGGATATATGCACAGATATATGGATATATAATTGTGCAAGATAATTGCACACATGGTGCAAACTTGAGAGGAGTAATTTATGGATAATTACAATATGAATTAGATAATTATTCATTAAAAAATAATCTCTGACATTGTAACTATAATCTAATTACACATTTTTCAAATGTAATATTTTCTGATTATGGTTATTTATTCATCTGATTATGTAATCTCGATTACATGTAATCCAGTAATACCTAACCATTTACAGAAACAGTTATTTTAACATCAGAAAACACACAAAATAAAAGTCAGCAGAACGGCCTTGGTTCGTCTTTGATAGTTGAAGGTTGTATTAAAGTACAGATTATCCTAAACAGGCTGCTACTTGTACAGATTTGACATATTAATTAATTAATTCAGTAACTGGAGTTCATGATCTCTGAAGATCAGGTGAAATGTTTGAAAGCTACTGAAGTGACTTTGAGGTGAGATTATTTTGTCACTTCCTTCAGTCTCAGAGCTACAGAAGTATCATCAACATGTAACTAAGTATTTAAAGTAATTGTTTTTCTAACAGACCATATGCTTTTATTTTGAAGTCAGAGCTCCTCTGTTTTTGGTTTGTTTGTTTCTTTTGATTGTTTTTGGTTTTTGGCAGAAGATGAGGCAGATCATTTTCTGTTCTTCTGTTTCCTTCTTTTTTAGTTCTCAGCATCTGCCTCAAAGTCCCTTTTTCAGTTCTCATCTCTTCGGCTGATATCTCCAAAACTCGCAGCTCCAAAAACCGTTCAGATGGATGAATAAAACCACAGGTGAGAGGAGAAATGTGTACTTTCCATTTTATGATGAACTGTCCCTTTAATGGAACCAACCTGGATGAGTTATTTCCTCTTTGACGCTGGAGCTTCAGTGTTGTTGTTTTGCCATGCTTTTATTTTGAAGCCAGGTGTCCTCTGTTTCCTGTGTTGTTGACGCAGATGCAGCTGTCAGAGAGAAACTGAGCAGCTGAATGAATTATTGCTGTTTCTGCAGGTTTAAATACAAACTTCATCAGCAGAACAAGAAGAATCCGAATTTACACACGAATTAAAATCAGAGGTTGGTTCATAAACAGTGTTTCACTTTACTGTGAGACAGAAACACTGGGTTCTACTGTCCTCTGTACTGAGAACACTATGTGTTCTTACATTTAATATGTTGCTGTTGTTCTACAAGATAAATAATTAAATGTCTTTTATTATATGAGATTCACTCCAGTGTGTCGACTGATGACAGAAACTTTAAAGGGCAACTTCAGTGTTTTTCAGTGGGAGAGAACTAAAAGAAGGTTCTAAGTAGAACCACTACACCATAAAAATGCTTCTTTGTAGAACATCTCATGTTCTCAGGTGGTTCTAGGGTTACCCCTTTATGTTGACTTTAGTTTTTATTTTGCACAATTGAAGAAATATACATAAAAATGTCAAAGATAATAAATAATATAGGGAGCAGGAGAAAAACTTAAAAAAATCACAACATTATACAGAACTCAAAATACAGAAAAATACAAAACAATAGAGAAAATAATACAAGGGTTCTGGATAGAACTCTCATAGGCCTTTTCTACCAACATGGAACCGGACCTGTTCTGGTTCAAGCATCTAATTTTGAATGTTTCAGAGCATTTTTCACCAAAAATAAACTGGTTCGTAACCTGAAAACTTGTTTCCCAGCTGGGGAAAAAAAAAGGCAGGTTTTCTTTGGGAACCAAAGGAGGCGTGTCATATTCTACAGATTCTTTTGTTCATTGTGCAGTGCCCTCTGTTGATGATCCTTGATTAAAATGGTTCTGCTCAAAATTGGTGGAAACGCGGGCTGGTTCACTGTAGAACCAAGGTTCCAAGGAATTTGAATGGAACCAATTCTTGACAAAGTTTTGTTTATTTTTGGTGGAAATGTTCAGAACAGTTCAAAATTAGGCCGGTTCCATATTGGTGGAAAAAGCTTAAAAGAAGGTTCTAGGTGGAACCATTGCACCGTAAAATGGCTTCATTGTAGAACCTCTCATAGCCGGATGTAGATGAAACTGTTCTCAGATGGTTCTAGGTTTAACCTTTTATTTTGGGTTGTTGCTAGAACTCTAATAGGCCTTTTCCACCAACATGGAACCAGTCTTGTTCTGGCTGAACCAAAGTGGGCATGTCATGTTCTACAGGTTCTTGTACCTCTGTTGATGACGTCTTTCACGATAGTTCCACTCAAAACTGGTGGAAATGTAGGCTGGTTCACTTACTCGTTTAATAAAAACTCACTCACTCATTTAATAAAGAAAATAATCATCAGGAGGTTAGTCTGTTACAGGATTTATTGTTCAAAAGTTTGATCTTTCAAAATAAATTTTCCAGCAGAATTGATCTAAAAACATCCATATTGACATCTCTGACTACAGTGAAAGTCTAAATGACAGACAGACTGCAGCTGTTCCAGGTTTCATTTGTTTATTTTCTGGAAAATAATGTGACGATACAGTCTCTTTAAAAATCTCTCCTGTTAGCTTTAGAAGCACCTCTGGTTTGAAAACATTTTCATATGTACAACACACTCGACAACAACATTCCCTGGTTATTTATTACAAGGTTCAAATAAAAATCTGAATAAAACAAAAACAAAACAAAAAATGTGTCAATTTATTATTTAAAATACAAAGCAAAAAGATGCAGAACGCTCAGTTTTTTTTTTTTTAATCTCTGGAGCCTAAAAACATGAAAACTAAACAATAACATTAATAATATGAGAGCAATTAATATCATACATCAATAAAAAATATGAAAAAACAATATGAAATATGGCCTTTAACTGATCCCTATTGTGCACACACACACACACACTCTCTCTCTCTCTCTCTCTCTCTCTCTCACACACACACACACACACACACACACACACTCTACCTCGCTGGTCAACAGCTCCCTCTACTGGCAGAGTCTGGAACTGCATGTTAACTCACAACAGGTTTATTGCATAACAACGGCAAGATGCGCGCGCACACACACACGCAAACACACACACGCATGCACACACACACACACAGGTGGAGAGGATGACGTCAGTGTTTCAACCAGGAAAACACAGATGGGTGAATTATGGGATGTCTTTTTTTTGACCTTCTGTTCTTATGAAAAAAAAGTGAGGGCTTCAAAATAAAACAATGGAGCATTTAAAAAAAATCAGCAACTCATTTTAAAGGAAAAAAAAAAGGGAAATTAAAGACGTTTTCTCTCTCAAACCGATTTGTTCCTCGTTGCTGATCTGTTTCTTTAACATTCTTCTCGACAAAATCTGATTTTTAGTCTTCTCCATCCAAACTTGACTTGATTTAACGTTTCAGAGTTCAGTCGGAGCCCAGAAAGTTTTTCACTACTGACAGTCTGTTATAAAGATGAAAACTATCTGAACCAACAGAAAGTGCAGTCGTCCGTATGAGTTTAGTAAATTTCACTGCGGAAATTAAAAAAAAAAAAAAAAAATTATCAGGCAATAAGAAGAGAGGTTAAAATAATGACGTCTGCTCACAGTGCAGCTTCTGCTTCTTTAAGGGATCAAGTGAAAATACTAATATGGTTGAATCTACTTACATTAAAGGGGTAGTTCTGTTTTTTTTTTAATGTGGGGTTATGTGAGGTGTTTATCCATTACCTACAGTAGATTGGAAAAGTATGTTTACAGCTTTATAAATATCACTCTCTCCAAACCAACCAAACTCCACTGGTGGAATCAGCAATTTTACGTCAGAGAACACAGGAGTTGTTGGACTATCACTGCCTCAGTTTGTGTTTTTGTGTGACTTTGGTGAATACAAACTAAAGTTTTAAAACACTACAGTCACGAATTAACACAAACAAACTAACCAATCGAGGCAGCTATGACGAGCAACTGTCATGTTCTGTGAGGTAAAATGACTGATTCTGTCAGTGGGGTTTGGTTGGCCTGGAGAGAATCATATTTGGTTTGTGTAACTTCAGTTTTCTGTCAGAAAAGGCTGTCTGACAGCAAAGTAAAGCGCTGGAAATATTCTAATATTTATATACATATATTTGCTCCAAATAATTTGGCTCTATTTTATTTCTTCTTCACATTAAATCAGATGTTACTGTGCTACAGTATGAACAACCACAATCCTGTTTAGTGATAGAAATCTACAGAATGGTGACAAATAAAAGATAAACATGACAAAGTTTCATGTTTCAAAGTCTAAGTAGATTTGCTATCCCTCATATCTTGGCTGAACTGATAGAAATCGATAACTCAAACAAGTAACTTCAGTTTCAATAAAATCCTTCCTCTGCTGTCGGTCGAACACTGACTCTGGGTTTAAGACTTTTTAAGACCATTATGAACACAATTTAAGACAGATTTCACATCAACAATGGCAAAAAAGAAGATTAATTAATCTCAAATGAATTAATTAAATAAAAATGTAAGATTTCCACACTTGATGGTGGAGCATGAAGCTGTATTGGTGATTATTGGTTCAATATTGGTTGTATTTTGCAGTTCATACAGTGTGATCAATACAACCGTTTTTTTTTTCTCCCAAAAAACAAATCTAGAAGCGAGACTGAAGTTAATGAAACATTAACTTCATAATCCAGTTAATTTTTAAGACCTTTCAAAACTGAATTTAAGACATTTTAATGCCTAAAATTCAGATTATTGGATTTCAGACTTGATGACTTTTAAGGACCCGTTGAAACTCTGCAGACTGAGTGACTCATACAACCCCACTTAAAAAAAAAAAAAAAAACAGAACTACCCCTTTAAATAGAAATATACTGTATTTCTAAAAGAAATGAGGTAAAAGGGAAGAAAATAGAAACTGAATCAGGAGAGGAAAAGGAAGCACTTAAGAAAATGATGACTGGAACAAAGAAGGAAAAGAAGTGAAGAAAAAAAGAATAAAAATTAGTCTAACAGTTTAAGTTAATTTGTTTTAGAAGCTGGCAGAGAACTGTTAGGAAAAAATAAGATTTTAGGGCTCATAAAGACATGAAATGACTTGATAAGAGATTTTTTGCAGTGTTTTTAACTTAAAAAAAAAGATGGAAATGTTGACAGAGAAAAACTCTCAACATGTGACACTCAATAAAATCTGTTCAACGCTTGACAACAAAAATCACAAAAGCATCAAACAGTCAGAGCTTTTATCACCTGCCTGCAGCTCAAACACAGAAACTCTAAAAACCAGCTGAAACAACAAACCGATCAAATCGACGCTCCATCCTGGTTGGAACTTTAGCGCAGTAACATTTTCAGCCAACACGGCTGCACGAAGCGACTTACCCACAACCCCCTCTTCTTCTTCTTTTTTTTTTTTTTTTAAAAAAGCACCTCCTAGTTCTCGACACAAAAACTCCTCGCTTTGACTTTAAGTTTTAATGTGAATGAAATCTGGTCGGCTGCCTGCGCCGACACGACTCGTCTCTGCCTCCAAAAAAAGCTCTGGTTTCATAAGAGTGAATCTTTCAGTTTTAAACTTTCCTCCGACACAGAAACACGAAACCAAAGACGACGTTTCAGCTCCAGCAAAGTATTCTGTTAAACTATTTTGATCATCATGAATCTGCTTAAATTATTTTTAAGAATAAAAAAACTCAAAATTCACTTATTTCAGCTTCTTAAATGTGAATATTTTCTGGTTTCTTTCCTCCTCTGACAGTAAACTGAAGATCTTTGAGTTGTGGACAAAACAAGACATTTCGAGGACGTCATCTTGGACTTTGATCAACATTTTTCACTATTTTCTGACATTTTATGGAGCAAACAACTAATTGATTCATCCAGAAAATCACTGACGGATTGACTGAATATAAGCCCTGGTCATTTATATCAAATTTGATTGACTTTATTTCTACAGAAGCCCAGAGAGAACACAAAAGGTTTTTTTGTTTTTCATCTAAAAATCCATATGAGGGATTTTGCTGCAGCCTGGATTGACCTGCAGGGGGCAGCAGTCAGACTGGAGTCCTCCAGTTCTTCACTCTCTCCAGTCTGATTCTGTCCTCTGATTGTCTCGTCTAAATCTTCTACATCTTTGAACTTGAGCGTCAGAAAAAGAGAAAACAAACTCTTCCTCTGACCCGCTGCTGCTCAGCAGGAAGTTTTCCAAACTTCAGATCTCAGAAAACGACCATCCATCCATCCATCCATTCAAAAGGAGTTCAAACTTCTCCTGAGTTTCATTTTCAGACCTCGGCCTCGCTCGTTTTACAAAACTTTCCAGACCTGCATTTTCACAATAATGGCAGCGCCAGCAGTCAGTGGAACATTGATCAGTTTACCATTTAAAACAAAAATCAATACATTTTCTCTTCTGAATTGATACAAATAAAAACCCTGACTTTATCTTTCTGAAGCTGAAATTTTCTGTTTAGTCTAATCACCGTGAAATTTGTTTTTATTTTATTTGATTCTCCATTTTCTCCCCAATTTGCTCCAATTTCTTCTTGTTAATATATTTATGATTTCAAACAATGAGACATATAAAGATTTACGTTATGATTACTGCTTTCATTGACAAATAAATTGAATAAATAAATTTGTGTGAGACTGATCTCATCATCTGATCTCACTGCATCTTTTTTTTAAAGTTTTATCTGATAATTTTTATATAACACAGAAATAAATATATATATTTTTTACATGTTTCTATCCTGTTTCTATCCATCTTGTGACCCTTAATGGGGGTCCTGCCCCCATGTTGGAAAACACTCCTTTAAAGGTGTAATATGTAACATAAAACATCAGAAAGCGACTAAATGTTTTGTCGAGTTGTGTATTTCTGTTTTCCTAAATGTTTGGATCGATGCTCAAAACCAGATGAATCTGCGATTTATTCTGACATATAAAACATTATTTTAGTTCAGTTTTTATTATTGACTTTAAATGTAACATTTAAGGACCAGTGTTTTGGATTTAGTGGCATCCAGTGGTGAGCTTCCAGACTGCAAACACCTCATCTCAACCGAGGAACTTCCTGTGGCTGACGCAAAATATTACATTTTAAAAGATTTTATGGACTTCAAAATCATTATGATCAGAATTGTGTCCATAGCGACGGTCTGTTATAAAGAAATAACAGACCTCAGAATGCTGTAACTGACCAATCAGAGTCTAGTATTTAACAAAGCTGTGTTAATAAATCATAAAATTGAATTGCAATATTTAAGAATCCCAACACATTTTACTTTGACTGATATTGCGATTTAAAAGAGAATGATAATTTTCTTTCACTGAAAAACATAAAACTTATTATGATGTGATTTTTGGGATGAATCTGCACCAAACCGCACCACAACAAAATTTAATTTCAAATGGTATTTTGACACACATAACAGACCTCATTTTGACAAAGTCTGGATGAATTGTTAGATTAACCGTCCCAGCGTTAGTACAAACATGGAGTCCTCCCTCTAAATCTTCCACACTGGACCTTTAAAAGGCTGAACTGTTCCTTTAAAACTGAAAAATGTTCCTCAGACCACAGACGTTCATCACAAGATTCTGATCTCAGTGACTCAGACAAACAACCGACAGTGTTCGAGGAGCTTCATGAAAAAAAACCCAACAGTGACGGGACCCTCGCTCGCTGACAGTATTTCAGAGGAGGGGTGGGGACAGGGCGGACGGGGTGGACGAGGGGGGACACCAGACAACATCTGTAAAAGTCTAAATGTTCACAGGAGACACATGCAGCTAATTTCACAAGCTGTTGTTCAGAAACTCTCCAACCGACCTCATACTTCTACGAACTTTTTTTTTCTTCTCTCATCTTTAAATATACTGTATTTTTTTTTTTTTAAGATATTATCTGAGAAATTATATACATACAGATTTAGACCACCGAGGGTTAAAAAATAAAACTTCTTTATAGTCAGAATAATATTAATAATAAGACTTTTTTTTTCTTTTTTAAAACCTTTGTTACATAAAAATACATCGCTGTGCTCCGACCCACAGCGGGGCTGAAAACACAGGTGCAGCAAGTGCAGGCAGAGAGGGCGGGGCTAAGGGCTGTCAATCACAGTGACTGGGGTTAAAGGGCAATCCCGCCAAAAAAATGCATTCAGGTCGTTATTGTAAAAAAGCATACACACAGAAGAGGATAGAAGTTCTGACAGAGGGATTCAGAGTAACTCCATCACCCCTGCAGTGATGTACAGGTGTACTACAGGACACTGTGACATCACTGTTGGGTGTGGTTACAGGTGCAACACAACTAAGGATTCATTTCCAGATTATTTGCTTGATCAATCAATTAAACTTTTTGTGGAAAAAGTGTCTAAAAACAGTGAAACATGTCCACCAGTTTTCTCAAGCCTGAGATGATGTCTTCAAATGTTTTTTAATGTCAAACCCACAAATAATTTAATAGCAACGTTTCCATCAAGATACTTTTATCAATATCAAGCTGCTACAATTATAAACTAGGGCCGAGTGATTGGACAAATATCTCACCAATCGTCAAAGAATTAAAACTATCACCGGCTGATTTTTGGGTCCATATTTGTTATTTTATTTAGCTCGTGTAACGGTCTGCAGAGTGACAGCTGCTGCTCCACAACACTCACATCCAGCAGCGCAGGCCCCGCCCACTGAGCCGGAGCAGAGTGATCTGAGCTGGGTGAGGAGTGAGAGGAGAACAGCCTGCAGAGTCACACTCTCTACACTGTTTTCACGCAGAGAATTAAGGATTTATTTTGACCAAACCAGAGTTGGTGATTGTTGGAAGAGTGGACAGACCAACAAAGACAGTTTTGGTGAGTTTTATGTGTTTGTCTGTCGAGTTTAAATGAATGATGATCAGAAAATCCTCATAGCTGAGAACCTTTAGAAATGAGTGTTTTGCATTTTTGCAAGAAAAAAAGTCACTAAAACAATAAATCGCTTATCAAAATAGTTTTGCATTACTTTTCTGTCGATGGACTAATCCTCCTGTGGAAGTAAGATTGTAGAGCTGAAACACTGACACTGTCCACTGACAGAAAATTAACTGCAAATATTTTGTTGATCGATCGATCGATGTGGTCCTTTTTCAAGCCATAATTTTGTTTTTCTTTTTGTTGGACAAAACAAGACATTTGATGACATCTGTACTCTGAAAAACTAAGATGGACATTTTTCTATATTTTATCACAGTTTTTAGACCAAATGATTAATGAACTGATTGAAAAATTGATCGGTGGATTCATCTATAATGTAATCATTGTCAGCTGCAGCCGTAGATCCATATTAAGAGAGTTCAGCTGTGTTCACGAGAGATTAGCTGCAAGTTATTAGCTCCTTTTAAAATGTCTGTTTAGATAAAATAGCAACACCCACATTGGTGGAATTGCCCTTTAAAAACTTGACCTGAAAGGGCGATAAAGCTGAAGCCTGAGGGAGCGACTGTAGCTCACGACGGGAAAAAGACGCAGATGTGTGAAGTCAGGGTTCCTGCACACATTAAAAGTGGATCCTAACGTTCTGGTTTGTGTTCAGTAACGTGTCGCCATGTTGGTTTCTGTCTCTGTCCTGAGGTGTGAAGAAACCCCGCCTCCCCATCTGCTACAGATTCACTCCTCAGTCTCTCCATCAGCACACAACACATTCACTTTCATCACTGAAATGCATAATTCTATATTAAAAATGCAGCCAATCCATACAGCATGACTACAGGCAAGTGCATCCGATGCATCGTCAGCGCATTCTTCTTCTTCTTGAGCAAGACACCGACGTTCGTCTGTCAGAGGGAATGTGGACGAGACGAAAACCTGACAGACGAGCAGACAAACAGCAGGCACACGAGGCTGAACCACATTTACATCAGAAACAAGCCTGGAACATGATGCTGCAAAACACGTCCTGAGACGAAACGAATATCCATCTGAACATCTGAGCCTGAGAGGTTTCACCAAAAATCTCAGAGAGCGGCTTAAAACAGCTGGTTGGAGACATTTTGACATTTTGTTTTCAGACGCAGCAGCGTGTTTCAGACTTCAGACTGCGGCTCACTGACATAAACTTGTCTGGCTGGCAGTGATGTAGAAACTAAAAGATGATAATCTGTGATCAGATAGGAGGCTTATTTTCTCATTTCCATGACAGCGTATTGGGCCACTGCAGGTAAAATGAAAATAAATACATAAATAAATATGGAGCCAGGGGAGGGGCTAATATTCGGATACAAATATGCACAGCTGTCTGTGGTGTGATGATAAACTGAAGTAATGTGGTTTTGCCACAAAAACATAAAAAACAAAGTTTCAAAGATTTTCTCTTGTAAGATTTCCAACTTTAATCTTGTAAATTTAGATTTTTTTGAGCATAACCCTCCTTAACCAGCTCCATAATTTATTTAGTTTTTTGATAAAGATTGTTGTACTGAAATATTATTATTAATACATTTCTGTGTTTGCAGGACTCTTGTTTTTTTAACCTATAAGGGCCCTAATATGCAGTCGCACATTTCTCTCGTGTCACTTTGCATAAAAGTGCCAAATACATATCACGTGATAAACTAAACAAAGTGAGCTCTGCTTTTAGACGAGTAGATCAGTGACTCCAAACATTACTGTCTTGTGAAATGTAAATATGTCTACTTGTGAAGCCTCATCAGAAGTTACAGCTCGTTTAAAACATGACCGAGCAACAAAAACAGGATTTTAATGTCAAATTGTTTCGTTTGAAGGACTTTAAGGGGTTTGAAGACAGATAAGTATCTGTTTTTCCTTCCTGACACCTGACCTTTTTTTACTGGCTGATACCAAATACAGATCAGATACCAGTGTGTTAAAAAATAATATATATATTTATATTATTATATTTTTTTTAACAGCTGTGTTCTACTAACCCTGTATGAATGGGATTGGTTGTGTATTGTGATTGCATGGCTCAGGTTCAATTCATTTGGTGTTTTGGGGTTAATAAAGTACTTGATATCAGATCGGTGCATAGACTTGTGTACTGGCTGACACCCAATCCAGCATTTTAGGCTGCATCAGAGGCTTTTCTGATACTTCTGTTGATACTGTAACAACCCTAATCTATTTAACAACCAAAGAAAAAAAAATGTCAGAAATCTTGTGACTCTTCAGATGAATTTTGACCTGAACAGCAGATTAATCAACTTCTACAGTCACAAAAAAAACCCAAAAACGGAGACATTTTGAAGACAGCGTCCTCTGAGATCACAGGTGATAATTTAAAGGTTTAAAGCTGTTTTAATTGGACACTTGTGCCGAATCCTGGGGCAGCATCATGATTCTTTTCATACGTCAGAAAGACGTGAAAAGAAGCAGCATTCTGGGGGTTTTAAGCACTGAACACACTCCTGAGAGGGCTTCATCCTCAACCTTTAACCTGCTTTTCATTAACTTCCAATGATTTAGTGCAGACCTGTTTGGTCTCACAGCCTCTTTCAGGCTGTTAAACTGACATCTGTGACCTTCAGAGCAAGAAAACCTATTTTTTCTTAAAAAATATATAGAGCTTTAAGTCATGGCTAAGTTCCTGTCAAAGTGGCTGATAAAGCAGAGGGAACCAGCACTATTGGCCTCTGATTGGTGGTTATTTCCTAACCTGATAATGACAGTTTGGGGTAAAAACAATCCAAACCAATCGCACGTCGTCTTTCCTGTGGGGTGGTGACCAACACGGCTGCTGGATGGAGCTCAGGGAGGGTCCACACATATCAGGATGCATAATGCTGTTCAGGATCTTCTGAGCGCTGCTGGTTTTTACAGACGGTTTCTTACATAAAGCCGACGCCACGTGAGCGGTTTATTCCTGCGTGTTTGCATTTACGCGAGTGCATTTTTCATTAACATGCAGATAAGACTCGTACAAGCTAATGCCTAAACAGAGAAGCATCTTGGGTTTTTCTTGACTTCAAGCATTGCGAGAGCATTTTCAGTTAAGTGCCTTCGACGGAAAACTCCCCCTCCTTCAGTTCGTTCTGACCTCCAACAGAAATCACAGGTCCTTCTCTTCTCTTGGGGGATTCCCAAGTTACTTCCGAGGCTCGCTCCACAGACCGTCCGGTTGGGGTGGGTGGGGGGGAGTGGTGAGTGGGCGGCAGAGCGGCGTTGAGCCCCGGTCCTCTCCACCTCCGTCCGGGTGGCCCGTCTCTTCCCACCGAATTCCACCGAGCTCCTGGAGCAGAGAGGGGGGTGCAGGGGGTCACTTCAGCCGGTCGGATCGGAAGGAGTCCTCCACGGCCGGGTCGGCGAGCATCAGGTCGCCGTCCAGCATGTCCAGAGCCAGGGGGTCCATCCTGAGCGGGTCGTCCAGGGAGAAGGGATCCATCTCAAAGCCGGGGACGTGAGACAGAGCGCTGGCGATCTCTTTAGACAGACCGGGCGGTGAGTCGCCTGCAGGGAGGGAAGGAGGGCAGACATGTTGGACTCAGAAAACCAAACAGGAAAACAAAGAACAACAACAGACTTTTAAATCCTTCTTCTCAAGAGGATGCAAACATGGCGTTTTTATTTATCACTCCGCAGTTTATTGTTTTTTGATTAACTGACTGCTAACTGTTTCATCTAACAAACAGTTTAAAAGACATTTAATTAAAAATCACATGATATTAAATGGAGAAAAACAGAAAATCCTCACATGGAACCACCTTGATAGTTATTTAAATGTACCACAAAGAGTTCAAATATAATACTGATGTCTCTATATGACCTACACAAACAAACGAGACCATCAGCAAGGAGATCAGCTGTTTCTATAGTTAAACTTGATGCCTGGAAACAGGTCAGATGTGGTCGGATTCTCCTTGAAATCAGGTGAAATGATTTACAGCGTGTACGCCACAAGAACCTCAGAGTGGGATCAACAAAGAAAAAAAGAGACGGTGACGGAGCGTGGACGAAAACATGAGGACAGGACAGTGGACATTACAGTAATATAACTGGCTAAGAATGTAATATTTTATGTTGACCTTGCTACAGAGATATATCTTGGTGTTTATTTCTCAAGAAAACTTCTATCAATCATCATATTCCGGTTAATCTTGCAGAGTGATGAGGTTATGTATCTGTGCTTATCTTTGTGGCTGTGCATCCTGCAAACAGCTGTCAAAAAAAGGAAAGAGTGTTAAAAATGAGATGTGTATTTCTATCAAACGCTCATGGTAGCCAGATCAAGAGCCTCACAACGTAAGGAGGTGGAAACACAACCGCTCTTGACCTGCAAAGACAGTAAAAATGATGCACACAGGACATCCAATCCAACATGGAACAGGAAGAGGTCGTCTCAAGCTGACTTCCTGTCTGTGGCTCTGAGCTCCGAACCCATCGATTCTTCCTGAAGACATAAATCCTTAAAAAGTCCTGACAAATATACTGTTTCATCTTGTTAAAGGTTCAGTACTTTCATAAAACAGCAGCTCACTGTAGTTTTTAAATCAAACAGACTTGTGGGGACTATTTTCAGCAGCGAACTGATCCACATTTGTTGCTGTAGTGACATTGTTACACTGTAAACAGTTCAGAAAGGGAACTCTGTTGGATTCCTTCAAGTCTTATTTTCAAAGGAATTTGAAAATAAGAATTCCACTTCTGTTTAAATCGAGAATCGTCACGTCTTCACTTCCTCAAACATCTCAGGTCAATTCTCAGGAAGATTTTAAGGAACCAAATAAATCATGTCCACTTTCAATTCTTACAAAAGACAAAAATGATCTTTCGGTGCTTTTCTTTTCTTTGCTTTACGTCCTCATGTCCGACTGAAACATCGGTTCATGTTTGTGATCTTGTTTACTTATTTTTTGATCAACTTCACGATTTCTGCACCTTTTCCTTTTTCCCAAATCAAAGCACTTTCAAGATTTTTCAGGTGCTTTTTCACACTTTTCTTGCACTTAAAAGCTGTGGTGAATTACTCATTTATATATATAGAGATACTCAATATGATTATTTCACTTCTTCATCACATTAAATCAGATGTTATTATAAATACTAATTAAAATGAATTAAAGGAAAACACAATAAAGTTTCATGTTTCATGTTCATGTCCAAACTCTGCCACATGAAACGTCAGCTGGTCTCCTCGGTACCCACCAGTGAGGATGATGTTGGGCACGTTGTGTCGTCCCTCCCCACCGCTGTAGTTCTGGTTCTGGTTGTTGAGGAACTGCTGGTCCCCGGGGTCCTGCATGTCCAGGGGCCCCTGGGTGTTGGAGGGGAACTGGTTCTTGTCGGCGGTGCCGCAGCTCAGACCGCTGTGGTTCAGAGACAGACAGTCGCCCTGGTTCTCTGCTGTGAACTGGAGCAGAGGAGAACAGATCCAAATTTCAAGGCAGGAAAAATCCATGTGGTGTGATGTGGATACTTTACTACAAAAGTCAACAACAGGCATGTATGATTAAAAAAACTTGACTGCGATGAAACGATCCTGCAATTTATTTGAACTTTACCTGTTAAAGGGACAGTTCACCCCAACATCAAAAATTCATATTTTAACTTTGGACTGAAGTGTCTTTTATCCCTCTAGACAGTTTTGGTGCGAGTTGCAGTTTTGGAGAAATCAGCTGTAGAGATGTCTGCCTTCTCTCTGGTATAATGGAACTAAATAACACTCGTCTTGTGGAGCTTTTCAGAAATCATGACCTGGTTTCTCAAGATAATCCACGGACTTTGTTATGAGCAGTTTCATGTAGGAACTACTTTCTTTCTGCAGGAGAATCTATCAGAGCTACTTTTGTCCTTCTAGAAAAAAATAGCACCTACATGAAACTGTTCACCAAAAGGTCTGTGGATTATCTTCAGCAAATTACTGGACTTCAGTAGATTTTTCAGGGATCTGTACTTCCTACATTTTAACACAAATCTCTCTACTTCATACTCCTTACATTTTCTCAACAGGCTCATTTCTGTAGTTCTAATGAATTTGAGGGAAATTATTGATTATTTTTATTTTGCATAATTGTGCACAAAAGATAAAAAATGACATAAAAGATGCAACAAGACAAAAAGTGACGTAACAGGATGAAAAAGACAAGATAGAAAAACACGTAAACATTCAAAAAAAGATATAAAGACATTTTTAAGACGAAACAAGACAACATAAAAAAGACAAAAGACAGAAGACAAAGGGAGACTCGGCTGCATGGAGGTTGGAAAAGGTGAAGAAACAGTCAGGATTTTATTTGAGAGTACAGTGTCTGCTGTCATTCAGTTGCCATAACAGTGTTTTATCCCTTCAGGAGCATTTATATTGAAATTTTAAGATAAACAAATATATATAAATATGTATTTATGTACTTCTTTATAAATTTTAGGCCATGCCACCAAAATACACACTCACATTGCTGCAGGTGTTAAACACCCACGAAAGGCATCAGATGTTCATTTGTGCTGAGATTCACAGATCACCTTCAGCTTACATGAGATTTTGAAGAACAACCTCATGAGACAGTTTGAAGCAGTAAGACTAAGTGAGGCTTTAGTATTGAGCTGAGTAGATTATCTACTGGGAGAGAAAATAACTGTCCACATAACTCGGGGCAGACTGGAGCCACATAAAGATCGATAAACCAGAGTAAACCCAGACTGAGCTACATTAAAATCTACAAGAAGACATCAGAGCTCATATTAGGCCCGTCCTCCCTCCCTGAGCGGTCTGATGCCTCAACTTTTGTTTTTTTATTTTTTAAGGCCAGCTGAAGCGTCATGGTCTTAATGAATTCCACCCACATCTAAGGTTTTGTGTCTGGGACCACAGGACCAAACAGCCTGAAATCTGTGAGGACGTCACCCAGTCCTGTTAAGTATTTTAGCTTTAACAGTCTTCGTGTCTGCATTTCAACTGGTCTGCTGTTCTTCTTCCGTAGAGGTGGCGGGCTCAGGAGGGTCATGTCGGAGGTGAACTGCTCCTTTAGCTTATTTAACATGTGACAATGACACCAACCCAGCTGAGAAGTTTTTTTTTTAACGTCATTCAATGACTTTCACCGTCTGAGACTACAGAGCATTAATTCATTAATTATCTGTAGAAAGATGCTTATTGAGGGAACTTTTTTAAATCAGTCGTAGACTATGGTGACATTTTCTACATGTACGCCTGAAGCCCTGTGACTCTGTTTATCAGTCTGCCTTAAGATTAATTACTGGAGACAGAACACCCATCACTGTGACCTGGGGGGTGTTCCATCAAGGCTGATAAATAACTGTACGCTTAAGGGAAAAAGTCTGGCTTGAATTAACTTCACCTTCCTCTCAAGGTTTAGGCTGTTCCACTGAGACAGTTTATCCTGGTGAAGTCGACGCTAAGTCAGGCCAGGCTGGAACAAGCTGCACCGTGAGACGGAGAACAGAAGCAGCCCTTACATCAGGTCAATGCTTTCTTGTAATGTGTTTTAGTAACTGGATGATGCTGCAGCTGTTTTCACTGACTTTGAAAAATACATTTTTTCAGATTGTGCACCTGCAGATGCAGACATGCACATGTACACATGCACACATGATGCAGAACAATTTAAAGCTTTCCTCATTTTTATTCAGAGGGAAATTTAAATATTTCACTGTTATTTGTTTATTTATTATTGATGTTTTTATTTATTCTTAAAATTTTATTATGACTTGTACATTTTTGTTTTTTTTTAAGTCTTATTGGCACTTTTATGGAAGTTTCTCCTTGGTGTTTTCTGTGTCTAAGAGCTTTTATTTCATATATACAATGACTGGTGGCCGATTGATCTGGGAGAGAGAGAGAGAGAGAGAGAGAGAGAGAGAGAGAGAGATAGAGGGAGAGAGAGAGAGAGAGAGCAGGTATGACGTGCAACAAAGGTTGCCGTCCATTCGCTGTAACCTGCTGAGTTTAAAATGATCGGTTCAGACACCAGTAGGTGACATCATACCCCCCTCAGCCAATGTTATTTAAAGAGTGTGATGACATCATGTGAAAGTGCTCTGTTACCTGCTGGTTGGATCTGCCTGTGAGCTGGAGACTCAGATAGGGGTCGTCCAGGAGAGAGTTGAACAAGGCATCCTGGAAAACATCAGAAATACGTCACAATCAGAACAGACACCCGACTTTAACAAACATTCCTACCTCCTTATCCTTTGCTCCAAACAGTCTTGTCAGGATTTCGATGCACAAAGGGACTGTATTTAGTCTATTGATTAATTATAGGTGTATTTGAGCGTACCATGAATTAAAGCGATCGTCTCCTGTTTGTTTTAAAAACCAGGTGTGGCTGCATCTGGTGTATATACACACTCATGAGGTGTGAAGAGGGAAATTGAGTTTGTAATGTGTGTTTGCTCTCACACGGGGTCAAAACTGTCTGTTGAGTCTTTTCTGTCCAAACAGTTCAGATTCAGAGCTGACAAAAGATTACAGACTAATGCTCTTAAGCAGTCTAATGCTCCTCCTAAATCACAGTGTTGCCTGAAGAAGCTCTACAACAGCCTAATCTCTGTGTTTGGATGTGTTTAATTCCAGATAAATCCCTGCGGTTGCAACATTAGAAGGCAGGATGCCTCCTGGTGTCTGTGGGTGATCAGATATCACAGTCTCTCAGCACACAATGACTTCTACTCTGCAGAACTGCCAGAAATAGCATCAGGTACTTTTTTCTCTTTCATTTCACCTCAGCATTACATCACTCAGTGAACATGACACCTCTGATCCAGAGAGATGAGGTCAGACGAGAGATAACACACAGTTTGGTACCTGTTAATCAATGTTTTTTTTTTTTTCAAACTGAGTCTTTCATATGAATAAAAACATCTTATTTGGTTGCTATTTTTTTTTTGCAGCAGCAGCAGTGAAAATTTAAGAGAAGACTGAACTAAATTAGCACATGTGCTCACATAACTAAATGGCACCCACAAAGACATCATTGTGTCAATAAATACTGGTCTATACAAGTGCAGGAAATCTACCACAACATCAGGACTTGTAAAAAATGTAACAGAGACGAACCCGTCAACATGAAACACCGGAAAGATGAAATAAATGAGAGATGATTGTGTAGTATGATTGCATTTCTACACGACTGGTTTGTCCAATAACACTGAGCATGACCAAATTACAAAAATGATTCAATCAGCCAAACTAATATGGCATTTCCACTTACTAAAAATAGTACAACGACATACACAAATACCACAGCGTTTTTGTAAGACACCAACGGAGATCCAAGCTGCATCTGAAGACAAAAACAGTTTACAGGAGTTTTTAGGATCCATCTTTAAAAGAGTTTTTCTGTAATAATCAGTGCGTGTTTTCAGTTACATCCATAAAAGAAAGCATGCTTGATTCTAACTGGTTAAACTGGTGATTAAAAGGTTTGTAGTCATGGAGCTCAAAATGCCAACAGACTGGAGATGATGTTTATGAAGAAACAAAACAGACCAGAGCTTCATTATTTATGATGACAGAAAACTGGGGATGCTCACATACCACTTCTTGTCAGACCAAATACAAGTACAAGTACTTAGAGTACTGATACAAGTACTTAATATTACCATTAAAGTTCTTACAAAAACTTTTAAAACATGTTTTATTTTCATTAGATGCTCACTTTCTAAATGTAACAAATCATTGTTGCTGTTTCCTGTTACAAGTGTAACCATGGTTACAGTACACATTACATTTTTAGGTTATTTGTAGTAAGTTACTTTACTGATTTTGTGTTCCTTATTAAGCTGTGCAGTTTACTGTGTATATTTCAGTATAATAATTTTATAACATTATTAGGGACTTGCAGAATTAAGTTTACTATAATAAAAGGTGTTATACATGATAATTATTTCATTATCACTTACAGCATTTTAAAGAGTATTTTCATTTAACATTTACATGTGTAGTATGTAAGTTTCTTCTTCATGTCCCTCTTGTCTATGAGATAATTAGTTCCTACCTGTCATTGTTTAGGGGGGACAGGTATGAGTGTGGTACCATGTGTGGAACAGTTTTGTTGACCCTGCTGTGAACCACAGAGAGTGAAGTTGTGTGTCCTGTGCCGTCAGGCCGTTTTGGTGAAGAATAAGTACACAAAGAGAAGTTAGAGCAGCTTATTATGAAGGAAAGATGGTTACAGACTGGTGGCAGCAGTGTTTTTTCTTTGTGTTCAGATTAATTAGTTGAGACATTCAACTACTTTACGCCCGCAGGGACTTATTGGACAGCAGCCGGCTGCGGTCTACAGCTGCACTCTGTGCGTTTATTTCAGTTTTACATGGACTTACATGGAATTTAATGGACAGTTGCCAAAGTTGCTGCAGTCAATAGTGGATGATGTTGAGGACAGCGAGTCCCTCGCTGATGATGACGATGCGACTTAAAAAAGAGGGTCAGCATCAGAAAACGCCTTGAACTCTGTACAGATGTACATCTGTGCGCTCCACCTGTTTTCACATGTTCGGACCTATTTTTCAACTACTGATCAAACTGGCAATGACTTTTCCACAAATCAATTAGTTGTTTGGTTCATAAAATGTCAGAAAATGTTGATCCAAGCCCAAGATGACATCCTCAAATGTCCTGTTTTGTCCACAACTCTAGTCCAGATTAACATGTGAGAACCTTCCTGAGGATGAATCTTGGTTTGTTTGGTGACCTCTTGACCTTTCCTATGACGTCACTATCAGGTCAAAATGATCACTCATAAATAAAAAAACACATCAAAATGTGAGGGGCAGATTGCCCTGATCACTTCTGATCACATTAAGGATAAGGATAGATAAATAATTTCACGTTCATACTCTGGCTGTCGTACACAGTGCGGCCTGTAGGGGGCAGTAGCAGGACTTGAGACCGTTGTTGTCTGAGAGGAGCTGTGATGGTCGAACCTGTTTCAGACAGTGTTTGGAGTTACTCACGTTGTAGAGGTCTGTGGCCAGGTTGTGGCTGATCTGCTGCAGCTGAGGGAGGCCGTCCGCTCGCTGCTGCTCTGTTTCCTGTTTGACGTGACACTGAGAGGACGAGGAGCTCTGGACACACTGATCCATCGCCCTCTCGTTCTTTATCAGCTGCGTGTTGGCTGTGTTCGTCTGCTGCCCCATCGGCCTCTGTTGCTGCAGAGAAACACACCATGTAAAGCTGAACTGCACACAGACACACACAGGGGAGTGTACATGTTGTATGTTGAACAAATGCATCCATCTTTATCTTTATCTAATCCATGTAATCTATTAATCTGGACAATCTCCTCTCCTTTCATTTGACCCAGCGTCCTACCGTTCCAAAGTGCTGCTGTATGTGCTGGTTGCGTAGGTTCTGCAGGTGCAGCTGCTGCATGGACTGTGACTGCTGCTGCTGCTGAGCGTTGGGCCGCGGTTGCTGGAGGCGGTGCAGCTGTTGGTGGTGGTGCTGGCCCAGCTGAGAGGGCTGCTGGCCGGGCTGGGAGCCCTGCAGACCGGGGAGAGGCTGGTGGGAGCCGGGCTGGTGCTGGTGGGACTGACTGAGCGGGTACGGAGGAAGCCTCTGGTCCAGGGGAAGTTTGCTGGTGTCCAGAGGGACGCCCTGTGGGGCAGGAACGTTCATTTATGCACAAATCTCTCCAAAAATTTAGGCCTGTTGTGAATGGTCACAATGGTTTGTCAGTTTTAAAAAGCGGGACCCCAAAAAAAGTTTTGGAAACACTGATTTAGGCAACTTAATTTTCAACTCTGGAGCTTTAACCTGTAAGGACAGACATGCAATAAATATTAAATTCAACTGAATCCAGCACAAAGACAAGATATTTAATGTTCAAACTAAGAAACTTCTTTGTTTTTTGCAACAAGTTTCAAATAAGTTGGTTCAGGATCATGTGATCCATCAGCTTTTCTGTTAACACTCAGTCAGTGTTTGTGAAGTGAGGACACTAACTGTTGAAGTTTTAATGGTAAATTCTTTCTCTTTCTTTCTTGATATACGACTTCAGCTGTTCAACAGTCCACAGTCTCTGTTGTCATATTTTGTGTTTCATAATGCACCACACATTTCAATGGGAGACAGGTCTGGACTGCAGGCAGGTCAGTCTAGTACCTGAACTCTTTTACTATGAAGACACGCTGCTGGAACACGTCCACAATGTGTCTTGGTGTTGTCTCACTGAAATAAGCAGGGACGTCTCTGAAAAAGACATCTGGGATGGCAGCATATGTCGCTCCAAAACCTGTTTGAACCTTCCAGTATTAATGGCACCTTTACAGATGTGACAGTTACTCATGATGCCATGGGTAACCAGATGTTGTCTGTTGAAGTTAGTGCTGGTAACAATCTGGATGGTCCTTTTCCTCTTTAGCCCGGAGGACACGACGTCCATGATTTGTGAAAACAGTCTGAAATGTGGACTCCATAAACGACCATCTGAATGTGATTGTAGACGATATCAAGCGTTTTCTTAATATCACAGCTGTATTGTTTCTATTCTGACATCAGCACTGTATGGTTCTATTTGATGGGCTTTTGCAGAGATTAATTAATATGTTCGATCTTATTATTTATTCATCTGTTTTTCAAATGCACTCTGCATGTCATCCATCATGCTGCTCGGCTGTTTGTTGAGGTTAACCTGCATACTGCCCATTTTACAATTCATTTTCTTAAGCTCCTCAAACAGCTGTGCAGTGTCTTTTTTCACCAGCCATCTCCGGTCCAGAATCCTTCTCATCTGAGCTACAGAGATATCTTCAGCATTTTCATGTAGGCCACAGCACCTATGCGGTAAGGAGTTCTTGATAACAAGGACAAATAACTTGTCCTGTCGTCCACAGCGAGTGCAATTAACAGTTTACTTGTGCCAACCTTGAAAATAACAAGAAGAACTTGTGATGGAGGAGGAAAAACTTCACAAGACAAAGAGGGAAACATAATTTTTTAAATATCTCTATGCTGCTGTGTCACACACCAGAAATGTGCATTGGGAAAATAGAAAGATGATGAAATAATTTTCCAGGACAAAAAGATTTTCCACTCATTTGGCATTTGTTTTACATGACTGGAAAATTGGTCAACTGTCAAGTTTTCCAGGATGCGTGGGAACCCTGACAGAGCATCTTTGAATGTGTGACTCGATGCGTCTGACAGCGTCTCAGGTGTGTGTGCTGATGTGGTTGATGTGTAGCTGTTACCTGTGTGATGGAGGACAGGGTGGGGGAGATGGTGGGGGAAAACTGTTTGGAGTGATGCCGCCGCGACTCCCCTCCCATGGGCAGGATGAGCGGGGAGAGCTGTGCCCGTCTCCGTGGCGATGTGCTGAGCGGCGGCTGACCCTGTCCACTGAGTAGTGGCGAGTAGGAGGAGGAGCACGAGCTGGAGCCGCCCACGCCGCTGCTGTAGCTGGGGTTACTGCTGGACACCGACTGGAGGGAGGAGTTGCTGAGGGAGGAGTGCAGCGATTGGCTGCTGAGAGAGGACGGCAGGGAGGGGGAGGAGCTGAGGGACGACTGCAGCGAGGGGTTGCTGAGCGACGACTGCAGGGAGGCGGAGCTCAAGGAGTTGGAGAAGGAGTGGCTGCTGAGTGATGACTGAATGTTGGGGTTGCTTAGTGAGGACTGCAGGGAGGGGTTACTGAGCGTGCTCTGTAGAGACGCCAGGAGACCTGCGGAGTCAAAACAAAAACTGTGAACACAGACTTACTCTCAACATCCTCAGAGACGTCTAGAAACAAGTGATAAAAGATCAGTTAAGAGATCCAGAACAGGAGACACAACATAAAACTACAACGTAAAACTGCAACTAATAAATATTTTCATTAAGTTCAGTGTCCATCACAAGTTCTCAAAGTCCAACGTGCTGTGAAATGTCTCATTTTGTCCAACCAAGAATTCAGACGCCCATTTACAATCTTTGTAATACTCAATTCTGATTGGTCAATTACAGCATCTAAAGTCTGTTATTTCTGTATATCAAACTGATGCTCTGATCATAAACTCTGATGGAACAATACAACCATTTTAAGTCACTAAAATCATATTAAAATTAATATTTTGTGTCAAATTATTGACTTTTTTTTGTTCATAACCATGTAATAAGCAACATAATGTACAGTGAACAGGTCACTATCGCATAATAAAGTGTGACTGATGTTCAAAATATGGAAAGAATTTCTTTTTTTTTTTTCTTCAGGTTGATAAATCGTTTATGACGCCACAGGATCATCTCTGATCTGCTGCTGTATGACCTGACATGTACCTCCATCAGTATGAATGTAACTGAACAAAAGTTTGTTTCAAAGTTTGTTTTTCTTTTCATGTTCTTCTATAATAATAAATAAATAAATCCTAACTATACCCACCCATATACAGAGCAAAGACAAACAGCTAATCCTAAACAATGTTTGGCCTTTTCCCTTCATAAATTACTTTAAGGAGAACTCGAGAAACTAAAGATGTAAAGGTTGATTCTGCTGAATCATCAGATTAGAGACCTGATCAACGTGATGTTCCTGCAGAATGACCTCCAGCAGGACAAATCATTAAATATGCCAACAGAAGCAGCTCATCGTGATTCACGATTCATTTTAATGTGAAAACAAACTTTTGATTTATTATCCAGCGGCTGACGTGTTCAACAGCGACAGGTTCATCCATTAACCACCTTTAATTACTGCTACACAGCAATTAATGGAAAAAAAAAAAAGTACAGGCCCAGACTGAATTAACTGTGTAATTATCCAAATACAGAAAAACATGTGGCCAAATCCTAAAAATACAAATTTATGAAACACTTTATTATGGAACAAAAGTCTCCCTGCAGGAGTGAAGTCTCTGTGGTTTCAGTTTAAAATAAACCGTCAGTTCAGGGAATCAGCTCCTCCCCAGGGGATCTCAGCAGGTGTAAACATCAGCTCTGCCCCCAAACACACTCCTACCTTCACTCACTTCACCTCTTTCCAGACTGCCTTACCTTAACATACCTCCCTCCCTCCTCTGCTTCTTTTTATATTCACTCAGTAGGTCAGGTTCATCCACAGTCTGCATTTCATGTCTAATTTCTGACCCGGATTAGGACTAAAGCCAGGAATGAGACACCGAGCTGAAGATTTCCTCCTGCATAGCACACGATGTTAATCATATCTGGTCAACTGCTTTAGTCTTACAACAAAAATGTGAACCCAAAAATGAGACAATGACCTGATTGTGCCCACAAACCCCACTGAAAACAGGCAGGAGGACACGATGTCTCTGACCAAAACTAGAGGACAAATTATTCTTTTCACATCAACACTGGGTTGAGGATCCACTGGACCAGGGGTCTGCAACTTTAACCATCAAGAGTGACATTTACAAACACAACAAACATTCATTTAGTGTACGGGCTACGTTTTACAGTCGGAAAATGTAAGAATCACCTTACACTGTGAAAAAATAAGAGCTGTGATGACTCAAAGTTTCAAGGCCATGGACTGCAATAGATTTCTGAGTTTTGAGCCCAACTAAATCTCTTCAGTTAAACTTTAAAGAGTTTTCCTGACCTGTAATCTTTAATTGAGATAATTTACTTTTCTTCTTTAGGTGAATTTGAATCTTTGAGGTTTAGACGTCCCAAAAAGTGAATGATGGTTAATAATTTAATATTTTCAAAAAACCCAATTAATTTTCAGGCACCAAATTAATGACAACTCAGGTTCACAGCTCACTGTGACCAAAGTTTGATATACATTTTTTTTCAGTTTTCAAAAATCACAAATGTTTTTTTTTTTTTTTAGTTTTTTTTAAGCACTTGTCATGTTAAATTACCAGTTAAATCTGGAAGCTGTGTGACATATGTCAATATGTAAAATTGAAAATGTAAATTCTCACATTCCTTGGTATTTGCAAATGTAAAATTAGAAAGCTGTAAAAACACCAAGCATTCAAATTAAAGATGACGAGTTGTGGTTTTCAGCTTAACCCTCCTCTTGTCGTTCAGGTGAGACGCTGTCTGTCTGTCTGTCTGTCAGTCAGACTGTCTGACACCATGTAAAGACAACATGATGATCCAGACTCAGGTTTGGAGAGGCGGCCTGCAGCCTGAGATCGAGCTGTCTGCAGCTTCCTGTCTGTGGTCGGTACAGTCACCTCACAAACGGTAAAACACTTTTTCCGACTGCACTTCAACCCGCAAAAAAAACCCCTCCTATTTTTCTCTCTCTGAGGCTAAATTTAGAGCACTGCCCTGTTGTACATCCCCCTTCGTTTCATCTCTCTCACTCTCACCCACGTACTTCCTCTGCTAACCTTCACATTCGTCACTTAGCTGATTCTTTGATCCAGACAGATTTACAACGACTGAACAGCTCGGCGTCTTGTTCGAGGACAACGCAGAGGGATCTACAGCTGTCACTAGAGGAATTGACCCGCTTACAGGACAGTTCCTCTTAATCAAGTCTAAGTCCATGTATGAACTGACCTTATAGGGATAGTTTAGGTTTTTTTTAAAGTGTGGTTGTTTGAGGTTCTTCTCCACAGTCAGTGTGTTACCTGCAGGAAATGGAGGTCAACACGCCCCCAGTTTAGAGAAGCAGCAGGAGTACTGGTGTAGGAAGCTAAACAATGTGCTGCTGTGGACAGGATCAGCAGCTACATATATTTTAAACACCTAAAAAAAAAATCAATATCAGCTGTTTACTCCATACTCATTTGCCTTGCTGTCAGATGGCCTTTTCTGATGTGAATCCGCCTTTTTTTTTCTTTTTGCACGAGGCTGTAATTTCACTGTTCTGTGAGATAAAAAAAATTATTACTTGATAAAGGTAAAAAGTGTGTTAAACAGCGTTATAATGAAGTTCTGTAGAGCTGCAGAGATGTCCGGAAATACAAATCTTATTCTCCAGATGTAAGAAAATATATTTGTCTGGTGCAGACCCCAACAAATGTCACATCAGGACGATTTTAATTCATTTTTTTTTTCAGCTCAACTGAAAAACGTGTGATTCATTTTTATTAAACAACACCACAAATCCCATGAGAACACGACTCCTTGAAATCCAGTGCCTCTGTTATCATGTTAGTTTTTTTTTTTTTTTAAAGGTTTTTGCTGGATGTTTCTTTAACTGTCATTTTGTCTCCCTTACAATTCTGAAATGACAGAAACTATTTAAACAAAAGACGTATTTTCACATTTGAAGATAAAATTTTACTTGATCAACCAAATTCTTAACGAGCAATTAATTGATCATCTATCTATTCTATCATCCCTAACTGATATCATGAAAACATTGATTATAGTGGCTTAAAACACTAAAAAGTGTCTGCTTTTATCTCCAAACTCTTTCTTCAGCCTGTACGTACCTTGTGTGTGGTGGAAGTTGCCGTTGCCTCCCTGTGCGTTGGCGGCGTTGATGCCCAGCTGAGTGAGGGTGGAGGCCAGGTTCCCCGTGCTGCTGCCCCCACTCAGAGAGGAGGATCCTGGGTAACCGGGCTCGTCCTGGTCAAGCGGTGTGGGCAGCGGGGAGGGGAAGTGCAGACTGGACAGGTCGGGCAGGGAGCCGCCGGTGTTGAGGGCCGACGGGACGCCGTGAGCCGGAGTGGATGGCTGCTCCGGGGACGTAAAGATACTGAGAGGAGACAGAGGAGGTTTAAATCTTCCCCGAAATGAAAACACCCTCAGAAATGACCATTTAGATACACAAAATGTTGGGATGCTGTGTAACACTGTGTAAATAAAAACAGAATTCAGTGATTTTTAAAAAGTTTTTCACCTATATTCAATCGATTACAGCACAATAACAAGATATTCAATATTCAAACTGACAAACTTTATTGTTTTTTTTTTTTTTTGCAAATGTACACTCAATAGCATCTTCAGTTCCGAGTGTTGTTTCTAAAAAAAACTTGAAACAAGCTCCTGTCCAAACTTTTTTGAAACATGTTGCAGGCATCACAAACAGAATGAGTGTATATTTACAAAAAACAAGAGTTTATCAGCATTAAATATCTTCTTTTTGTGCCGTATTCATCTGCATACAGCTCAAAACAAACTTGCAAGTCATTGCATTGTTTTTATTAGCTTTTTTTGGACTCAGAGTTGTATTTAGATATTTATATATTTATTTTGTAGTTACAACAACTACATCATAGAAAGCAAATATGATTTCCTGCTCCATAAATTCTGCATTCAGTTTTCCAAAAACACTTTCTTCATCATCAGGTTTCTGTCTTCTTCGTTTTCTTACATTCCCAGGGTTCGGATTTTCTTTGGTTAAAGGCTGAAGGGAACATTTGATATTTGACGCTGTTTGGTTTTCTGGGGACTTCTGAGTTAAAGATGAGGAACACAAAAGGAACAGAAGCAGCAGAGGAACTGATTACTGCCTGCAGGGAGCCGAAAGGAAAAGAATCCCGTCTTTCACACGACTGCTGTTCAGGGGATGAATTAGATTTCAGACCACACCAAAGAAATGTCCAAATGTGGTTATGACATAATGTAGCAAGTGTGTGTGTGTGTGTGTGTGTGTGTGTGTGTGTGTGTGTGTGGCGTGTGGCGACTTACTTGATACCAGGGACTTCACAGGACTTGGGTCGGGACGACAACAGAGGCAACTGGAAAGAGAAAAAAAAAAAAACCCAGGAAAAAAAAACACAACACAAAAACAACATTAGTTCTCCCTCATTTTGTTCAAAGGTTTTTAAAAATCAGAGTTTTTAAAAGTCAGAGTTTTTAAAAAAGCTAGCAATTATGTTGCATCAACAGTTTAAACCAGTTTAACATTAGGAAAGAATAAATTTAAACCTCTGTTTAAACCTTTTTTTTACTCTAAAACTCAACTCTGATTAGAACTTATCTTAGAATACATTAATCTTTGCTGGTTCAACCCAGTCACAGTTTTATAAATGATAGTGGTTTAGTTTGGTAACATAGAAACTCTTAAAAACACCAGAATGATGAAATGAAGGAAAAAGTAAGGTTTTCTGAACCTACACATATATTGTAATTAGTTTTTGTATATTACTTTAATGTTTAATTCAAACTTTTAACACACCCACCACCTCTGTTCAGTTCTAGTTATTTGAAGAACATGAAAAATAATCTCGAGGTTTAAACAGACCAAGGCTTAGCAATATGACATACACATGATTTCTCAATATTTTTAGGCTACGCAGTGATAAATGATGAAACTGAAACTGATATATAAACCTAGAAAATACAACAAGAGTGGATCTTTTTTTTAATGTCTTTACCTTCTTGGTGTCCCAGGGTTTGAGCAGTTTCCCCTCATCCAACACGTTCTCTTCAATGGGGGGAACAGGGTACGGAAACACTGAGGGACAAAAGTCTGCATTAGTAATTCTAAATGTCTGAGGCGTCATGTTTGAGTCCGACAAGAACACAACAGAACATAATTATTATTCTTTTATTAAAAAAAGATGAAACAACTGGATTTTTTAAATTATTATTACTTTTCATTTATGTCATCATATGTGCAACACTGATTTAATAATGTGACTATTATTTGTGCAATTATTAAAATGTTAATACTTTGGGCAGAAATAATAATTCAATTGTGCAACACACAACTTAACATGTTTCCTTGATCTCTGGTGACTTATGTTCATTTTATGATTTATTACAGTAAATATATTCTCTTTTAAAAAACTGAAAATTAAGTGAACCTGCCCTGTAACAGCAGAGTGTGTGTGTCTGTGTGTGTGTTTGTGTATAACTCACTTCTTCTGCCTTCTCCATCACTCTGACCTGCAGGATCACACAGACAGACACAACAGGATTGACTGAGTTATTAATATTGGCATCAGTTTATATTGAGAACATCCTGATTCTGCAGGCAGCCAGAGGAAAACCTGTTTAGACTGAGATCTTTATCCTGAGGAAACGTGTGAGCCGTTCAGTCCGGCCAGAAAAGTCAGTTTAACAATGAACAGGTCACCACATTACACACAAAATAAAGAGGAAGAAAATAAACCCTGTGGGATCGCTGAGTGCCCTCGGCTGACGGAGGCATCGCACCATTTTCACTTCACGTCACTGTGGTTTTAAGAGGCCACAAATGAGTCAGCTCAAGGAAGACAATAGTAGATGACGACTCTCCTTCAGTCAAACTTTAACATAAACCCTGACACACCTGATTGGATGAACGAGGCACCTGCTGGGCTGCTACTGGTCTTTGCTTCTGATTAAAGACAGTTGTTGTGGAGGTGGTGTGACATTTCTCCTAACTATCCACCACAATCAACTTCTAAACAAAATCTGAGGTGTAAAACAAACCATGCAGATGCTGATTTATACTGAGTGGACTCAAGTTATAGATGTAACATGTACTTTTAAAGTCATAAGAGCTGTAACAACTATTTTGCTGATTGATTAATTGGTTTTACATTTCATTTATTGTTAGCTCCCTACCTGCTACGTTTAAATGCTCTGGTTTTAGATCTGTACTTGGTATTGGCTAAAATCCAACTGCAGCTTTGGCGGCAGGGTTTTCAAATCTTCTAAGGGCACTTGGTTGTTGCACAACAAATAAAGTAAGGATGTGAATTTGCTTGAGGGTATCGAAGCCCCACAAGGCATTATGGGTATTAAGGTCTTGCCCACACATATATGGATATTTTGTGCAACTTTTGACTCCTGGTAAACCTCACGTAAACAGAGTTTTAGGTGACTAAAACAGAGAGTTTTTTTTAATAACGACTTCTAAAGTGCAGATTTTTCAAAACTCTGTGAGAACATGTGGAACAGCACGTTTGGGTGATGTCAACACCTCAACAACAACAACAACAATAACAACAACAACAATGGCAGACAACTGCTTTGTTAACATCTGATTAGCACTGCTCGGCTTCGTTCCACAGGCGTTAAATCAATAAAGTGAAGAAACCGGTGTCATATCACATTAAATAAACAAATAAAAAGCTACAGTTGTTTGTGTTTTCAAGTTTTCAGCAAAGGAAAATAAGTTTTTTTCTGGTATTTGACTTTTTTTTGATGTAGAGTTAATCACCACCTGTTAGCCCAGTGTGCTGTAATTGTTTTTGTGTTCTTGTGTGTGTAGAGATATTTTGTAAAATAAAGGTCACAGGTGTACAGGACTTTTTTATTTTGTTTTCAAAAAGATAGATATATGTGTAGACAAGACTTAAGAGTCTACAAGTCAAAAGTTTAATTTTGTGAACTCGGTGTACTCTCGGTCCTGTATTTTATTGTGATTCAGTTGTGAGTGTTTTTGTTCAGGAGTGCTGCCTCACCGGTGCGTCTGTTGCTCTGGGGGGTGAGGGTGGGTCCTCCTGTGGTGAAGGGGTCTCCTGTGGGAGGGTTCATTACGCTGGTGTGGAGGGCCGAGTCAGAGTTGGTCCTGAGGGGTGAGACACACACAGTGTTAAGGGATGAAGGGAGACAGAGAGAGAGACAGAAGGAGACAGAGAAAATAAACGAGTTGAAGGTCAGGTCCAACACACTGTCATACAGGGTTCCTACACTTTGTCCAAAGTCAAATTCAAGCACTTTTAAAGGTGCATTTTAAACCTCTTCCAGCACCACACAGATCTGGTAAATTACATTTTTACATACATATACTCAATATTATGATTTCACTTTGAATCAGATTTGGCTGTCCTCTACGAATATTCAAGAAATTTCTCTAAACCAATCACAGTTGTCTTGGGCAGAGCAACTGTTCCCCTACAAAACACTGGTGGTGGAACTTGTTTAGGTTCAGGAGGCGAGCCCTAGTATTAAAATGACTACATCCCTGCAGAAGGAAAGGTGACAGCAGCTAACTTGTTTACGTTCATACTGGTAGTGTCTCAGCATCTCAGAGGCTGTTGAACTTTGGGGACTTTGAAAATGCAGATAGCAGATGCTGCAATGCCGACTAAAACAATTCTTCTAATGACAGTCCAATACTCACAGAGTACACCTGATGAGCTTTATTACTCATGATGTAATACTGAGGGACAGTTCAGAGAAACTGTGCTGACGTTAAGCCTTGTTTAAAGCCAACTAAATAACAGCAGGAGTAGGTTAGACGCCAATATTTTTTATTTTTTTTCATGTTCTTGTGGAAGTTTATACTTTAACACAAGCTGCTTTAGCTGTGGTGTTGTATGGAAACTGGCTTGTTCTGCTATGTGATCCTAGTTGCCACTGTGTGTGTTTGTGTGTGCGTGTGTGTGTGCGTGCGTTTGTCTTGCTGCTGTATCTAAGCACACTTCGATCCGTAAACATGCCCTGGTGGTAATGATTTAGCTACATGAGAAAAAGAAACAGTCAAACTGTAGGAATTCATGTGATTGTGTAACTTTGATTAGCATCATTTATGCTACAGGGTAGCATCACTCAGTGCACTCAGTTTTTGTTCCTGTTTTTTTCCACTGACCCATCAGTTGTTGTACAGCAGGTAGAATTTCAACCATGATTTTTTTATTGTTGAATACAGCCCTAATAATTTCAAGCAGTTTCAATTTCTCTATCCACCTTGAAAACACTGTAATAAAATTCAAGTGTTTTCAGAGATCTCAGCACTCGTACCCACTGAACCGCTGTGATATCAAGGTAAAACACAACTGAAAATACATCTTAAAAATGAAAGACGACTGACACATTTTGTTTTCGCTCACACACGGCATTATAGGACATTTAATCTTCCCACGATTTCTTCAGAAAGTCAGATGAGATTGAAAATATTTAACCTCAGAGTTTAGACCAACACACACTGAAAGCAACATACAAGCAAATTTTGGAATACAACAACAGTTTAAAGAACGCTGAGTCAGACGCCTGCTCCAGACTAGTTCAATCTGAAGTGTTAACAGAAGGTCCAGGGACTGAAAACAGCTGTTTCAGGTTGGACTCTGCCACAGAAAATTGCCTCTTTGGTCTCTTGAAGTGAGCCGATAACTCAGTTTACTTTCAGTGTACACTGGTCTTCACAAAGAAGCTCAGGTAATGCAGATCAGAGTGTGGACTAAACAGAGGCAAATGGAGAGAGCTTGAAAATGATTAAAGTGAGAAAGGAGAGATGTGGAAGGAATAAAAGAGACAAAGAAGGAAGAATTTACAAAGGAAAAGAAGAGAGGATTTGTGATGGTTTGTGAAGCTTCAATCTTTAAATCAAGTCAGCGAAAAAAAGGGGAAATAAAAAGCTCCAGAGTAAAGTTTGTTAGGACACATTCTCATTTTCACTCATTTTTTAAAATCTGTACACGACTCCCTTCCACTCTAAAGGTTGGGAGCTGGAGGATGTCCAGCAGAAGGAGGAAAAGAAGGAAGTAAAAGGGAGGTAGAGGAAGAGGAGGATGAGGAGGATTCACCTGTTGAGCGCAGTGGTGGGGAGACGAAACAACTGGCTTTTATCCCCGGGGAAGTTTCCAGACCAATTCCTTTTCGTAATCGACAAGAACAAAAAGTTATTTTCCTCCACCGAGCAAGAACATCAAAAGGAAGAGGAAGATGGAGAAAAAAAAAAGAAAGAAGAAGAACTCGGAAAGCAAACCCAGGCGAAAGGAGGAAGAGGAGGGAGGCAGCGAGCGAAGGACAGAGGGAGGCTGGCGTGTCACCTGGCACGTGTGTCCAAACAGATAAATAAAAACAATCAACATCTGCTTGTATCCGTCTGATCTTAGTTTATGATCTTATGCACCATCATGTCTGAAACATCATCACGAGTCGTCCCAAGAAAACCAACAACAACAAAAAAGGACATAAATTAAATGTAGCAAATTAGTGATTAATCTGTCAAATTAAATTTGGTTCAGTCTATAAAAAAGTTTGAAACAGTCTGATACAGCACTGAACTGAAGCAAACCCAGTACTTTTATTTTATTTTATTTTATACTTTTCTTTAATGCACCACATGTACCAGGGTGCAATAACTGGAACAATTGCTGGACTTATTTTATTTTTACACTTTTTAATGCACTACATGCACGACACGTACTTTCCTATTGTGCAATAACTGAGGCACTAGCCCAGTGCATCTATATACTTTGCACTTTATCCACCTCCAAATCATGTTTATGTTTATCTGCACTACAAAGCCCAATTTGACGTTTTTAGATGACTTGTTTTATCTGACCAACACTTCAAAAGCTTAAGAAATTCAGATTACTTTGATATAGATAAAAGAGAAATGCAGCATTGTGCTAGCAGTCTGCTAACTGCAGAGATAGAAGAAAGTTAGCATTCTCCACAACACGCAACACACTTCAAATGAAAGACGAACCTCTCACTGTGTCGTGTGCATCGAGTGCAGCTAAAAATAACTTTTCTCCTGCACAGACAGCATTTGCCTTAATAATACTTTATGCTGTGAGAAAGGTTTCAGAAGCCGTGATAAGTCTAAATGAGGTCCACTGTAAGTTTTTATAAATTGGGACCTTTGATGACTTCAAGTGCAAGCGCTTTATTTGACAGGCTTTTTAAAACAATTTCCTGTGTTTTATGTCAGGCTGCATGATATGGGGGAACAAAAAAACTAAAACATATTGCAATTATTTGGACACATACTGCATTTTAAAGCTTTTTGAGCACCGTACAGATGTGGTAAATTACATATTTATATACATTAGGCATGTTACGACGCTCCAAATCCATGATTCTATTTGACTTTTGATTTTAAGGTCATAATTTGATAGATCTGATGAGATATTGACACTAATGGTTTGTACATTACAAATCTAGATGGACACAGAATTGAGAAGGCATCTGGATACAAGTATCTTGGTATCTGGTTGGACCAAAAAATTAAAACTGAATTTCACATCAACACACTTGTTAGTAAGTTACAACAGAAAACTGGATGTTTCTACAGAAACAGAGTTAACTTTCCCATCTGCAGCAGGAAACGGATCATTGAGGTTGTCTTAATGTCTGTCTGTCTATGATGACATCATCTATACGATATCATCTTTTTTTTTCTGAGTTCACTGCACCCAAACTAAGTTCTGATATCGGTCTTTCTTCATCTGTGATGAGAAAACATCAGGTTTTCACACCGTCAGAGAAAGTGTGCATCCTCTTAACGTTCAGTTATAAAATTACTTGAATTAAGGATTTACTAAGTCAAACCAGAGCTGGTGATTGAAACAGTGGAAAGACAATCCAAGACGTTTTTGGTGATTTTTGTTCCGGTCTGAATGAAGCTGTTTTGTAAAGGGAGTCTGGTGCATTTGGCAAGAGCAATAAATCAGCTGGTTAAACCGAAAGTCTCTTCCTCTTTAAAAAAGTTCCCTGACTGTAGTGATGCTTTCCATGATGTTGTCAGACACTAACAAGAACAATTTGTGTCTATCGGTGACAAAACAAGCGTCAGCTGCCCCGCGCACTTCGTAGTGTGATCTGCTGATGTGGCTGCAGTGCAGTGTTCCATTTTGTATCTCTGCTTCCATCACTGTTAGTTTTGTGGTTTGTGGTGATTTAGAGACTTGGTTTGTAAAGTGTACAGCCTGTCATGCTGTTGCATTGATCTGTGTACAATGATGCAGCTAAAAAACAAGAAACTTGTTTACCAACCACTCGTTTATCTTCTCTCATCAGTCAACAGACACAACATGTTGGTCACTTTTTTTTTTTAAATAAGTGCAGCAGCTAATATAAAAACATATTTATGATTCCTTATATTCATAATTCCTCACTGAAATGTTTTCCCAGAGCAATTTTGTAAGTTTCAATCTGTTTCATCTAATCATAAGACTGCTGGACTCAGTCGACAGAGGGGTCTCTGAGTGACAGTCCTAATAAAGATGAAACATTTGTTGGGGTCTGAACCAAACACACGTTTTCTTACATCTGAGGAACCAGATTTTCAGGCCAGAACATCTCTGCAGCTCTGCAGGACTTCATCATAATTCAGTTTTGCCACATATTTTACCTTTGTCCAAAAATTGCAGCTCCTACAATTTGGATATTGCACTTGTCCACATTGCAATTTCTAGTTTTGTATCTTAATAATAGATAATTAGAGGTTTTTGAAGTGGGGCTGAGCTACTGTGTAACTGAACAATGAACAGCTGTGGATAGGGTCTGCAAAAAGACAGATTTCAGACAGCTTAAAAAAAATCAATGAAGAAGGAGGTTAAACATGCTTCAGAAGACTGTGTCGCAGTAAAAGTTTGGAAAATTGATCCAAAAACACTGATGGACGGAGCTGACGAGACTTTTTAATCATTAAGAGACTGCTGTTTTGATGCACACAGTGTCTTATATGTAATTTATTATAAAAGAAATATCATTTTATTCTGCGCTTGGGTGATTTCAAGGTATACCAGGGTATTTAGAAATCTTGAAGGTATGATTTACAATACCATCAGCATGGAAAACAAAAATACAAAATGAAATTAATTTATTACTAATACTTAATTTATTAATGTATAGAAAAAAGAAATGACCAGTCATGTCTGCTCTATAACCTCGGTCTCCTTGTTAATTAAAAATGACAAGATATGGAAACATGAAAATATTACCATATATAACTTTCCTCCACCTATAAAGTAGTTTATTAGCACATGCTACATCTTTAAGTCATCTCCATTTAGTCAAATGATGTGCTGATATCTGCAGCAACAAGTGTGATTGGGTCCTTTAGCAAGAATCTGTGGATTACAGCTGCTTTTTTCCTATACAATCATTAATCTATGGGCTATAAATATTTAAACTCAGCAAGACTTGTCTAAAATGGCTAATTGCCTGTGATACACTAAGCATTGTAAACAAGACAATCTCATATATGCTACAATGGCTTCTATCAATAGTCTGTCATACACCGTATACCCCCGTGAAAAGCCACGAAGATAGGGAAGGTATGAAAAAAACAAAAAAATAATGCCCAAGCCTATTATTAGACAATATTTAGAATATTTTCACAGTTTAACTTTGCTGTCAGACTTTTCTGATGGGAAACTGCTGTTATGAAATATCACTCTCTCCAAGGTCACCAGACTTTACAGACAAAATCAATAATCAGTAAGTAATTGCTGACCTACCACTGCCTCGATCTTCTTCTTGATCTTTAACCTTTTAAAGCACAGATGTCACACAATAACACAAAATAACTAACAGATCGAGGCAGCGGTCGACCAGCAACTGAGAGATAAAATGAGTATTTTTGTCAAAAGAGTCTTGTGGCTTTGGAGAGAGTGATACAACTTCAGTTTCAGAAAAATCTGTCTGACAGCAAAGTTAAGTGGTGGAAATATTCTAAATATAGTGTACACTTCAAATCTTATTGATTTTTTAGGCAGGTACGGCTGCTGCGTTTCCAAACTGGGGGCATGTTGACCATCATCTGCCCATGCAACCACTTCAAATACTGTGAACTAACCCTTTAAGGAGAACTCAAAGCTTCCTCCCTGTTTAGCGGCGGGTGTTTTGCATAATGTAAGAAAGTGTTGCGAGATGGACTAACACACTGTTGGGTTTGGTCTTTTCACAGCATTTGTTTATAAGAACAAAACTATGGAATAACTCCAGACTTGTATCCTTCAGCTGGCATGAACACCACAGAAGAAGAGCACAGACCAACCCCATCCTGCACAGCTGCACTTACAAGAACTAGACTCTGTTTTGTTTTGACCAGAAACCTCCAACCTGGCAGGATGACCGCCGGTTACCAAATCTCTATTGAATAAACACGCTGCTTTTGACTTTTTGTCTTTTAAACTCTGCTTCTCTTGAAAGTTTGAGCCTTAAAGAACCAAAACCAAACATGACAAAATGAATCAGTTTCTCCTCTCAGGCAGCTGAAGACAAAGTGCAGGTGGGATCGCGCTCAAACTTGCCAACAACTACGAATGTTTCACCAGAAATCGATGATCAGGTCCGTGCCCAGACAAAGTGACAGCTGGAGGAGTTCAACCTCAGCAGTTTTCACTTGTCAGACTTTAGAGAACGGCTGGAGGTCATTTACCAGCTGAATGTGTGTGTGTCTGTGTGTGTGTTGTGAACCTTCTGTGACTGTGGACCGAGGCCAGTCTCTCTCTGAAGGGTAATTGTTGTCTTGTTAGAAGAAAACCAGAAAGAACGCAGGCAGGCAGGCGAAAATTAAATGACTGGAACGTTGCAGAAAACAGAAGAAAAAGCCAAAAAGAAAAAAAAGGCACATTCCCAGAAGGAGGAAGGGCAAAAAAAAAAGAGAGAGAAAAAAAAGACCTAAGAGCTCTTCAAAACCAACTCAGGTTTGGAGAGACGCCGGTTAAAGTCAACTCTGTTTCCTGTTAGTGGTCTAGAGGTTAGTGTTACTGCTGCAGAGGAAGCAGCAGCCTCAGTCGGATCCATGAAAACCTTTGTGAAGCTTCAGTGTCACCTCATGCGATTCTGATGGGATCCTCTTGTGCAAATTCATTCGGATGTCAGAGACAGAAAGCAGCAGCTCCTAGGTGTGGGTTCAATGGCACACTCAAGGACACTTCAGCTGAAGGACAGTCTGTCTAATAACTGCACCTCACTGACTTGAAGTCCTTGGTTTCCTTTTTCCTTTGCAACTTCTACATTTTGATGCTGCCTTCAAAGACAAACCCTCAAATTCGATGATACAATGAAGAAAGATGATATCATACAAATCAGGGTTTCTGCAGGTTCCATGGAGCCAAACTTAAGACACATTTTAAGACTTTATACTACCTAGAAGTTCATTTTCTAATAGGGCTACATGATTTTGTAAAAAAGTCATATTGCGATTATTTTGACTGGAGTTGCGGTACATCATTTTTGAAGTAAAATTTTCATATGTACAGAAAAAAAACCTTAAAATCTTGATGTTGTGACAGTTGCTGGGGTCTGTATCAAACAAACATGTTTTCATTACACCTGGAAAGCAAGATTTTTAGCCCAGTAAGCCCACGTACAAACTTTTTATGAGCTTTTCAACAGGGATGCTGCAACTTCTATCTATTGAAATGAACAAAATCAAAATTGTAATGAAAGGCTGATCACAAGTCTCCAAGTATTTTTTCTTTCACTGCCCCGGCTTACTTGCAGCAGTCAGTGGGTGCGAAGAAAAAAAAAAAAAAAACACCTCAAAAGACAACACCGCGTCACATACCAGCCATTATAAGTTAAAACACACTTGATATCATCTTATAAAAGAGGTGTAATGATGTGAGAGCATGAAACAAATGATCTGTTTATCTTTACAAATCAAAACTTCATAGTACTCCAAACAGCAAGAGGCTCAGAGAAGAATGATACTCTGTTTCATGAGTCTGGACGGTGGCATATTTTTGGTCATCTCTCAAAAACGTGAAACACAAGCGCGCACACGTGGTGAATGCTCTGTCTTCATAAGGTGTGAACGTTAGCATATCCAGCTCACTTATGCTAGCTTTAACTTTACTTCCAGACAAACTTGTTAGATCCCACTGCATCTGCATGTGTTCTGTGGGGGGTTTGAGGAGGAGGATGTGGGCTGAATCAAAGTGGGTTGACAACGATGCATCACTCTGTGGCTCGCTGTCTTAGGTCTAAGCCGGGTTAGCTTAGCTCTGATCCCTCTTCCTGTGATGATCGCGGTCCAGCTGGGTCAAAGTCTGCTGTGCCACAACCCACGTTAATGAGTGTATTTCTGTCATCTATCATGTAGATATACCTGCTGTATTTCACCATCTGACCAATGTTTGCTGAGATGTAAGCTGGCTTCAGCCTCAGTCTGTTAGCATTAATGTTATATCATGTGCGCAGTTGTTAGCCAACTTTACATAAACACTTTCACAGGGTTCTTGTTTTAAAATGTATCAGATGAAAACATTAAAACATCAGCTGGAGACTTCTCAACTGACTCAAGTCAAGTTAGCATTAGCTTATATCAGTCAGCTACACTCATGAACTTCTCTACACTTATGTTTACATCTCTAAGGAATCACAGACCTCATGTTTCAACAACTACTCCAATTTTGATGTTAAATCTGCTGCCACTATCACTGTAAACTGAATAAATGCAGTACAAGAATGGAAAGTTTGTCAGGCATAGCAACAGTAACTAAGGAGGGTGGGGCTTACCAAAGGATCAATTGTGACAACCTTAACTTTAACTCTAACCTCACAGCAACAGAACTACCTTAGGTTTTGGCGAACCTGGAGATACCACTGAAATGTTTTTGTCTTTTTTTTTCCCACACTTCTGTCTTTGCCTCTTCAAGCTGTGATGTACTCACAAATCCATGCTGTTCTTTTTTGTTCTTTTTTAAACTTCTGAACCATCTGAGGTGTCACAAAGGCTTCAGAAAGGTTTCAGAGTAGAAGAGACTCAAACAAGATGCTTCAGAAATAACAAACAGGCCAACAGACATGTGTCCATGGAGACAGACAAACAGACAGACAGGAGGGAAGGAGACAGTACCTTCTCCAGCTGGGGTCAGGAGGCGGGGACAGGTAGGCAGAGTTGTACGGCGAGCTGTCCACCTGAGGAGACGACAGGTTAAGGAAACAACACAAACTGCCTGACCCTGTTCTTTTTCACTGTTTCTGTTTAATATGATGGACTGTTGGTTTACAGTTTCTCTTTCTTCACTGAATTCTAGAGAAAAATAAGGGTAGTGAAAAAAGTCTACTGTCCAATACCTAAAGATAAAATATGGCTGAACATCTCTACTTCTCTTTCTGGCCATCAGATGACAAACTTATTAAAGTAGAACATTTTAACACCCTGATGATCAACAGTTTTTTTTTTCCTCTTCAAAGAACTGACGGCACAGTTTCACACTCCAGTTCCTCTCTTTCACACTTTGTACTGAACACACTGGGTGTTAAATGCACAAGTTCAGGGTGATTTGAGATACTCAACTTTTATGCTTCTTCCATCCTTTATGTTTTCACTCTCGCTGTTTGTAAATGCATGCATCAAGACTGTTCATGTCTTTAAAGGAGCAATATGTAGCAACTGCAATGAATACTGCAGTGCAAATAGTGACCTGGAGTCACAGACTGTACATTAAACAGGTTGTAATCCTGTTTAATATATGATTTATGGTTGAAGCAAGTTGTTTTTCCCTGCCCTCTCCTCCTCAGACATGGCAGAGAGACAAGCAGGCTGAAAGAGCAGCAATAACAAATGACGACTAGTCCTCCACTGTAAGTTGATCAGCTGTTTATGATTGTCAGCTGTCTGTCAATGTAAAATTAAAGGTGATAGTTCACCCAAAAATGAAAATTCAGTCATTATCTACTCACCCTCATGCTGCTGAAGTGGCTGCCTGCCAAATTACATTGACATTTTGCTCAGTTTACATTGAATTTACATCTACACCTTCTACAAGATTATTAATGATTTCTCATGACTCATAAAAAGACACTTACTCATTCTGTGGAAATCTGTCATTAACCTGAACTCTGATTAATGCAAAAACTACACATAAAACTGGGGACACCACAGCTGCAGGGCTCATGTCAAGTGAAGCGAGTATTTCAACTGAACATGTTCCCTTAATCTCTGATGACACATTTTATGATTTATTACTGTACATATATTACAGACTTCTCCTTTAAATCACACTTGCAGAGCCTCTTGAACAGCTTTTCCACAGCAGGATCCAAACAACCTGTGACTGTGTCTCCCATAACCTGAATTTTTGAGGATCTTGTGAGGATTTGTGATGTGATTTTTCCTGTTTATCCCCGATGCTGCACCCCGGATCACAGACTGCCTCGATGACACAGTCTGTCAGGGTGGGTGGCTGTGTCTCTGTGCCTCTGCATGGCACAAAAACCCTTCCACTGAGGAGCTGCATTTACATCGACCCTAATATTCAGAATAACAGCCCAATGAGAATAAAACTGCCTCATGTTATCACCTTAATCTGAAGAGACTGCCCCTCCCCGGCTGGATTGGGGAGGGATACCACCATTTGCTGATGGATGGGATGACGATGGTCAACTGGAAAATTTTAGTATATCGGCCAACCCTAGAAACGAGTTTGCAGGAGGGACAGAAGCGTGACGGGAGAAAAACAGAACCAGTCCGCAGTGAATATAAGAGTTAAAGATGCTTGTAAGGTTCTGAAGAACACTGGATAGAAACACTTCTTCTTCTTCTGTACTATTTCAAGCAGATTAGACGCTTCACAGCAGACAGAGCCAGTTTTATTGGATCACTTCATTTAGTGGAAACAGTTAAGATGAAATATCTAATCAGAATCATCTCAATCAGAATGAAGGAACATCGAGTGATAAACAGCACCACTGAGGCTGCTGCCTCCATGTTATCAATTCAATATAAGAACTGAATTAATGTTCCCTCTGCAGAGGATCTTTGGAATCAAAGAATCCTGTGTTGCTGCTGTGACCAACAACAGATGACTACCATCGTATTGATGAGATGACATAGAGCAAACCTCACACACAACATCACATAATAACTCTGAAGTTTCACAGCAGTGCCTTGTTTGATGATTTAGACAGAACTGACAGGGGAATTCAGACTGCAGCAAAAAATAAACTTAAGCTGTAAAAGCCCCAGTTGTGTGAAGATTGAATAAGGTACAAATCTACTACCAGTGGAGTTTTCTTGATGTTAAAGGGATAGTTTGGATTTTTTTTTAGTGTGGTTGTGTGGGGTACTTATCCACAGTCAGTGTATTTGGAGAAACAGCAGGAGTAACAACACATACTATAGATACCTAAAAAATATTCAATATGAATTTAAGTATACACTATATTTAGAGTATTTTCACTGCTTTATCTTGACTTTTGTGATGGAAAACTGAAGCTGTTACATCTATCTATACTCTCTTCAAAAGCCACCAGACTCCAAAAAACAACAGTTTTTGCCAGTGCAGTTTGGTGTGGAGAGAGCGATATTTGGCTTTGGCAGTTTCCCATCAGAAAAAAGTCTGTCTGACAGCGAGGTGAAGCGGTGAAAATATTCTAAATATAGCTCACACTTAACCGAATATTGATTTTTTTGGTGTCTAACATACATTTTGCTGCTGACCACCAGTACCAATGCTCTTCTTGTTGTTAATTAATCCAATTATTGCTCTTTTTCTTCTTGTATTGTGTGCATCACAGCCTGATATAACTTTTTCCTCTGTGCATTAGAGCTCCATTGTTGTCCAAAAACTATTAAAAACACAACAATGAGCAACACAGTTGTACTGGCTGACATGTTTCTTCATCACCATGAACACACACGCTGTAGTTTATTTTGACTCAGTCCCACACACCACGTCCTGCTGCCCCAAATGCTCACTAGAGCACCAAATGTGGATTAATACATGACTGAAAATAGAACCAAACAAATGTACCATTTCCTCCTTTCTGATAAAATCTACAGTTTCAGGAAATTACTGGGTCTTTTATTCAATGAAACAATATATTTGTGAAGTGTTTTTAGAGATTTAGATCTTCAGGAGGAACCACTGCGTGTAGAGGAAGTCAGAAAGTATTAAGAGAGACTGACACATTGTTGGGTGATCTTGTGAGATTTCTTGCCAAAAATAAAAACATTCATTAATGTCAGTCTTATCCCTTTAAGAGCCTGCACACGTAGATCTGACAGTAAACTGAAGGATACTTGTCGGTTGCGGTACGGTCGGACTGGCGAGATGAAACGGCGGTCCCTCTGGACTCGCTCCACCAGACCGTGATGCCGAGTGGACCGGTTGGACTCGAGGGTGGATGGGAAGGAGCCCTGAAAGAGAGAGAAACAGGGAGAAAGTAAGGTTTTTGATGAACTCAAAATTGTATGAACTCAACTTATTCAACATTATCTAAAAAACAAAAAAATAAAAGAAAAGAAAATAAAAGAAAATAAAAAGAGCCACAAAACAAATCTAACGCCCCTGACTGAAGGAAACAAATGCAAGGAAGGAAATCGCAACACACAGAGAGAAATACAATTAAAAATAATTAATACAATTAGAAATACAATTAACAAGTCCAGAAATTTCAAAATATTTCAAAAGACCTCCTGTTGGTTTCATTGCATGTCTGTGGCAAAAAAATACTTTCCTGTGGTTGAATTTTAAAAATAATGATGTGTTTTGTTTGAGATGTGTTTGGAAATTGGTTATGTATAACCACGTCAGCGTCGACCACGCCGGTCAACAAGTGATTCTGCTCCTCCGCTCTTCTTTAATTACATGTAGAGTTGCTGAGAAATGCTTCACCCCGAGGAATAAGTGAATAATTTCAAAAACACAATCACAAACAGCAGTGAAGCATTTGAGCTTGTCCCGTCGCTTCAGCCCTGTTACTACCTCTGATGTCGGCTCAGAGGTGAAACAAAAATGACTCCCAGTCCACGTTTGTACTTTTTATACAGAACAGCGAGGAGAAATAATGGCAGTAAATTCACACCTTGAACAGGCTGTGTAAAACTGGCTAAAGACTTAACTGGAACTTAACTTGTAAAATAATTTATACAACAAGCTTGTTACTTGTTACTACTAATATCTGAAAACTTGACAGATTTGGTCAACATTACAAATAATACTAAAAAGATAAACCATCATGACATTTTTTGCCAATTTATAAGCATTAAAATTAAACAACAACTCAACAATCATCACCAGAACATTTCTGGATTTTGAGCAGACATTTCATTTAATATAGATATTATTTACTCATCATAATAAGGACAAAACAGAAGAAAATGTGATTCATTCTCATTTTCTCCTAATTCAGATAATTCTTACAACCTGTTGTCCTCCTGGATGTTTTTAAATCTGCCAACTTGAAGAGCCACAGGAAGGATTCCTGTTGCAACTAAACCATTTTTACACTTTAAAGTTTGCTCTTTCATAAGATCCAGGGCAATGATTGTCCTTAAATATAAATAAATTAATTATTACAATGTAAATATTGTAATTCATCTTAATTAAAAATATCATGTAGCTCTGCAGCCCATGAATTGTGTGATTTACTGCAAAGAAAAACCTTCATATTGACACTGTTTTCTAATATATTAATCAAATGATGCCACGGTCTTATCACACTGTGTTGTGTTTATGTACCGCTGAAAAAGCCAGCATTCTTCCAAGTCTGCAATGGACAGTCTTACTCCATTATTTTCCAAGAAAATTTAAAACCTGGAAGCAACATGATACACATTACAGAGGCTTCAACCTCCTAAATTCCTCCAAACTCCCCGTGGAGCTCGGGGGAGCTGAGTAGCCAACAACACCCCGCTACCTGCAGCCAAACGAAATCAATCTTGGTCTGACCTCAGAAGAGGAGGAGGAGGAGGAGGAAGAGGAGGAGGAGGAGGAAGGCCAACAAATCAAGGCTGAGATTCGGCTGTGATATCAGCGGAGGAGCAGAAGGGAGGCGTGATGATATTGATGAAAAACTTCCATTACAGAATGAGTTTGGCTCTGCAGAGCTGATGGGAAACACTGATGACTCAGAAGTGAGGAGCTGGAGGCTGCAGATTGTGGTGACACAGCAGACTATGTCCTCAAAACGCTGCAGGATCCACACAGCTTCAAATCCAACTCACAGCAACCGCTTCTGTCCTCTGATTGTTTTTCTATTTTTCTATCTTTCTCTTTATTGTTCTTCTTCTAGAGGTGCAGGTAGTGTTTGGTGTGGTAGCTTCAGTAGGCAGAAGTTGCTGCAGGCGTAATGGCATGAAGTGATGACACTAACAGGAATAGCAGCAGTAGTAACAGACCACGAAAAGCAGCAGCAGCACCAGAAATAACAGAAACAGTTTTAGAAGTATGTGAGCAGAGTAGAAGTAATAGTAGTGGTAGTATTTGTGACGGTCCTCGTGATGAATGTAGTGGCAGTAGTAGCAGAAGTAGAGAGGCAGCCGTAGGGTCACGGTGAGGAAACTTTACCACGGTTAATAAACTCCTGACAACACTGATGTTACAGATTACTGCAGATATTTTACAACATGAGTAATCTTAATTTGATCTTTAATGTTTAGAGCTGTGACAATATCCATATTACTGCAACACCACAGTCATGTGATGCCTGCGGTCATCACAACATATTTTATTTTGAAGGGTCAATCTGATGTTGTAATCACAGCACTGATTTGTTAATACGTCTAAGGAACTGTGCACACGTCAGGAACACAGTCTCTGATTGGTTCATAAATCAGGACTAGTCAGGATTGGTTGACGGACTAAACCCAAGGCATCTTGGGATTGCCTATGATTTTTACCATGTTTCCAAGAAGATGCTGCGCTTTAAGGTTGGATTACAAAACTTCTGAAAGGAACACATTTGCACAAGAGCCAAAGTTGTAAACCTACAACGCCAACATTTGAAATCTGTCTCCTGACTTCTGACACGTGTTTGCCTGAATGCCGTGTAACGCCACTAACACCTTTAACCACAGCCACCACCAAGTATGGTCGCACATCAGCCATAACAAAAACATGTGTGTAAAAATTTCGACCCACTCTAAATTGTTAGCAAGGGGCTACTTAAAGGCAGTGGGAAGCAGCAGACCAGACTCACTCAGTTGATACTTTTTCTGGCTCAAAGTCAGGCTGAGGTGGAACCATCCTGATAACGTGCTCACACGTGGATGTGCACCGTACTTTCACCTCAGACCAGCAAACCTTTTTACAAACAATGAATTTTAGAGGTTTCATAGTCAATTAATCTATCAATTATTTCTCCTATTAATCAATTAATAGTTGCTCTGTCTACATAATGTTAGAAGACTACAACTATTAATAGATTTAATCCACTATGAAAATAATCATTAGTTGCAGCCCTAATCACACTGGGCTTTGAGAAACTGGGATGGACATTTTTAACTCTTTTCTGACATTTTATTGAAGTTCCAGCTGTAGATCAAACATGGCAATGAACTTTAGTCTTTGCTGTTATTTGATAACCACTAATAAATAAAACAATTTGTACAAGGTCAAGTAAAAATTGAATTTAGGCAAGTAGATTTCTGACCTATTTGCCTGGCCAGGCAAATAATTTTATTTTATTTTTTTAAAACATTAAAGTTGAACCTTGTAGTTGAAACAAGGCTGCATTTGTTTGGTACACCTGTGTTGCATACCACTACACCCCTACAACAGTGTCACTACTACAAGCTGCTACAAGCATATAGCCGTAACTGTAGTTGTAGTTGTGAAACCAGTAACAGGAGTCATGACAGTCAGTAAAAAGAGTAAAAAAACTAAATAAAAACTAAGGAATACAAAAAGGGGGATGAAGGAAGTGACATCAGTTGGTTGTCAGTCACCTGGAAGTCCTGAGGGTTCCTGCCGATCTGGTTGACGTTGGGCAGCGAGCCGCTGTAGTACGGACCCTGACTCCTGGCAAGACGGAGCTTCTGGGCCTGGAGCTGAAAAAATAAAGAAGGACAAAGACATTAACAGCTAGGAGATTAAAAGCACCATCAGTCAGCACTTCACCAGGATAAAAAGCAGAAACTGAGCTGTACGTGAAATTGTTACCGTGTGAAGCAGTGACATGATGTCAGCTGTAATGCTGTGATGATACCCTCAGTCTGACATGATGTCAAATCATGACTAATAACTGGTGATGACAGTGTTGCCCAGAAAAAAACACACTCAGCAAAACTGGAGATTACAAGCAAAATAATTATCAAGTAGAAACTCACCAAAACTGGATTTTTTAAATGTTTTCTCAACAACAAGAAAAACTGCAATCACAGATTCACAGATTTGCCAGTGAGAACCAGCTCGGCCTGCTGACCATTTTCTAAATAACTCTCTATATTTTTTAACTGTGTGAGGGAATAAATTGAGCCGTTAATGACAGACAAGGTTGATGTTTGTGTGACAGCCTTCCAGGAATACAATTATTAGTTGAAGAGGAGCAAAAGTTATGCAGAAATTAGAATAATTTTGATCCAATAAATGTGTATTTCATACTAAAAGACCCTAAACATGCTATTCATTCTGTCCCTGGTAAAAGCAGTTTACGTTTGTGGTTTATATTCATGAATCAACTTTTCTGTGATTATATGATGAAAAAGTTTCCAGCTGTTTAATGTTGTATAAACTCTTTCAAATGTTACCAAAGCATTTATAACTACAATACACTTGCAGTTCTTAAATGTACTAAAATATCTGATTTATCTGTTAATATTCTTGCACTAAGTTCGTTTAGTTAATGAGTAATTTAATTTGAAAATAAGGAATTACAAAGAAAGATGAGTTATGGGCCTTTTAATGTTTATTCATTGTATCTGATAATTTATTAATATTTGTTTGTTAACTGGCCCCTGGCCTTTTGCAAAAGTGACCCTCGAACAGAAGAAGTCGAGCATCCCTGAATATCAAATCAAAAAACATATCAAATGATATGAAGCCTACGTTTTATTTATTCATTATTTTTTTTAATGGAGTAGAGCTGCACAACAAATACTCCAGGACCATCTATCAGGCCTTCTAACTGGTTTTACTGTAAATAAACAGGACAAACATGTCAGAAGAGAGTCGACATGAGAGACGACACACATGCTCGATGTAGGATTGAACCATTCTGAAGAAATATTTAATTGCAATTATTTTGACTGATACTGCAGTTGCAATATTATTTGCAACATACAAGTAGAGGGTCATTTTTACATCATTGCTCTCATTTTAATTGAAAAACACGTTAAAACAATTATGCTGTCATTTATGACATTTTTTCCTGCAGTCTAGAGACTGGTGTGTTGTCCAGGACACTTAATTTTAACTGGTATTTTGACACTCAGTTCACCTTTAACAAATACTGCTCATCCTACGATCAATAAAATTTTGATTAATTGTTCAGCCCTTGCTAGATGTATATAAAAAAAAAACAACAACAAAACCTGATGGTCCCTGAACGCATCTTCCACTGGAAGGCAACTTGACTTAACCTCACTTTGCCCTTGAGAGAAAACTGCCAGCATGCACTCTGTTACCTCTCACACAATGACATGCATAGCTGCATGTAAATGATTCTCTGGCAATCATTCACTTTTTAACCATTTGATGGAGTCTCTTCCATGAGAGCAACAGACAGTAAGATAAGATCAATAAGATCAATCGTCACACCGGGGAACAATTTGACTCGAGTCCCATGACATCATTAGAATGCACAGATCAGATGACAAACTAACGCTTAGACAAAGAGGAAAGTAACCATCAGGGATCAGAGGCTGCAGGTCTGTGAGAAAATCTAGCAGCCAACAGACAATCAGTAAAAAAAACAAAACAAAAAAAAAAAAATCAACAACAAAAATCTTCCCAAAATCGCATCAACATTCAGGCAGTTGTCAGGAAAACCTTGGAATCTTGTTTTGGGATGAAGATGGAGAAAGAGGCAGAAAGCATGAGTGTGATGTTAGTAGGTGCAAGAAACCCCACTTTTAGAAAACGGCTAGTTTATTTAAAGGTCCCTATCCCTTTAAATCAGGGGTCATACAGAGGAAAAAAATAAAGGTACCTAAACCACAATTTCAAAGCCTTTATCATCAAGTTTGCATTTTTAATATAAATGCAATAGCAACTTCCTTTGCAGGCACAGTATTCAATGTATACTGTCACTTTGTTTGTATTATGTTCGATCATTTGTTTTCACTCATTTCCAGAATAAGGAATCAAAAGAGGACTTATCTAATTATTGACAAATATGATGACAGGATTGTTTCATTCCAAATATTAAGAGATTTTTTCTTTGCGTGATTCATTGTGTCAATCAAACACCAGATTATGTTGAAAATCGTTTTTCAAGGACTTTATTCAAATTCAAGCATATTCCTCACTGTGAAAACTTAAATGAACTTTTCTGTCTGTGAAACAGCTATTCAAAAGATTACTGTTGGGATTTTTTTTTGGCTGGTGAATGAAGCAAATTTACCAGCCAACTGCATTTTTACCTGAACTTTGCAGGTGCTAATTTTGTGCTCTGCATAACAGTTAAAACGGAGCATTTTCCAAACTTTCAGCACTGTTTAACCAACGGAGACACGCGCTATACGCAGTCTGATTTAACAGACTTCATTTTCTCCTGACATCTTTTGCATCCGCACTGCAAGTAGATATAAATTGATCAGTGAGAAGATCGGCATTTTACTTGCCCCAGGCAAGCGTCACAGAGAGTCATTCTTAACATAATATTTTACTCTAAGTTCTGACTCTACTTTACTCTCTTTTACGTTTTCAGTCAGTTTTAGTCAAGGTCTGCTGCTGAATTCAAACCTAAATCAAAGAGGAGTACAGCTCTAAATCATTAAATAGAGCTGGAGTTGCAGAACTGCTCTGGACAGAGAATTACAAGCTAAGTTTAATTTCAGCTGGTGCTTTCTGTCACTGTCAGCCTCATTTTGTGGCTGATTAATGATGCTGTATTCACTTCCAGCTAGTCTGATTCTACTTTAAATCTTTTTTTTCAGGATTTGTTCGGCCTTTAGAGAAGAATACAGTTCGAAGACAGGATTGTCACTTATTCTAATGTCATTCCTATCATGTCACTAACAAAACAAGCTTCACCTCTGACCTCTGACCTCTGCCCTCGTTTCACGACATATGGAACAACTGACTGGTATAATGAATCGCTCATTTAATTCTGTGTGGTTTATTTTAAACCTTCTGTGAACCAGATTCTCTTCACAGGACAATAAATGGACCGAAAAAATAAAACATCAGACAAAATGTTGAGGTTTGCAAAACCTATAAATATAAGTATATATTTACAGCGTGTGGACACAGTCAGAAACACACGCATACACACACACACACACACACACACACACACACACACACACACACTGAGGCCCTGGCCCAGTTTCTTGGAAAGTGTGATGAACTCATTTAATCTCCAGTCTCTCCTGTCCTTGTTCTCTATCTGCTCACGTCCTTGGATCTTTGCAAAACACTTTAGAAAAGATCCTGCGTGTTAAAAGCACTGGCAAGCATGACTAAATCTTTATAAACTCAAATGAACGGCTTTGTTTTAAAGCTGCGTCTATGCCAATGTTAATGGAGCACCTATCATAACAGCCTCAGTGTGTCTGCTGTTGAAATGCTGCTGCTGCTGCTGTCAGTGAACTAATTATTGTCCAGAGAGGAGAATCATTCCCAGACTGAACTGGTGGATAAGTGACGAGGTTCAGGTTTTAATCATTCTCTTCAGGGAAGAGTTCTGGCTGCAGAGTCGCTCCGAGTGAGTGTTAGCAGAACTCGGAAAGTGCCGACTCAGATATGGGAGAGGAAAATGACAAATCACAGATGCTGAGTCATTTATTGAACAGCGCCATCAGCCTCATCACGCAAGGCTGGTCTTGTTCAAACTATACTGAACTACATTTAATATCTGACGAAGTTTAAAAGGGCCATAATGCAGTAATTACATTTTTCCTACATTCATAATTAGGGCTGCAGCAATAAATCAATTACTAAATTAAATGCCAACAACTTTGACAACTGATTAACTGTGTTTTTTTTTCTGATTCCAGCTTCTTTGGGTGATAGCATCATGGTTAGCTTTGGGAAACACTACTTGACATTTTCCACCTTTTTGGACATTTTATGAGATTATTAAAGATAATCAAAGATCGGTCTTTGTTTGACTTATTCTACATTTTCTTCAAGGCTTCATCTTTTGTCCCATGATGTTTCAGACTAGAGCTGCAACTGACCATGATTTTCCATGTCGATTATTTTCTCCATTAACGTATGAGTTGTTTTGTCTATCACTTTTTTCCAGTGAACCCACTTTTTAAAAATGCAAAACATTCACAACAGGCCCTATTTATAAATCCTGGAAAGAGTTAATTTGTTCCTGACTATTTTTTACTGCTATTTCTGCATCACCTTGAATTATCTTGATGCATGTTACTGAAATCAAGTGAAGTCTTTTATTTATCTGGTGACCCAAATAAAATCTCCTGTCACCCACCTGTGAGTCCTGTCTCAGTCTTTGGGAATGACTGGTCTGTAAAATGTTTCTGAAAGCTCAAGGTTATATCACACAATGTCTTGTTTTCCTGAAGATATTCAGTTTTCTGTCATAAAGGAGTAAAGAAACCAGAAAATTCTTTAAAAAAAAAAATACTCAAAATGATTTTCAATTTGCAAAATAGTTTTCAATTAATTTGATAATCTATTCATAATCGATTAATTGTTGCAGATCTATTTAAGTCAAACTCCAGGAAACATATCATGGCTGGACTCGATTCTTGCTGAAGCACACTGTCCGAAATCTGCGGTTTCCTAAATGCTAAAACGCCAACACTGAGAGGAAACTTAACAACTTCCAAGAACATCTTGTCCACAAACAAAAAACAAAACTTCTTATGACTCAGACAAACTTTACAGCCAACAAAGGTGCTTAGTTCCCTGCAAACACAGACAATAACCACTGTTTGCAGGCAGGACGACACCTGTAATACAGCAACACAATACTTACAAAATGACAAACACCAGATGACTGATTATTCATCCACCATGACTGCAGAGCGAACAGCAGCAGTTTCTGAATGACAAAAACAGGACAGAAAGTCTCTCCAGCTACTGTACCTCAGTCAGCACATTAACACAACATTTATACTTTGAAACCAGATGAAGCAACCTAAATAAAACAGAAGAAGAAGTCTCTGCCTGTCTGCCTGTCCATCCTCAAATCTCTTGTCAAACTTTTTTCAGATCTAGAGATGCTCCGATACGAATTCTTCCCTTCTAATGTCGACTGTATCAGCCAAAATCAAGTAGTGATCCAGTACTACTACATATACTGTATATTTACATTTTCTAGCTTAAATAATTTTCTGTGCAATATACGTTTTTCAAACTGTAAATCATCATTGTGAAATTTTTCCTACTACTTTCCTACTAGTAGTAAACATAGGAAAGTGCAGCAGGTTACGGTCAAGCTAACGCTGTGTTGTCTTTTTAAGAGTTGTTTTGTTTTTTTCTACACCACATGCATGCAAGAAGGTGGCACTGGATAAAAAAATAAATACTGACAGAATTATGATAAGGCTTTAGATTCAATTTAGCTCATTCTGATTGAATTCTGATCTAATCCCACCCCTTTTTTCTCTGTTTTACTGATCTGAAAAATGAGCCGATCCATGACTCAAAGCCACGATATGAACCCAACCATGAATTTTGTGATCTGTTGCACCCCTACTCAAGAAGTAGCATAGTTTATAATGTTAACACGTTTAAATCTGTTACTTTCTATCTAATTGGTTCAGCTGTGAGGAAACTAAATTGTTACAGACGATCATAACGTAAACTTGTCAAGAACTGAGTTTTACATTTTCTGATTTTCTGCAACGATTCATAATTTTTCACGACAGAATCACAATGCATGTTTTTAGTTTGAAATGCCCATCCCTTCCAAACCGGTACATTTTGATCAGGGGCTGCACTCGTAATCTGATAATTGCAGTCATGAGATTAAGATCAAGAATGTACCGAACAGCTTCATTATTCATCAGCTGTTCAAATTAGGATGGTGGTGCCCTTTAGGGTAATACTTCCAAATCATGTATCATCTTTACTGCCCAAAATGCCCAATTTACTGTCAGCACCAATTCTGATCTGTTATCAGCTCAGCTCCCAGAGTGACGCCATTCAAATTTTCATGGATTAATAAAGCCTTTATACATCATACATCATCAACACACTAAATCACAGTGAACCAAACCAGTGAACAGTCCCTGTTCTGTCCCTGAGGCTCCAGAGGCTGGTATTCTAGGAAGAAAATATCTTTAAATAGATTCAATTGGGGTTTATTTACTGTTTCTGTGAGGCTAAGAATTAGGCTCAAATAAAGGAGCATCTTCAAGACATCTGGAAACTTAAACATAACAAATCCCAACCACATAAACAGTTATAACTGTACAGGAATTATCAATGAAGTCATAAAAAATCACATCCAAGAATTCATCTGACATATAATCTTAAAGGGATAGTTTTATGAGGTACTTATTCACAGTCACTCTAGTAGCTACAGTAGGCAGCATTGCTGATTTTTTTTTTTTTTTTTGGCCAACCAAAAGACCGAGGAGGAGATTTACTGAACCTGCTGCAAATCGCTGAGAGGAGAGTTTTTATTTCAGGTGGCAGAGAAAAACAACAATGGCTGAATTTTATTCTTGTTTTTGTTTTTTGGGTTTGGTATCAGGAATCATGGAAATTGGTATCAACTACTAAACTTCTGGTCTCGTGACATCCCTGATCAGGTCTGCACATGACCTGCCCCCAACAATAACGAATTAAGAAGCACTGCCTGACCAATGAGAATAACGACCAATCAACCAACCACGACGTGTCAGTGTTTGATGACATAGGAACGATACTGAACAATCGACTATCCTTCTCGAGAATCGCTTACAGCACCTTTGAGGGAGTGGAGGGCATTGATGCTAACCCACATCACTGTTTTTTATTAACAGTCAAGTGGGGGAGTTTGAAAAACATGGATGGAGTCGCCCTTTAAATCCCTACAGATGATTTCCTGTGTCAAATTATGATTTCTTTTTCCATTTACAGTTTTCATTACACAGCACTCGTTAAAAGATGCACGCCCAAACTGTGTACGCCACCACCTTTGTCTTGATTCCAGTAAAAACCCAGAAATCATGCAGACTATTTTCTATTCATCAGCGAGGATTGAGGATTAACTGAACTGATCAAACAGCAGCCTTAACTGAATAACACACTAAATCTAACCAAACCAGTGAAAGTCCCTGTTCTGTCAGTAGGATAGAAACTTCTTTAATAGATTTAATTAGTTTGTTCACTTTGTTCGTTTGACTCAAATAAAGGAGTGAGTCATCTGAGGGGATAAAATTGACTAAAATTGCTGATACATAATCTTAACTGAACAGCAATGATGAATAAAGCCATATTCTCAAGGGGCTGATATTACTTCCTAGTTTCTACAACAAAAAATAACAGATTATTAGCATATCAGCTATCGTGGCTCATTTGACTTAAATTACAACCCCCATCATCAAAAACTGATGTCAGGCCACCTACACACTTTCCATTTCAACTTCATTTTTTTCCAGACCTCAGAGTCCATCTGAAATATTTTGGTATTCACCAGAATGTCGGAACATGTGACCTGCTAGGTGCTCTCTGATTAAATCACAAAATTTAGAAACTCTTTCAAAGTATTATCATCAGACTTCTCTAAACTTTCCTCACCACTGACATGTAAGATGTCATAACCACAACAGAACCTGACTGATTGGATTATATTTACACTGATACGGACACTAAAATAATCAAAATAAAAATAATTATTTTACATTAACATAAAATATTAATAATTAATAACAATATTGTAAGGCAGAGAAAAGTAGGGATGCATTATAAGGTACAAAAAAGTTGATTATTTTGACTAGAGATGCACCGATTGCAATTTTCTTGTAAGGGTCTGACCCACCAATTCCAATTTTGGCCGATTCCGATTTTCAGTCTTTCTAAGAAACTATAATTGACAGCATTCACAAACATTGCAACTTTTCTTGTAAAAACTAAATTAGATGTTCATAATAAGACACTGACTATTAAATATTCATTAAATACTATTTAAATTTTCTCCAAAAGGTTACAGCCAGGGCTTATTATAGCGTAGCGCTACGTGTGTCGTAAGTTGTATTTTAAAGTTTCCCTTAAGGTTGTCCCAACTCTGGAAAACAGCCCGTAACCTTAAGGGAGACCTTAAACGGGGCCCTGGCCTGTTATGAATTAGGAAACACTGCGTTAATGCATTAATAATTATGATCCAATAATATGATATATACTACTCTGAACTGGGCTCTTTTGTCTAATGTGCACTTTCACTTTTGGTAGCCAACTTTAAATTTATTTTGATGCTAATACTAATTTAATTTAGGACTTTTACTTGCAACAGAGTATTTGTACATTGCGGTACTGAGACTTTCACTTAGAGGAGAAATACTGCATATGCTCACTGCATGTGGAAAAATTAGTGCTGTTGTCCAAATAGTGATTTGGAGCCATAAACTGTATATTAAATAGGCTGTTTAATACACAATCTATGGTTAACATATTGCTCACTTTAACAGTTACACACATCTACACCTTCTTAAAGATTATTAATGATTTCTTATGAGTCATAAAAAGACACTGACTTATTCAGTGAACATTTGGCATTAATTTGAACTCTGATTAATGTGATCAGTTGATCAGATCTGTTGATCAGATCTGTTGTTTGCAGTAGAAAGTTAAAACTGTGATGTTTCCGTCTGAGAGAAACAGCATATCAATACTGAACAGCTTCGACATGAAGAAACTGCCGCTACCAGCACACACACCCTGATGCTATTAGCTGATTGGACCACCCACACACTCCTGCTGCTCCTGTGTGTGTGTGTGTGTGTGTGTGTGTGTGTGTGTGTGTATAAAGGACAGGGGCAAAAGGAATTCCCAGAAGAGACAGGACCCAAAAGGGTGGTATTGTCAGTAAATGACAGAGGAGGAAGAGGAGGAGGAGGGGGTGGTGTGTTTGTCAGAAACCCCTTTCACAAATGGAATCTGGGCAGCAACTAATTATCATTTTCATTGTTGATTAACTTATCCATTGTTTCTATGATTCATTGATCAATTATTTGGTCTATTAATCTGCAAAGAAATCAGGAAAAGCTTCATGAAAGAAAACAGGCAGAGAGAATAATTCAGGAGCCGCAGGTTCAGACCTGCATCTAATAACTGAATTCAAAATGAAATGTGTTTGATTTCAGCTCAGCAGGTGACAATGATCAATCGGTCGATCGGTCACGTTGTACATTCGCTTTGTGGTAATTAACCAGCATGCTGCAACTCTGAGGAAAAAACCCTTCAGATTATTTTTCTGTATTTTTTTATCGAAACTTTTTAGAAAACTGTTGATTCAGCTTTAATCATGATCATTTGGGAGACTGTAGTTTTGTCTTGTATTGTAGAGTAGCAATGACTAATCAATCATCATCATAATCAATTATTAAATTAAACACCAACAATTTTACTAATCATCATCATCAATTCTCTGATTTCAGCTTCTTAAATGTGAATACTTTCTGGTTTCTAAGATTGTAGATTAAATTACTTGGCAACTATTTTGATAATCGATAAATCAGTCTGGTTTCTTTTTTTATTTAGTTTTTTTTTTTTTTTTTTTTTTAAGAAAATTGTCCAAATTGTCTGACTTCAGCTCCTCAAATGCAAATGTTTTCTGGTTTCTTCTCTCCTCTCTGATATTTCAGGATGTCATCTCAGACTCTGGGAAACAATGATCGACATTTTATGAACCAAACAAGCAATCGATTAATCAGAAAAATGATCAACAGATTAATCGATGATGAAAATAATAATTAGTTGCAGCCCTACAAAGATGTTTTCTTAAGTCTGTAGAATCTGATGTGTAGGTCAGCACGTCAGCACCACAATCATTTTACAAATAAACATTGGGATTTATCAAATACTGCACCTCCTGTGATTTGAAAATTGTCATTTTGATAACATTTTGATTGATTGTTCAGCCCTACTCCCTGATGTCATTATCAGCATCTGCCCCCAAAACCCAGTATTGGCTGGGCCGTGATGAAGATGAGCTCCACCTTCACCGGCTGCAAAATTGAAGTGATAAACACACAAATGCATCAATAATTACGATCTAATAATATGATATATACTATTCTGAAATGTATTTTGATGCTAATGCTTGAGTACTTTTACATAAGATTTTGCAGGAGAATACAGGAGAAGAATATTTGCTTCACAGTTTTTAGATGTTTTTAGATGGCTGGGTGAAGAAAAGTGCATCCAGACCAGCTCAGTTAGTAAGGCCGTGGTATCAGTATTGGTACTAGACATGAAAAAGTGGCATCAAGCCGACCCGAGTCTGAAAAAGGCTGAAGACATGAAGGCTTCGGATCTGTCTGCAGCACCAGCTCTGCAGGGTTTTTCCCAACTAACCCAAAGGCCAACTGCCTTTATTGAAAAATTATGACAAAAATGCAAAGGCTTCGGTCTTGTCTTCACTTTATCAGTTATGCAGGCTCTGTCCCCCTTTGTTTTATCAAATAAAAATAGAGCCAGGAGAGTGAAATGTGCACGATAAGATTGCACAATCTCAAACTTTTTTTCTTAACTTTGACTCCTGCACCAAACAAATACTGTCATTTGTCACTCGCATTATCTTTTTGTTTGATCTTGCTATGAAGTTTAAATCCGTACATGGGCACTTTCGTCTGTCAAATCATGACTTTTTTTTTTTCCCAAATGCACGACACCAAATGTTTATGCTGTGCATGCCACAGTCTACAGTCATGTCTAGAGGGGAACCCTCGATTTTGCAAAACTCTTGCAAGATTTGTATGTACTGTTTCTACAGCTGCAAAAGTAATAGATTGTTTAGCTGTCATCTATCAAATTAATTGTATAGCTGCAATAATTAATCAATTATTTATCGATTAATTAATTAATCGACAACTATTCTGATAATCGATTAATAGGTTTGAGTAATTTCTTTAAGAAAAAAGTCAAAATTCTCAGATTTCTGCTACTTAAATGTGAACAATTTTGAGTAAAGTAAATATTTTTGGGTTGTAAGTAAAACATCTTTTTTTGGGAAACACTGATGGACATTTTTCACCATTTTCTGACATTTGAAAGCAAACAAATATTAATCAATTAATCAAGAAAATCAACTGATTATCAACTGATTAACCTACTATGACAATAATCATTAGTTGCAGAGTTGCAGCCCTAATTAATTGCCAACTGATTTTTGCTAACTGATTAATAGTTTTGAGACATTTTTTAAATAAAAATAGTCAGATTTTCTGGTTTCTAAAATGAAAATATTTTTTGCTTCTTTACTCCTCTAGGATGTAAACATAGAGGTAGAAGTAGAAGAAGTAGTCTTTGGGTTTTCTGACATTTTCAGCTCCAAACAACCAATCAATTGAAATGATGGGCAGATTAATCAATAATGAAAATAATAAGTCCTAGTCGCTTCTTCACCGTGCTGCTTGTAAAAATGTTTTATAGTGTGACAATGCTGAGGTTAAAATCTGGGCTGATTTCGCCACGAAAACAACCGGTCAGGGTTCAGGTAAGATCATGGTTTAGGGTTAAAATGATTGTTCTCGGGAGATCTTTCACAGGTCTGAGGTTCCCTTCTAAACAAGACTCTCTGCCATGTTTGTCCAAAACAAAATCCAGGGAAGACACACAGATTTATGAAGAGGAAACCAGAAACCAGAAAATAGATTAATTCATCTGAAACTGAAACACTTCAGCTCACTTCCTCAACACGCTGATCACGATCATTGATCAGCAGGGCTGTGGACTCTGGACTGTCTGCAGCAGTTTTATTTAAAACTGGATACATGCTGGAAGTTGGCACTCAGTGCTCTAATTGTCAGTCTTGTTTACTTGCTCTCTGATCAGATAAGTTAAGTTGGGTCTTTACTGCCTTTTTGGGAAACTTCAAACTGCCAACAGACAAAGAAGCATCAATCAAAGGAAGCAAAACCTTTTACCACTGAGGCTGATGACAGATGCAGGGTTGCAAATTTTGTGCTTTTTCTGTAAACGGACAGTTCACCCCAACATCAAAAATACATATTTTACCTCTGGCCTGCAGTGCTGTTAATCCATCTGTATTTTTTTGTTGTGAGTTGCAGAGTTTTGGAGATATCGGCCGTAGAGATGTCTGCCTTCTCTCCAAAGTAATGAGACAAGACGACAAGTTTGAAAATCTGTAAATGTCTAAACCAGCGTCTCTTTCTAAAAATCATGTCCCAGTTACTCAAGATGACCCACAGACCTTGTTGTGAGCAGTTTCGTGTACTTTCTTTCCGTTAGAAAGTAAAGTAGTTCTGGTAGATTCTACTGCAGAAAGAAAGTAGTTCCTACATGAAGCTGCTCACAACAAGGTCTGTGGATCATCTTGATTACAAATGTTTTGTGTAGCTTTCCTCCAGAGTTCAAAGGTTTTCTCACAATTAGATTCAGTATCCTTGTTAGTCTAGAAATGACAGTAACTATGCTTTATTTTATCTTGTTTTAGAGGTGCACTGATTAATTGATATTAAATGAATCCCTAATCATTCTGATAATCGATTAATCAAGTGTTTTTTTTTCCTAAACTCCTCTCTGACAGTAAACTGAATATCTTCTGATTGTGGACAAAACAAGACATTTGAGGACGCCATCTTGGACTTTGAGGAACACGGTTCAACATTTTCTGATATTTTATGGACAGAGGTGATTTTGTTTTATTATTCTGTTAAATTCTTTGTGCATCTTGAATGTTCCAGCGCAACTAATGTGCCACTAAAGTTGTTTCAATAAAACTTCGATCGTGACAGACCTATAATCTGCTAAATATTCACAGAAACGGGAAACAAGCAAGAACTTTTCATCACACCGATGCAAAGATCATTAAAAAATTAAAGTTTGTTATTGATTTACAACACTACCTCAGATGGTCCAATAAACCAAGAGATATTAAAAGGAGAGAAAACACATTATCAATTATCTGTACAGTAAAATCTCACATCTCATATCACCTGAAACCTCACATCTTCTCAGGTAAATATAAATATCTATGATCTCAATAATAATAACAATAATTCAAACAAGAATTTAACCTTATGTGTGCTGTCAGTTAGTGACAACACTCTCACCTGAGGCTACATCTGTGTTTAGGAAGCAGACAGCAGTTAATCCCAGCAAGCAAATGTAAACACAGGCTGTGATTGGCCAGACAGTTCACCTGTCAACACGCAGCGCTCGGCCTGATGCACCAGAGAAACACAAACGACAACACATCACACCTGATGATTACACCTGTGCCTCGGCTTGTTGATTCACTGTGCAGCCACACTGATGAATTAACCAGTTTTTGAATAAAGACCGCAGCAACAGACGTAACATCCAACGCCAACATAACAAATAGCAAAACAGCAAAATAACAACAGCTGTGTGGGAGGGATTTCAGGCTCAAATTTAAACGATGGTTAACATCAATCCTTCAACTTACTTGTCTAAAATGTTCTCCAGAAAAAAATACCAAACATCTACACAGTAACATATGCTAAAACCAACCCATTTATATTAATATACAAAAAAGAACAAATCAGAAAATATTTTCATGTGTTAAGGTCTAAAAATAACATGTTAAATCAACCATCAACAGACCAGACAGAAAATATTAGAGCATCTGGGTCAAGGTTCAGTCTGAGGTGAAATCATGTGAGGAGTTCTGATCATCCTAACTTTACCTTTTCCCAGGAGAGACAAGCTTCAGCATATTTTAGTAGCTATCTAATATGACAAAATACATTTAAATTAAGTATATGAACACATAAGTGAGGAAATGACTCATGCTATAATAAGTTTAGTCATTCTGTCTTCTGCTGTGAGCGTCGTTGACAGCTCCTGCACTCAGACTAACACATCCTGGTTTAGCTAACCGAGCTAACAAACACTTAGCATTTGTGTCAGTGTAAACTAGAAATCAGCTGCCTACTTCAGGTTTACACCAATTACCAACCGCCTGATGGACGTTCACAGGCAAAACGAAGCGAGCTGAGAAAAAGTATGGGCAGACAGTTATTGATCTGAGTCAATAACTAATCGATTATTATGTGTTTAATGAGTGAGTTGAATGTTCAGACCTGCATCTCATAACTGAAGTGGTGAAGGGACGGGACGCGTCAGAATCTGTCTGATTCAAGTCAGCAGGTGGCGATGATTGATCGATAACACTGTAGATTCACTTTGTGGGAGTTATTCAGTACATCACAACACTGAGCAGAAGAGAAAACATCCTTCTCTGTTTTAGTTTTTACTTGTGTTTTATTAAATGTTTTAGAAAACTGTTGATTTAACTTAAATAACAGCAATTTTAGAGGCTGTATATTTGCTTTGTATTGTAGAGCTGCAATGATTAATTGATTACTAATTGATTATTAAATTAATTGCCAATTATATTGATTATGTTTGTCAACATTTTGATATTTGATTTTGCATATCATTATATGGTGATATGGCAGTTCCTGGTTTTAAAGGCTGCATACAGTAAAGGGATGTCATTTTCTGAACTTTGCCTTTACCCACCTAGTCATTATATCCACATTACTGATGATTATTTATCAAAAAATCTCACAGTGTTAATATTCTGTGAGAGCACCAATGGTCATTCTTTTGAGAATTTACAGCATATTTTAGAGAAAATGTGTATACTGAGATATAAACAGCCTGAAAATATTGAAAAATTAATTAAAAGCCTTATCGCCCAGCTGTAACTCAAAATTTAGCCAAATTACTTGTTTTGCACAAACTTCCTGCAGTTATTATTGGATTATTTGTACAGTTTATCAGTTGTTCTGGATATAATATGAAATATTCATTCAATATGTTATTTAAGTCAGTTCATTTGGAAACCATTGTGTTAACTACAGAAGTGGTTCTCAAATAGGGGTCAGAGTTCCCTCCAGGGGTTTGTGGCATTCTGCCAGAGGGTCCATGAAATGTTTTCAGATTCATTCAATTCAATCACCCTGATTTAAAAAAGGTACTTATTCATCTTTTGCAAAAGACTTCAATATAGCCTGCATTTATTTTAGCAAGATAGATTTTAGCAAATCATTACTTCCTTACACAAACTGTTTCATTTTCATTTTTTCTTTTTATTAGCCTATAAGTCCCAGGCCAGGATTATTATAGATATATATTATGTTTTTTATTAGGCGTTTTTCATTTTAACATTTTATATATATATGCATTTATTTTATGTATTTACTGACAGTGAAGCACTCTTTCTTTGTGTCTATGTGTTGACATGTTGCCAATATTTTTAATATATGTTTAATATAAAATACTTTTCTTTAACTGTTCTTTCACATAACTGAGTAGAAGTTTAAAAAATTTAATTATTCCAAGGGATACAGATGAGGGGCCCCTGGTATAATCTCTGTGTTTGTAAAGAGAAAACTGAGGACCCCTGAGCTAACGTTAGCTACCCTGGAAGAGGCGTGATTCAGTTCAAAAGTTAGCAATGACTGTCACGAAATTTACCGCTATTGCGTTCTTATTTGGATGCCGAATTTACCAGAAGAACCACATAATTCGCAAAACATCTTAATTTATGTAGTTTGTGATAAATAAGTGAGTGAGAGTAACGAGACACTGAAACGCCAGATTTATGAACGGAGTTCAGCGGGACGCTTTCACCGCGGTGAGCAGACCGAGCAGGGTGACAGCGACGTTCACGTAACATAGTAAACAAGCCAAGTTAGCCCTCTGAGCTAATGCTGCTAACTACGCTAACGACGTATCGGAAATGGACAACAACAGGCAACAACATTGTCTGCTAACACTCTACACCAAACACAGACCACAGACTCTGTCGTGTTACGTTGTTATTTACTGTGAATGCTCCCATTGTAGACAGAGTGCCATGTACAGGCAGCAGATAACGTTATCTCGGAGTCTGACAAGCCCAGGCAAGGCCTCTCTTCCTCCGGGCAGCTCTCCTCCTCCTGCCTCCGTCTCAGACTCACCCTGGTCGAGGTGATGTCCATCATGACCTCCTGGAAGGCGGCCGTCTCCTCGGCCTGTCGCTGGGTGTGTAGCGCTATCTTCTCGCTAAACTTTCGGGGGTTGGAAGCCCCTGACCCGGAGCCCGAGGTGGGTCCGGGTCCGGGTCCACAGCCTCCTGTACCCGTCGCAGACATCTTCACCGAGCGGACGGGACGACTTGACGTAGTGGAACGATTCTCAGCAAAGAGGCGCTGGAAAGTGAAGAGGTCTCACTCCGCAGCTAATCCCGGGGACCTCAACTGTCAGTCAGCGTGTGCTGCCGTTTTGTGTCCATATTATAATTTCAAAGTGCGTGAGTGACACGAAAGCGAACATTTAATTGATTTGACCAACCTTGATATTACGACAACAGCCTACTGTAGGGATGACTGTTGGTGCTTTCACAAAAAATATTACCACAAATAATAATTAGTGACGTTGATATAATGATAAAGTGGGAGGGATATAACAATATATCAAATATCGCAATAAAAAATGTCCCTCTACTGTACCAGACCGTGATGATATCTATACCCACATGGTAATTTTTAAAAATATCTTGCTGTACATGTGAGATTTATTATTTAATAAAGGACTTTTTCAAGTTGTAATTTTTCTTTTCTTTTTTAATGTCACAATAAATATTGTATCGTGGACTTTATATAATGTTATCATTGTCCCTGGTAAGTTAAAAATAAAAACTAAATTAGATTATTTTACTGTTATGCAGGATTTAAAAACAACTAAAAAGACAGCACTTATGCTATATCATGATATAACTATATCTAAAATGATATTTCATCTCATGGTTTCTTCTCTCAAGTTTCTAACAATTAGTTGTGCCTGACTGTATGAAAAGATTAAAAAAGAATTAAAAATTTTTAAAAAAAGCTATTATCGACAATATTGTGATTTTTAAAGAAGTTACATCTTGACATACACTAATAATAATACAATACAATACAATGATACAATAATAATTAGCTTTTCCTAAGCTATTAATATTAGGTTTCCATTTTTAAACAGACAGTGGTCCAAAAGTCACATGAGGACATGATGTCAGTCAGTTCACACTTTGCATCATTTCTTGTTAATAAACTTAATTAACATTTCCTGCTGCCAATAAACTGCCACAGTGTATTGTTAATTATTAACACATTAATTAAATTTATACGTGATTTAGATTAATTCCAATCAAGAAAAACTGTTTCAGAGTTACACATTTCACATATAAAATTCATATTGTTGGCGGGTAGTTTTGTTTTCAGAGCTGTATAGTTTGGTCTCCATGGTAACAGCTTGTGTGTGTGTGTGTGTGTGTGTGTGTGTGTGTGTACGTGTATGTGTATGTGTGTGTGTGTGTGTGTGTGTGTGTGGGTCAAATAAGAACAAAGTGCAGGAGTGAGGTGTGAACGCCCACTCTCTGTCACAGAGGGGAGGAGCTATTTGATATTTCAACGCGCAGAGTGAATCATCTGTCAGACATAGACAAGCTTTGATTTCTTGGCGAAAGTAGCAGCGCGTCCCCTGCCGGCAGATCACGGCTACTGCACGCGCTGAGGAGGTGAAAGTGAACTTGGTGAGTCGTGACTGAAATGAATTTGTTTACTAATCCCCCTTGTAGGAGCGGGGAGGTTTCTGCTGCTGCACCGCTGCTTCAGGAAGAGGTCAAAGGTCATGTGGTCTGGAGCTGGTTGGAGTTCCCACCTGGATCTGAAATTCACTTTTTAAAATGTAAACATCCACCAGCCACTCATAGAGAAATGCTCAAATTCACCAGAAACGCCACAGTAAATCAATATTTTGTGCTCATTTATTCACCCTGCTTTCAACCATGCACACACGTGTTAATTAAAAAAAACAATTTCCTGGAGAAAATATGTGGACCTCTCAGCCTGAAGCACAGGAGGACAGTGGATAGAAACAGCAGAAGACTAGAAAGCATAAAATTAAAAACAATATTCTTTTTTCTTTTATTCTTTTTAGAATAATTTTTGATAAATAATTTTTTCTTTTATTGCAAATTTATTCTCTTGACAAAAAGTACAAAAGAAAGAAGAATTTATCAGTTAAAAAAAACAATCAAAATCATGTGTAATTTACTCCTGCCAAACCTTTTAGTTCTTTATTTTTAATACTATTATGAGTAATAAGATATATTAATACAAATTGGCATTAGACTATTTAATGGACATTATGCCTAGGAGACATTATGCTTTGACTGATATTGCAATTGCGATATAATTAGAAGGAATGATCATTTTTAAATTGTTATTTGCCCTTCTTCCTTTGAAACATTATAATGGCATGATGAATGAATGGTGTGATTCTTGCAGGGATCTATAACAAACAGATGTTTCCTGAAGTCATTAGAGTTAGGACTGCAATGTAGATCAATTTCATTATTGATTAATCTGCCCATTTTTTTTATTTTTATTTTTTACATGATTAATGAGTTAAGTTTTTGGTCTATAAAAAGTCAGATTTTTTATTTAAAAAATAATTAATTGATTATCAAAATAGTTGGTGATTAACTTAATAGTCCCACCTGCGTACCATTTGAAAATTGCAGTGGGCCAGATTGAGATTTTGATAAAATTTTGATTAATTGTTCAGCTCTACAGCCTGCTTTAAAGAAAAATATTTTAGTAATGATTCGTGTTGATGTTTTTAGTGATAATAGTCATGATTAAAAAGAATATCAAATATGTATTTAGACTAAAAACAGGATAACTGCCTCGTGTTTGTGTCTCCACCAACCAGTCCAGTTACAAACAAGATACGAGTCTGCAGGGGTGGAAGTAATGAATTACAAATACTCAAATTACTGTAATTAAGTAGTATTTTGGGGTACTTGTACTTTTATGAGTAGATTTTCAAGTCTGTACTTTTACTTGTACTTAAGTATTCATTATGCCATGTAAGCTACTTAGTTCCTTTTAAAATCATAGTTGAGTACTGAGTACAATTTGAATTAATATCCAGACCTTTTATCTGCATTTTTGTAGCCAATAAAGTGGTTTGATAGCAGAAAAGCCAATGAAAACCAGGACATATGGACAAACAAAACAAAACAAAACAAACAAACAAACAAACAAGAAAGTCTATTTGATGACTGATCTTTAATTGATTTTTCATTAAGAATTTAACCAGTTAAAATGTATTCATGGATATTTAATCAATAGTCGTGGCAGTAACTGCACCTCATCTAGCTTTGTTTTGTCTGTTGGAGACGTTTGCTGAATAAGGAAATAAAAACTAGAAATGAGAGGAAAAAAAACAGCCAATCAAAATGAGGGGAAAAAACACTTGTTTTGTATCAGATCAGTTATTAATGATTAATTGATTGTTAGAGTTTTAAAGCAAGCAAGTTTGAAAAGCAAGACCTAGTCTGGAGAGTTGAAAGTAACTAATACTCTGAGTAGTTTTTTTTGACAAATACTTTGTACTTTTACTGAAGTATTTTTCTAACACTAGTACTTTTTTCTTGTAATTGAGTAACATTTTAGCAATGTAATAGTACTTGTACTTGAGTACAGATTTTCAGTTCTCTTTCCACCACTGCATGTCTGTACTAAAGACGCTGAAGGAATTTAATATGGAACTTACCACTTTAATGACTTTAGTAAAAGATATTATTTTTTGGCAACATTTTTCACTCTACATGTGTGATTCCAGTGAATAACTTCAGGCAGAAACACACTGTCTTCACTTAGAGACTATTTTCACAGAGGACAGAGGACTGACAGAGAGCTGAACATTATGATGTCACATTGAAGTTGACCTTTGACCTTTTGGATATAAACTGTCATCACCTCATCAGTTTATCCTGTTAGAATCTTGAGTTTAACAGTTGGTCTGTGTAGCTCACATTAGCAGTCAGTCTGGCCTGTAAATGTTTGTTTAAATTAGATGTTGACTTGTTGGATGATGACAGTATTTTTCACAGCTGAAGACAGAACTGTCCCTGTGCTGTCATGTTGTTCATCTTTTCTGATTTAAGGACAAAAATCATTTAAAATTGAAGTGAAACATTTTTTACAGTAGGTCAGATAAGTGTCGTGAGACTCGTGAAGTGTTGTAATATTTGCACACTGTGCATGGTAGTATATCATTCTTTATTTCAAAATGTATTTTAAATTGTAATCCTGTTGATAATCCCCATGTTAACTAAATGGATTCAGATTATTCTTTTTTTCTGTAACTGTAATGAAATACTTACCTTTTCTGGGATACTAATTATGTAATCCTGTTTCATGTAATCTGTTACTCCAGTCAAAACTTTTCTATTGAAACCAAAAAAAAAAAAAAAAAAAAAGAACAGTCTCAGTCACTAAATGATCTGGAAAAACTATTTTATGTTTAGTTCAGTCTTTCACACATCATCACAATACAAAATAGAACATATTTCATACATACAACACAATAATTAAAATTATCGTTCTTAAATTGACTTTGGATCAAAGACTTTGGGGTTATAATTACAAAAATACACGTCTAAGTGCTGCTGTTGAGAAAAACACACCACTGATTCACATCCACACCACATTTTCATCATCTTTAAAGGACATTCTGCACTTTTTCTGCTCTTGAAATCCTGTGACAGTGAGATGAATGAAGTCAAAAATAAATCAAAGCTGATCTTAAAGGGAAGATAGAAGGTTTCCAGCCAGCAGCTCTGACATTTCAGTGTGAAGCTCTGTAGTAAATTCCCTCTGACTGAACAACAATAAACAACAACAACAACAACAACAAACTGGCTCATTGTGTTTGTTCAGCGCAGCGTCTCTCTGCACAGCCTCCTCATCTAATAAAAGACTTCTTTTTCAGCTGTAGTGAAGGGAGGCAAATTTGGAGTTTTTCCCGTTTGAACACAAAGCCTTTTCTGTTTCTGCCTGTTCATCAAAGAAAAGAAAAAAGAAAAAGAAAAAGAGAAATGACATATTTTCACATCTGTCTGCAACTCTGTCAGGACGCATTTTCACAGCTGCAAACTTAAATATTTGCTTTTTTTTGTGAAAAATGTGATCATGTGAGATGATTTTTGACAGGTAACTCTGGTCACATGTCCCAGTGGGAGGGGCTTTGAAGTTACTATTTGGCTGTTTACATGACCTACATGTCTGCAAAAATACGGAGCAGTGTTAGGGCTGAGCGACAGGGAGAGAAGGCTGAAATGTTGACAATAAAGCTGAAATGTCAAAATATTTGTATTTATTTATTTAGAGAAATGAAAATGAGCTTATAGGCAAGTCTAGCTCTGTGGGTGGACTGTATATATGCAGGAACTGTATGTATAAACTCTTTGTATCCAAGACAAATTTCCTTAAGGACAATAAAGTCTATCTTATCTTATAACCTAACTCTGGTAAGGCTGTGGAACGGCACATTCTTGCTGTCACATAAACAAATTTAAAAAATAAAATGATGAGAATAAAGTCAAACTTTCAGAATTAGTGTCAGTGTCAGTGTATTATTAAAATTTCAACTTAATTCTTAAAATGCAAAAGCAAACAAACAAACAAAAAAAACCCCAAAACAATTGTTTTCTTTTTTTGCCGGGCCCTAATACTTAAAGTTCAACTTTATTCTAGAGCTGCAATGATTAATCAATTATTAAATAAATTGCCACCTATTTTGATAATGGATTCATCTGTTTGAGGAATTTATTTATCTTTTTAAGAAAAACAGTCAAATTCTCTGATTTCAGCTTCTTAAATGTGAATATTTTCTGGTTTCTGACAGTAAACTCAATATCTTTGAGTTCTGGACAAATCAAGACATTTGAGGACGTCATCTTGGACTCTGGGAAACACTGATCAGCATTTCAATTTTCTGACATTTTTGAAACCAAACCAAACCAAAATTGACCAATTAATCGACTGATGAACAAAACAAACCCGCTTTGCTGCTGCGCCTGCACCTCGGAGATTGTTGCTAACTTTGGTTGCTGTGGGACAGTAATTTTCAAAGCATTGTAATGAATTTTAATGATAATTAAAAACGGTAATACTAATAGTCAGGTATTTTACCGCGGTTTATGATAAAACTGGGAATTGTTTCATCCCCTAGCTAGCTTGCCATACTTCATCAGCTAATGCAATTCAAGATGCTAAGCTATGTATTAATAATTCAGAGTGTGAATTTTACCCAGCAATAAATGGTGCATAACATAACTGTCACTTTCTACAAGCCAAGCGCAACACAAGGCAGCGGCAGCTAAGCTGAGGTTAGACAGCTAGCTGTAACTTAGCTATGCAGCACGGACAGGTGTTGCTTAATGGAAAGCTAGTCAGTATTTTGGAGCAAATAAAATCCAGAAACGTTACAGATAGTAACGATATTCTACATGTGATTGTAATTCATTTTCCAGCATTCAGTGATTATTTCAGGGTTCAGTCTCGTGTGCGTCACATTACTGACTTACATTACTGAATTACAGTAAATTCTGCCACTAGGGGTCTCTGTGGCGTGGAATCATGGGAGTTGCTGGCCTCACCTTTAAGCAACCACTATAGCTGACAAAATCTATCTGATGTGACTCAGGCATAAATCATATTCATGGACGAAGTTTTATTCACGTTACGTTTAGTCATGTTCGCCAACTACCTCCCTCACTGCTAGCAGCCAGCTAGCAGCAGCTGGCAGGGGACGCACCGTTACCTTGAATTAATTATGGATCTCTCTGGTTTCTTTGAATTGAAACACAACTCTTGGTTTTATGACAGATTTCTTTGCCACATGTCTGTTTCTGTGGTTACAGTTTGATGAAGAGCACGGCGGTGACCACGGCGAAGCCCACCAGCAGCATGGCCACCTTGGGGATGCGGTTCCTGCTGGAGCTGAGCTCGTGCGGCAGGATCTCCATGAAGGTGATGTAGATGAAGGTTCCTGTCGCCAGCCCCTCCAGCGTGGAGCGGGCCAGCTGGTGCTGCGGGGACGCCTTCGTCTCGGTGAGGCTGACGCCCACGCCGATGCCCACCGGGGACATGGCGGCGAACAGCAGCAGGCAGCCAGCTATCACCGACCGCCGCAGCCGGATCTGAGACAGCTTAAAGGCCAGGCTGAATGAAATGATGCTCTTGTGGATCATCAGCGCCAGGCAGATTTCCAGTACCTCCTTCCCATCTTTCAGCAGCCCCACCGCCAAACCCTCAAACACCGAGTGCAGGGACAAGGAGAAGACCAGGATGAAGGCGCGCAGGGCGGACTGGGAGTGGACGCCATCAGACTCCTCTGACCCACGACGGCGATGGAAGTGATGATGGTCGTTCTTGTCATTTGCCTGGATGCTGGAGTCCACCAGCAGAGCCCGGCGCTCGTCCCTGTGAGAGGACGACTGGTCTTTGAAGGCCAGGACGATCTGCTCCAGGACCAGGACCAGGAAGAAGCCCATGGCCATGATGAACTCGGGCAGAGGGAACTCGAGCTGCGAGGTGACAAGGAGAGTTCAGTTTAGTCCAATTAATCCACAAACTGGAAATAAACCTGTCCCTATCTGTCTCAGTGACACAATCTGTCCACCAAGACTCACAACAGAAACATCATCTCTGGTGAGTCTGATCCGTGGAAAAATAGATCGACTTTAATAAGAAGACGTTCACAAATGTTGGCGACTTCACAGGGTTTTCCCTGAATGTCTTTTATGTCCTTATTTATCTTGTTACATATTTTTCATCCTTATTGTTGTTTTTTTGTCCTGGTATGTTTTCTTCTTCTTACCTCTTTTTCAACTTCTATGTTGTTTTCTGTCTTGTTACATTTTTTCATCTTTTACCATATTTTTCATCTTGTTGTTTTGCTACATCGTTTGTGGTCTTGTTACGTCTTTTCTGTCATGTTAGGTCTTTTACATCTTTTTCATTGTTCCGTCTGTTGTGTGTGATTTGCACTGATACATCAAGAAATCGTCTTTTCTACGTGTTACTGCTCCGTCCATTAAGGCTGAAATCTTGATTTCTTTATTTTGAAGGCGGAGCACAATGATGCAAAATGAAGATAATAAATTATTCCACAAAAATGCATTAAAACTAAAGTAACAAACCTGTTTTGAAAATGTATGGAGTAGGAAGTACAGATAAATGTGTTGGTAAATGTAGGGAGTAAAAGTAAAAAGTTGTCAGAAAAATAAATACTCAAGTAAAGTATAGACACATTCTACTTCTGTGGTAACTAAATATTTGTACTTGTTACTTCCCACCTCTGAACATGGGTGCCATGCACGGTGTACACAGTGACAAGATCAGAATTTGACAGACCGATTTTATACCAAAATGCAAAGATTCTGATGAATTACACTCTTAATTTCAACACAAAAGCACTCAGGTGCAGATTGTGCACATTTCACTCTCCTGGCTCTACTTTTTGATAAAAGACAACAAAGATGAAGGAAAAGAACTTTCCAATGTGAGAGTGAACAGAATATTAAAATTAAAAGAAAAGAAGAAGCGCTCAAATCCAACAAAAACAGGTGTGTCTTATTTGTGCAGCGCAGCAGCTTTATGATGTTTGGTATTGATTCAGAGTCACTGGGTCACAAGCTATTGGAAAATCTGAAATTATTCTTTTCAAATATTTATGTAAAATAAATTAAATTAATAAGTTTTTTAAAAATAATATTTTTAATAACATGTGAAATTCAGCACAAAGTTTTTGGCATAAAAAAGCCTTTGCATATTTGTTGGAATTTTCAACTAAGGTGGCAGCTAATAATCCAAAGGTTTTCCACCTCAGAGCTACACATGCAGAGGAAACTCTGCTCCAAATGGCAGCAAGAATATAAGCTTTTTTAAAACTATGAATTGTCTTCTTTTCCCAGAATTCTTGTACAGTAATGTCAGCAAAACTATTTATAAAGTGCTGCAGGGATAACAGGGATTATTTTAGGTTAATGTTTACATTTCTAGCTTATATCGTCTATAAAAGTTGCAAAAACTGATCTGCTTTCACCATCTCTGTCAACACAGGACGACAAAACTGCTGAAGAGAGCAAACCAGCGGATGTGGAGAAGATTCAGGTCAGAGATAAGGATGAAGAAAAACCTCACAAACACACACACAGACATTTTAATCTCATTAAAATATGAACAGACAGCATGTGGTGCAGGACATCAGGAGCAACAGCTCAGGAACATTTGAGCAGGGATGAGATGATAACAAATGCTAACTACCAGAGTGTGATAAAGAATGAACTCCAATTAAAGGTTTTCAAAATAAAAAATAACCTAAATATCAGTGTTTATCATCACATATTGATTTCTCAAATGTTCTTTTTGTCTTGCATCTGAATTTTCTCCATGAAGTTTGGGCACTTTGTAAAGTGGAATTAAAACCAGAATGCAACCATTTGGAAATATTTCTGAACTGTTCAAACTGATAAACTTTATGGTTTTTTTTGTAAATATACACTCATTCTGAATTTGATTCCTGCAACACATGCAAAAAAAAAACAAAAAAAAAAACAAAAAAACAAACAGTTGTTACAGGAGCAACAAAAGACCGTGAAAGTTGCTGAATGCTCCAAAAACACCTGTGTGGTAAACAGGTGAGTTGGTAACAGGTGACAGGATCATGATTGGGTATTAAAGGGGCGTCCTGGAAAGACTCAGTGGTTCACCAGCATGGATGGGGTGAAGTTCACCACTTTGTGAAAAACTGCAAACAGTCCAACAGTTTAAGAACATTTGTCGACACAAAACTGCAGGAATTTATAGATTTCACCATCTACAATCCATAATATCATCATATCTGACCTCTCAGGCAGCACTGCATTAAAAACTGCATTAAAAACCCTCATCATTGTATAAAGGATACTACATGGACTCAGGAACACTTTGGAAAACCATTGTCAGTAAACACAGTTTGTCTCTGCATCTACAAATGCAATTTAAGACTCTACCATGCAAAGAGGAAGACATATATCAACAACATCCAGAAACACTGCAGATTTCTCTGGACCCGAGCTCATCTGAGACGGACTGACGCAAAGTGAAAAAGTGTACTGTGGTCTGACGAGTCCACATTTCAGACTGTTTTCACTAATCATGGACGTTGTGTCCTCCGGGCTAAAGAGGAAAAGGACCATCCAGATTGTTCCCAGCACTAACTTCAACAGACAACATCTGGTTACCCATGACATCATGAGTAACTGTCACATCTGTATAGGCGCCATTAATACTGGAAGGTTTAAACAGGTTTTGGAGCGACATATGCTGCCATCCCAGATGTCTTTTTCAGACACGCCCCTGCTTATTTCAGTGAGACAACACCAAGACACATTGTGGACGTGTTCCAGCAGTGTGTCTTCGTAGTAAAAGAGTTCAGGTACTAGACTGACCTGCCTGCAGTCCAGACCTGTCTCCCATTGAAAATGTGTGATGCATTATGAAACGCAAAGTATGACAACAGAGACTGTGGACTGTTGAGCAGCTGAAGTCGTATATCAAGAAAGAAAGAGAAAGAATTTACCTTTAAAACTTCAACAGTTAGTGTCCTCAGTTCCCAAACACTGACTGAGTGTTAACAGAAAAGCTGATGGATCACAGAGAGAAACATGATCCTGAAACAACTTTTTTGAAACTTGTTGCAGGCATCAAATTCAGAATGACTGTAGATTTACAAAAAACAACAAAGTTTATCAGTTTAAACATTAAATATCTTTTCTTTGTGCTGGATTCAGTTGAATATAGGTTGGAATGTTTTTGAAAATCATTGTATTCTGTTTTTATTACATTTAACACAATGTCCCAACATTTTTGGAACTGGGGTTGTCCATATTTTTAAATTTTGGGGTGAACTGTCCCTTTAAAAAACTTTTTAACTTACTGCTACAATCCTGTGGGGGTTAAGAGCCTTTTGCACATCATATAGTCATAGAGTGTTAAAAAAAATACTGACAGGTGAATATTTGAGAGCCAGAATATTTTGATGTGATTCATAAAAAAACTTAAATAAACACTTGAACATCTGACAAGATGATTTTACAACCTTTGCAAAACAAGTGGTGGAAGGAATAAAAACACATCAAACAGTGTGGAGAGAGGGAGGGAGGGAGGGAGGAGAGAGAGAGAGAGAGAGAGAGAGAGAGAGAGAGAGAGAGAGAGAGAGAGAGAGAGAGAGAGAGAGAGAGAGACCCACACACAGTGTTACCACAGTATTTAACTTTTGCCTGTTGAAGCAGGCAATACTATTTGTGAGGGAGGAGAGAGAGATTCCCGTTAACCCCCCCCCCCACACACACACGGTTTCCCAGCAGTGTCTTTTTTAGCGTCGACCTTCAGCTGCTCTCCTCCTAAAAATCTGACAGTTTGCAGCCGTTTTAAAAAGGTCCAGTTTTCTTTCACAAACTCCACATTAGATCGTGTTTTCAGCTGCAGCTCGCAGCTCGTCTGTCTCGCAGGGCGACTGCCATAAAATCTGTTAGCAGTCGTCATGCATGGAGGATAAATCACATTGACTTCAGTGATCCTTTGAGTTTTCCTCTAGCGCCACTAGCAGGTCGAAGTTTTCAGGTATCTGGTGAAATATCTCAATATCTACTTGATAAATTGGCTCAAAATGTGCAGCTGCAGACTTTGCTTCTGTGTGCATGACTTCATTTACAAATAAAGCAGATTTTGTCTAAATTTCTGGTAACATTACTGAGAACACTCAGAGGAGAGCGCAGCCTTATTCTCCCTGCAACAAGTTGCCTTTCATTTTTCATAAATTATACAAAAGAATGCAACTTTTTTTTTTTTTTTTTTTTTTTTTGCAATTTTCTCTTGGTCATTTCATTGTGAAAAATGTATTGGAGACTCCGCTCTGAGAAAAGACGTGAGAAACTGACAGTTAGCCTGAAGATCCTGGTGTAAGTTCACCCCTGGATGTCTGAGTCTGAGGTTTGGGCAGGTTACAGTAACACCAGGGTGTTCAGAAATACAGACTGTGTGATTTTTAATACCGTCTTAAATACAGACTGACAGGACGACGCTGTGTTGTAGTGTGCAGCTTCCACCACCAGGGGTCACTCTCTGAAAAACACGAAGTATTTTGGATTCAGTCCTGATGATAAAAGTTATGACCATGATGATGTGATATTCACTGAGGTCTGAACAAAACAAACATGTTTTCTTTCATCTGGAGGAGAAGATTTTTTTTTAGGTCAGGTCATCTCTGCAGCTCTACAGTACCTCATCAAAATGATGTTTTCTCATACATTTAAAAAAAATTGTGATTTGGATATTGTGATTTTATTGCAAATGCGATCAACTGTGCAGCCGTACTCGTGCGTGGTCAGAGTAGTGCATCATAGTGAGTGTGTAACTTTAGCAAGTGGCTACTGAATTTGTCAGTTTGGCAGTAAATGTTCAGTTTAGGTTTGAGTTTGTCAGTGAATAAAAGCTACAGTTTCTCAGGATCAAGGCGGAGCCAGCTGCAGGAATAGCGTCTCCATGACGATCAGCTTACTGTTTTACATAAATACTGCCATAATACCATATACCCCCGTATGGTATGAAGGAGTGCACGCCATCTGAACCAGGTGTGTGCGGTGTGATGGTGTGTGAGCACAAGTGAACGGCATGTTGGGACTTCAGGAGACTTATGGAAGGCGGCATTTTACGTTTTTTTTCAGTACTCTTTTTTTCGTGCTTCTGCTTAGAGAATATTGGAAGGACTGAAGTCTTGTGAGTAAAGATCTGAGTCTTTATGAAGCAGGAGTTTTATTTCCTCTCCTTCAGACTCTATAGTTCTTTCTGTCCGCTCAGCGTTGTGTTGGTTTATGGCAGTTTGTCACGTGGATGACGGCTCGCGTGCTCCTGATGCTGTTTTAACTTCATCAGAGTAAAGGTTCAAAGTCTGGACGTGTGGGATCTTACTGTGATTCGTGCGTTGCTGAAGGCCTCGTTGATGCCCTGCAGGTAGTCTGGCAGCAGACCCAGCAGACAGGTGGCCATGAAAACTCCTCCAGCAAAGCAGCTGATCAAACTCCTCAGCCTGTGCCGCACATCTGCAACACCAACATCTGGGATCAACGTGACTGCAGACTGGACTATTAGATCTACAAATATGGATCAGAGCTGGCTTCTCACCTGGGTCCACGCAGCACGAGCCCGCTCCCCGGACGATGCAGAGCGGAGCCAGTCCGAACAGCAGCGTGACGGACAGCAGGACCACCAGCGCTCCCAGTTTGATCTCCAGGGCGGGGACGTCGGCCGGGTTGACCTGCAGCGCCGGCGTCTCCCTCCCAGGAGACAGGGGGTCAGAGGAGGACATCTTTAATCTGGTTTATCTTCACCTGCTCCGTCACTTCAGAGTCAGGCAGCAAGAAGGAGGAGGATGAAGAGGAGGAGGAGGAGAAGGAGCACTCAAACAGTCGCCATGGCTCCACACCGGAGATGAGAGTCTGTCAGACAGATAAAATATTCAGTTAAATCCAAACTGATGTTGTCGCGTCTATCATCTGACATCATTCTGGTCTTTGAGCAATATTTTCTGATAATTTATGGATCAAACAACTAACTGATTAGTGGAAAAAATATTGCCAGATTGATCACTAGTTGAAAAATAGGTCCAAACGTGGAACAGGTGGAGCTCACATTTTCATGTTTTTTATTTTTGGACCCGTTTTTCTACTGACAGGATTATGACAGGTTTAATTCATTGATAAATAGTTACTAGTTATTAGTTACTCTTGTTCTTAACTTAGATTCTTTCTGTTGTTCAGGGGTGTGCAGCCTGTGGCTCCGGGGCCACATGCGGCTCTTTAGCTCCTCACCAGTGGCCCCCTGTGACTTTAGTGGAGAAATTATTCTTTTTAAACATTTTAATTTTCATTTCTATTTGTTGTAGGTCTATGAAAAGGTGAGACAACCCCAACTTTGAAGGCAAAGTACTGAAAAAGATTTTGAGTTTTGAACCAAACTTTCAAAAGTTTTGAACAAGTTTTACCAACTATTGATCTTTTGAGATAACTCAAAAATCTATTGCAGTACGCTGTTTTGAAATTTTTGCCTTAGCTAGTTGTAAAAATAAAAACAGTGCAATGTGATTCTTACCAACTCTAAAAATATATAACCTATACACCGATTTCTTTTTAATAGTTTGTCAACTAAATTGTGCGTCATAGCCTCCATCTATGGCTCTGTGCATTTTTCTCTAAATTTTCATCAGATTTTTTTTCTTTTTTTGACCAAAAATGTCTCTTTTGCTCATGAACCCGTTTTTTTGCATTTACTCCTTATACACTTTACTTTTTAATTTTTTTGTATTTCTCTTATTTTTGATGTTCTAATGTCATAATTCTTGGATCCCAAACTGGAGGACAGGCCCCCTGGGGGGCACAAAGTTAAATTAATATGATTTATATTGGCAAAATACACAAACAAGAGTAGATATGCAATAATGTATTGATTATTAATGAACTATAAAATTAATAACAAACTGATTTGGAAATTGAATAATTGTTTTGATTCTTTTTTTTTTTTTTCAGAACATTCTTTGGTTTCAGCTTCTTAAATATGAAAATTTTCTGATTTCTTTACGCATTTGTGCTAAAGATTTCTGAGTTGTGGACAAAACAAGACATTTGAGGACGTCATCTTGGACTTTGATCAACCTTTGCTGATATTTTCTGGACCAAACAACTAATCAATTCGGGGAAAAATATTGCCAGATTGATCACTAGTTGAAAAATATGTCTAAACATATGAAAACAGGTGAAGCGCACAGACTTAAGTATTTTTCATTTGGCCCCCAAAAAAGCTAGAAACGGCCCTGCAGCAGACATCTGCTTCAGGAGAAAAGACGTCAGAGAGTTTTTTTTAAGAACAGATAAGTTTCACGGATTCCGTTACCACGGAAACAGAAACCAAAATTAAAAACTTTTAATTTACGGGAAACAGGCTGAATAAAATCTGAGTTTTTACTGATCTTTACTGAAACACGATCGCAGCGCGTGAGACTCCTGAGAAGATGGAAACTTTGATGAAACTTCTTCGGACCTTCGTGTCTTTTTTTTTTTTTTTAATTATTATTATTATTTCCGCTTCGTTATAAAAGCGTTTCGTACCTGAATCCGGGTCCGACAGCGGTTCAGTTCAGACTGACGCTCCTCAGTAGAACCAGATTCTACTGAACAAAATCCACTTCAGTGTCTCTCTGCTCGATGTCGTTATCAGACATGATGTCCGGGAAGTGGTGACTCAGTTCCCATCAGCTGATCCCGCTTTATGATGGAGCTGCTGTCGAGTACGTCACAGCAGCACGTTACGTTTCCGGTTTTCAAAATAAAAGCTGAACTCTCTTGTTTCGCTATCAGGAGCTGCTCTGCTTGTTTTTTATTTGTTTGTTGATATTTTTAAAAACAAGCAAAGTCAAGACCGACTTGATTAGTCTGGACTTTATTTTGCAGCTCATTTTATTTACTGTACATGGTGTTGTTCAATGCACAGCAATGCATCATGGTCTATAAGATCATCCCTATGTTTGTATCGTGGCTGAGAAGCACATATCTCTAAAAAGTCAGACAAACAGCCTGTTTTTATCTTTGTGATGACACATGTTCCAGCTGATCCAGGAAGTTGTTTTTTTTAAATAATTTATTTAGATGAAGAAGGAGAAGTTGTTTCTCAACACATAAAGAAAAACTTCATCCTTCAGTTTATCACAAACATCCAACACATCTGGAGATACATGGTTTTCACTGGACAGGGAAGAGTTTGAAATTTGTAATTTGAAAAGTAACTAAAGCTGTCAGACTATATATGCTTTTATTTTGGTGGAAACATCCTGATTTCCGGTGTTGCTGTGTGTAACTCTGTGTCTTGACAGAGCTGCAGGGGAGGAGGATCTGTCCAGCTGCAGATCCTGCTGCTTACTTTTCATCACTTATTAACAACAAAGAGTCAGAGATCACATGAATAAATGTTGAAAACGCTTTGAGTCCAGAGGAAGAATAAAAACTGAACATCTTTTGATTTTTTAACTTTATCTTGCACATCTTCCTGTTGTTAACTTGTACATTCCTGTCTCACATTTTACACACTAGTGAGTTTGTACAGCTCATTCCCTCATTTATTAAATAACACCATATTTATACATATTGTTTCTATTTTTTTGCATGGTAAAATTTTCTATTTGTTTTGTTTTTGTTTGTTTGTTCTTCTGCACCAACGTACCACAGCAAATCTGTTGTTTGTCAGAGAATAAAATATTAAACAAAAGCAAATGAAACCAGACAGAAATTGATCATTTTAAATATGTTGTATGAAAATATATACAGTATACAGGATATAAAACGTGTGTGTTTGAACATGAAGTGATTTTTTTTTAAAATCTTTTTATGCCTCTTTTATGATTGTGATAATCAAAGCTTAAAGTCAACACAAACAAAATTGTTTCTCTCAGTGCAGATTTTTATAGCAAATTAAAATTAAATTATGCATGTTGCCCTCGGAGGCAGCTGACAGAAAGAACCTGACATGTAACAAAAAAGGAACGGGACAGAACTTTGTGACGTCACTTCGGGCTGAGGGACATTTTATCCATCCTCTAGATGACAGAGTGGAGGAGATGGTCACATGATCATTTTACTTTTTTTATGTCAAAACAGCATCAAACACTTTAATGTAAACTATGTTTTCTCTTGCAGCTGCTGCATCCATGATCCACGTAATAATAATATTTATAACATTTATGATAAGTGAGATAAATAGAAAAAAAAACATGTCAGTGAGAATAAATAAAATAAAGGGTTAAAAATGCAGAGACATCACATGATGTCGCCTAATCAATATAAATAAAGATGGAATAGATAATAAGACAATATCATGTAATGTGAATATAAATAAACACAAAGAATAAAAAAAGATTCAAATGGTTTTAAAAACAGTTTAATTTAAAAAAGGATTTAATTTGTTAATTGACAAAAAGATAATCCAGGTAAACAATAGCAGCACAAATGAAATTTAAATGACACAAAAAACTTACATAAAACATAAAAGGAAAGTACTGACATCAAAACAAAACAAAACAACATGTAAACAATTATAAACATCAGTCAGAGGCTTCAAGGAAAAAAGTTACGTAACTTTTCAAAAACGTTCAAGAACATTTCTGTTTGTGAATAAAAAACTTTGCATACAGAATAATAAAATGAATCAGACATTCAAGAGCAAAGTCATTTCAGAACAAAAAAACAAAACTCCTGGGGTTCCCCTGGAAACTCGTGGTAACACCACAGAGCTATGAACTGTGGGTAATTCCCTCAGGCAAATGCAGACTGAGGAAAAGTGTCTCTGTGAGACAGACAGTCCTCATGGACTTCATGATTTCACAGTGTGACTGTCAACCCTCCTGAGACTCGCGTGTTTCCTCCTGGGATCACAGCTCTGCTGTATTCCTCATGATTTTTTTCCTTTTCACTCACAGCCTGTTTCTGTTTCTGCACAGCGTGAAGAAATCTGCTGTCTCCACCTGAAAAACACCAGAGCTCTACCAAACAAGAACAAGAACAAGAACAAGAACAAGAACAAGAACAAGAACAAGAACAAGAACAATTCCTGTTTCTTCTTCTTCCTGAGTCTCCTCAGCTCAGGCACACGTTCTGACAGGTTTACCTGTAGAGGTGTGGTCTGAACCAGTGATGCGCTCCGTCAGTTTTAACTTTATCATCAACATTATGATTTTTAAATGGACAGTTGCTGTATAGTTCATATTTAGGCTACTTGCACAAATTACATCATTAGTTTAAAATGAACTTCATGAAAATTAAATATGAAAACAATGTTTCTGTGCAGAACACATCATGAGAATGTTGTCATTTCATCTGTTTATTCTTATCATGATGGAACCCTAATAAAATATAGAACCTCTTAATCTATTAATCAAGTTTGGGAAAAATTTAGGATTTTTTTAATGTCATGGAGATATGGCTTCTCTAATGGTCTGGTTAGTCTATAGTAGCCTGAACCCCTGAGTTAGCACACACACACACACACACACAAACACACACACACACACATACACACACACAGACACACACACACACACACACACACACACACACACACACACACACACACACACACACACACACACTCTGTGCAGCTCATCGAACTCAGGACCTTCAGTGCACATGTTTCTGTTTTTTTTGTTTTTTACGTTTTTCTTATTTTAAGTTTTGGTTTCCTTGTAAGTAGGAGGGTCGTTGTTACTCGTTGATTTTAGGCGAAGATTAGACTGATTTTCTGGTCCTCATTTTATTTAGGATCAAAATCACAGAAAAAGTCTGAGGAAAATATTCAAACATGCTCACAATCAAGACACCGTAATTATAATCATAATCATAAACTATCTTCCAGACATAGTATAATAAAAAAAACTTTATTGAAATAGGAGAAACTTCCTGCTGCCTCCAGCTGATATTTATTACTGAGGTTCATCTCATTTTGACTCAGTTTATCTTCTGTGTTGCTGATTATTTTCAAGGTTTTCATTTGCTGGCAAAAGACGTTACATAACAGATTAAAACAGAAAAACTCCCTTTACAAGAACATTTGTGAATAATTCAAGAACACTTGGAACCTGCACAAAGTACCTCTGGAACTCCAGTGGGAATGAAAACTTTAAGGACCAGTGTGTGGGATTTAGTGGCATCTAGTGGTGAAATTATGGGAGAAACTATACAGTTGGCCATAAAACTCAAGAAAAACGTGAGACCCTGTCTAGACCCAGTGTTTGGTTTGTCCATTCAGGGCTCCTGTAGAAACAGGATGGTTTGACATGGCGGCCTCTGTGGGAAGAGTACCTGCTCCCTCTGTGGATATCAAAGACTCATTCAAGGATAGCATAAGGAATAATAATAGTAATGTTAATAACTTTATTTGTAGAGTACTTAAAGACTGCAAAGGGTTTCACAAAATACATGAAAATAAAACAAAGAATAATTAAAAAATACAAATACAGAATAAAAAAGATGGGTAACTATAGAAAATATCAAAATATATTTATAAACATTATGAAACAACAAATCATGCATCAGAAAAGGCTTTCTTGTAAAAAATATGTTTTAAGTAATGACTTAAAAACAAGCTGGTAAGATTGGATTTTATACTCTGTATGAAAGGTGTTATACAAACAAAGGTTGATTGATTGATTGATTGATTGATATTACAATCTCGATCTTGATGGAGGAGAGAGCGGTTCAGAGGTCTGTCTCCAGTATGAGCTCCTCCCAGTAGTCCTTGAACAGTGACACGTTGCTGTTGTTCTCGCAGATCTGGTGCAACCCGGACCAGACCGCAGGATCCACGTAGGTGTAAAAGATCAGGTATCCTTGAAGCCTCGGCAGCAAAACTTCGAGCTGAGCCAGAAACAGGGCGCACACCGACGGCAAGCTGCGGCCGAAGATGTTGATGTTGAAGTGCAGGGCGTCGTGGCGGTAGGGGACAGCGTACGGCGTGGTGCACAGGCTGACGGCGGTGGGCTCAAACTCCCGGTCAACGATCCATGTCAGCCCCCTGCGGCGCAGCACCTCCAGGTTGGCCTCCACTGGCTTCAGAGGCTCCCAGTCATTGATGATGGTTTTACCGGGCAGCAGGTTGGAAACCACGTGGTCGCTCAGGATCAGAGTCTCTGCCTGCTGCTGGCTCAGGGTCACCGGGCCGTGAGGGGAGGAGTCAGTCTGAGCAGGGAGTCTGGAGCGAAGCTCAGCAACGAAGAGGTCAAGGTCAGCTGCCTCGCAGCACAGAGACAAGATGGCCTGCAGGGGGCGACAGTTAACATGACGAGTTCAGTCCTGAGCTCAAGACTCATTCTTTAAGTGATCTATTCTCTGCTAATTCTAATTTAAATCCAATTTTTTAAATCAACTTTGCTTCAGAAATGAAAGGGTTGCTGTTCTGAAAACAGTAAAATAGAGTTATCCAATCAGATTTTTTCTGTTTTTGTCTCTAGGCAGAGTTTAGAGCTGCTCACTCACTGGTTAGGACTTCATCACTGAGACAGAAGGACACAGCCTGTGTGTTTGTTTAGAAAGTTATCCAATCAGATTTTTTCTGTTTTTGTCTCTAGGCAGAGTTTAGAGCTGCTCACTCATTGGTTAGGACTTCATCACTGAGACAGAAGGACACAGCCTGTGCGTTTGTTTAGAAAGTTAACCAATCACATTCTGATTTACAGTGGGCGGGACTAAAAATAAACCCCTCAGTCCCTCCTGAAGGACAAAGATATCTTAATCTAGATGAAGCGTCCAGACAGACGATGTTGCTAGGTGGCTAACCTGACAGCGCTGCATTTTTCAAGATAGACTGCAGCTTAGCAGAGGATCTGTGTTATATAGGAGACTGAAAGGTTCCACATCCCGCAGTCTGTTAGAAAACAATTTTTCAGACACTTGAATCTTCTTTTTTAAAGCTCCTTCCATCAGTGCAGCTCAGCACACAGCTGTGTTGGTTCACAGAAATAATCTAACTGCAGATCTCATCTCATGTAACTGTGTGTGTGAGACTGAAACAGAGAAATAAGAAACTCAGAATAATTCATAGATATTATTACAGCTCTTAATGTCAAACACAAACTTCAGTATAACTGATCCAAACAATAGTAACAGAGTAAATGGCAGTTATCTACTGTTGGTTAAACATTAGTTATTCTGCTGTCATTGTGTGGTGTTTGCTGCCCCCTGCTGGGGTTTTTGTTTATGGCAACTACACACTTCAGACACGTCACAAGCTGTCTGCTGCAAAATCTTGTTCCATCTTGCTTCATTTTTTAGTGTCTGTTTAAATTCTGGCTGAACTGAAGTCCCAGCTGTAACTGTCACAGTTCGCCACTGTCAGCTGGTAACACACAAATGGATTAAGTACTTTCAAAACGTGTTCAATGAACAAATCATCAGTGGACGAGTACCATTTAGTTCCATTATATTGGAGAGACAACAGACATCTTTACAGCCGATCCAAAATTCATTAAAACTCAAAGGCATCTTGTTAAATGTCAATAAAAACAACAGACATTGTGTTCTTTGCTCTGGGGACCATGATTGGTCAAACTCACACTCACTGTGTGAGTCTGACACTGTGACACACCTCTTTAGCTACGAGTCGGTACTTGGCCAGTGTTTGTGTCGAAGGCTGGTCCCCTCGGCCCAGCCTGACAGCAGAGACTTGTGGGTAGTGGGAGCGGATGTAGTCAGTCACGTGTCTCTGGAGGGCGCCGGCGAGGCCGCGGCCTCTCAAATCAGGTGCCACCCTGAGACCCTGAAACACGACTGTCTCACCGCCATCAATCAGCAGAGCGGACTCCAGCGCCACCTACAGGTGCACACACACACACACACACACACACACACACACACAGACACAGGTGAGGCAGACTGTTGTTACTTTACCTTTCAGAAACAGAAAACCTGGTGGTACACGTTCGCTCAGTGTGTTCAGTTCTCACCACTCTGCCGTTCATCCTGGCGATGAAGACGAGGCGTCCAGGCTCCTGCAGCCAGCGGTGGAAGGTAACAGCCATGTAGTCCAGACCATCGAAGGCGTCACTGCTACATATGTTCAGGACCTAAAATCATGAATACAAATGCTGAGCTGTCAGAGGCCAAAAATCAAATATATATATATAAATATTTATTAAAGCTACAACAGGGAACTTTAACATTTTGTTGGTTCTGGAGGCCCCTGTGGTAAAGTTTCCACAGTAATAAAATTAAAATATCTTACATCTTATCTGAACTAAAGTATAATTCACTGTGACTTTGGGCAGGAAAATGTAAACACAGACTCATTTAATCTGATATCAAGGAGAAGCCGACCTGGTGGCGGACATCAAAAATAACTTTATATAGAACCAGCTGATCTTCTTTGTTTATGTGGGTCATATTGAGGCATCAGTATTAAACTGAGACTTTTTCAGAACCTGTTCAAAACTACTTGTACACTGTAAAAATAAGAATTGTTGATAAAACTCAAAATTTCAATGCAATAGAGCCCAACTCAAACTCTTATATTTGGAAATAAACTTTAAAAAGTTTTGCTGACCTTTAATATTAAGTTGAGATAATTTACTTTTCTTATTTAGATAAATTCGAATCTTTGATTTTTAGAAACCAAAAAAATGTATTTCAGAAATTGGTCACAGTGAGTTGTGAACCCAAGTTGTCATTATTTTGGTGCCTGAAAATGAAGTTTTTTTAATTGAAAATATTAAATATTAACCTGTCATTCACTTTCACTTCAACTAATTTACTCAGTAGTTTTTGTTTTTTTAAAAATACATCTTTGGGGGGATTTTAAAACTCAAAGATTATTAAACTGACACTTTTTTCAGAACCAGATAAAAACTCATTTTAGTAGCTTTAATATTTTCTTTTACAGTTTGACAAAAAATAGTAAATATTGGACCTGCTGGAAGTCCTGCTCCTCTGCCAAGCTGTACACCACATCACAACCTTCCTGCGCTGCAGACATCCAGAACTTCCAACTAAAACCCAGCTGATCTGACTCTGATTTCACACTCTGAGCTAAATAAATAAATTGAGAGCCACAAAGATTGTTTGAATGTTACTTCCAAAGTTTCATACACAGTTTTAAAAACGTTCCCACTGTTTCTTTTCCTGCTTTCTGTGATCTAGAAAGTTGTGTTTTTCTCCTGTTTAGGACGCTGCACTGCAGAGCCAGTAAAGCCACAGATGATCACATCTGGAGCACATCCTTCCTTTGACAACATCCCTTATGCTGGTTTCTCATTGGCTACAAAATATCTGTGTCCAATCAGAATCCGGCTGGTGGGAGGACCCTGTTGGTCTTCTTAAAGGTGAAGTGGATAAAAAGTGAATAGAAGCAGATAGAATCTAAAGGGTGACTCCTACTGGCTCAATCTTGGTATTTCATTAATCTGGAAAGATGTCAGAAAAGTGAAAAACACTTTCATCTCTCTGATATTTTGTTCAGTGTGAGTTATGTTAGTGAGAACATTCATCTCCTTTTTGATGGATGAACTCTTTCCTCTAAATCAGACTTCCTGCAAACTTAAACATGTTTTTTTGAGCTGTAAACTAAATTATATTAATGTGATAATTTTGACATTCCTTTAATAAAAATCTGCATTTCATTGGTTTAAAACACAGATCACAGGAGTTCACAGAATTTCTTTTGTTAACCCTCCCCTACTTTGTTTTTCTTATAAGTTAAGACAGAAGGGAAATGGCAGGGGACTGAAGGGACAGTCAAAGAGAGAGAGAGAAACCTCCCTTCTCCTCGACCCCTCTCATCCTTCCCAGTTTCCATTGTCATTGAGGAAAGACAACAAATGAGGTAACAGATGCCATTATATATTTTACTGTACAGCATTTAATAAGACTGGTGACATATTTTGACATCAATTTACATGCAGGTACAGGTTTTATTATATGATAGTATGTATTATTTTATGTTGCCATGGGTGCTGCCATTGTCAGACAGCTGCTCTTTTATGAAGTCAGGGAAAATTCAGACCTCCTGCGTTGTCTGGAACAAAGCAAAACTGTTAAAGTGAGCAATGACCAGCAGCCATGTGGCCACGCCCCCGACAGCAGTTCACCTGACTCCCCTTCCTCAATTCCTTTGACCACTTTTTAGCATTTTTCTGAGTTATAGTCAGACTTGGGGATGAAGTTACATGTCAACCACCAAAGGCAGACATCTTTACCACTGATATCTCCAAAATTCTGCAGCTCACACCAGAAAAATCTAGATGGATCAACAAGACAATGAACCAGGGGGATTTTTGGGTATTTCCGGGTATTTATTTATTTTTTTAAATCAGTTCAGACTTGGCATTAGAATGTGTCTCCACATGCTTCTCCAATGCTCAGATGTTGGTTGTTTTTAACCAGCGGCCCAACAGTAGCAGCAAACACACCGAGACAAACACACAAAGAAAGAAATAACTTGATTGCAGAACATTGGCTGAATTCACAAGAAGGCCCTTATAATTAAAAATTTTTCATGGACACTGCTTCACAAAGTTTGTAAAGTTTCTCCAAACTAAACACCTCACAAAGCTGTGTAATTTAAAAAGGAAATTTGGAGACTTTCTCCATGGGATTACAGCTTTAAACAGCTACTACAGCTCTGTCATAAAAGCAGACAGGGACTATTAGATTTTACATTTAGAGGCCAACACGTGTTTTAGTGTGTAATGGGGCTGTGTGAGGCGGGACGCAAGAACAAGTCAGTTCCATGAGAAAAAACAGTCACAATATCTTATTATAATTACAATATTTTGGAAACAAAAACTAATGAAATATCCGAAAACATAAATTTGGGCGTACAGCATGAATATATAGAGTGGTGTTAAAATGGCAGTTGTGTCAGTATTACAAAAAGAAATTAAAGTCCCATTATCTTTAGAATTGATATCCAAATTTTATATGCTTTGAATTATTGATGACCAAAACTGCCAAAGTAATAAAAAAATCAACCTTAATAAATAAATTCTCCCACAATCTCCACACGAGCTCCTCCCATACAGCAGGTGGCGATACAGACCTGTGGTGTCGGACAATAAATCCGAAGAAGAAGAAGAAGAATCGGCAGAAGGAGGAGGAGAAGAAGAAGAGGATGCGGAAGCTGACTGGTTGTTCAGCAGCCTGGACTCGGAGGAGCTACAGCTGGACTTTTTATTGACTCTGAACCGACAGAAAGCAGCGGGTCCTGTCTGTCTGTGTCCCCGGTCCTCCTGCAGCCGCGGAGGGGCCGCACGGTGATGAAGAACCGGAGGGTCTGAACCCGGAGCGAGAAGAAGAAGAAGAAGAAGAAGAATCAGTGAGTATTTACATTAAATGTGCTGTTAATCCGACTGAACAAGGATCAGGCCTGAGCAATGACACACAGCAAACATTCATAAACAGATTATAAACAGTCAATGACACACAACAAACGTTCATAAACAGATTATAAACAGTTAATGACAGACAACAAACGTTCATAAACAGATTATAAACAGTTAATGACACACAACAAAGTTAATAAACAGACTATAAACAGTTAATGACACACAACAAACGTTCATAAACAGATTATAAACAAGTTAATGACACACAACAAACGTTCATAAACACACTATAAACAGTTAATGACACACAACAAGCGTTCATAAACAGATTATAAACAGTTAATGACACAACGAACGTTCATAAACAGACTATAAACAGTTAATGACACACAACAAACGTTCATAAACAGATTATAAACAGTTAATGACAGACAACAAACGTTCATAAACAGATTATAAACAGTTAATGACACACAACAAAGTTAATAAACAGACTATAAACAGTTAATGACACACAACAAACGTTCATAAACAGATTATAAACAAGTTAATGACACACAACAAACGTTCATAAACACACTATAAACAGTTAATGACACACAACAAGCGTTCATAAACAGATTATAAACAGTTAATGACACAACGAACGTTCATAAACAGACTATAAACAGTTAATGACACACAACAAACGTTCATAAACAGATTATAAACAGTTAATGACATGGAGCAATGTTAATAAACCCTCAAACTTTTTTTTTTCAATTTTGACTTGCTCCCACAATTTCAAGGCAAAAATGTGTGAAAACATGACAACAGCATCACAGTTTGTTAGAAAAGCTGCTGTGAAATCAGGCATTTTGTTTCAGTGAAAGTTCAACTGTGATGCTAAAACTTAAAATTTAACCCTCTTGACCAGTTGAAAGTTGATAAAAGTGGTCAAAAACCCTCCAAAATATCACATTAAGACATGAACACCTTGAGGAAGGACATCTCATGCTGTGACACTGGAGAGAATTTTCTCTCCTGTTCCATCCCACTTCCACAAAAACAATCCTGTGTCCCGTCCCACTGTGTCCCCGTCAGTCCACAGTCCACAGACATCAGGTCATTTTATACTGGGAAGTGTCTGTACTTTACTTAAGTATTTATTCTTCTCCTGGGTCTTTTTGTTTAATCTGTACTTCTACTTGTGTGGACTTTTTGATAATACTTTGATTAATCTTGCAGCCCTGCTGTGAACCCAGAAAGATGTTTGGAAAGTGGAGAGGCTGAACTGGGAACACGTTTAGCAGCTTATCAGGTTTCTATTCAGTCAGACAGGTCCTGTCAGAGGTCAGGTGTGTGTGTGTGTGTGTGTGTGTGAGTGTGTGTGTGTGTGTGTGTGTGTGTGTTTTTGTGGGTGTGTACCTACCAGGATATCCTCCTCCAGTGTTGCATCACCTGGGTTTGTCAGGATCTCCTCACAGACTCTTTGTTCTGCTGTTTGCTTTGTGTTGTGTTCACTTTGTCGTTTATTGTTTTACTTTGTGATTATTTTCATTGTGAATTAATTTTATCTATTTATTGATTGACTGGTTTGTAAAACATCTGCTGTCACAGTGAGCCAGAACCCAAAGAGGTTTTGTCCAACCAACAGTCAACACTGTTGCAGTTAATACAATCATTCAAAGGAAAAGGTACAAGAAATACTTAATATCTTAATTTCTAAAGTAACTAAAGCTGTCAGATGAATGTAATGGAGTAGAAAGTCAGCCTACTCTCTACACATGGTGCATGAATAGCATGCCAATCTCTTCAGTCATTTTGTGTTATCACAACACCTTTGTTGCTTTTCATGTCATTTCTCACCGTTTAGTGTGTAGGGACTGACGCAGAAGGGCGTGTCAGTTTACACACACGACCGTCACAGAGAAAAACATGTCTGCATGTGGAGGAGGTTGTGGTGGAAGGATGACTCGAACAAACACGGGACTTTCACCATCGTTTGTGTTTAACTTATGTACGTAACTTATTTATCTCAACTCAAACAACAATCTTTTCCTAAACTTAACGAAATAGTTTTGCTGCCTGAACCTAATCAAACTGTCCGTTTAACAACTTTAAGCACAATGAAGATCCCCATGATGACAAAGGTCACCTGACTGGCGTTAAATAACACGAAAAGCTTAAAATGTGTAAGATATGATGCATGAAATGTCCTCAAAAAAAAGGCATCCTGTTTATACACCATCACATGAGATCATGTTGAAAAAGTACAGTAGTTCTCCCTGAGGAGTGTACTGAGGAGACTCAAGTAAAGTCCAAGCATCTTAAAGGGGTAGTTCACCTAAAAATGAAGATTCAGTCATTATCTCCCTACAGTCATGCTGATTGAAGGTTGGGTTTAGTTTTTTAGTCCAGGAAAACAGTGTTGCTTATTAATTAATTTATTGATACCAACACTCAAATTTCATTTTTTGCGGGAAGATTTATCATTTAGTAGTATGTATGTATATACAAAAAGGCACAAAAAGGGTCAGCAATACCCAAAAGACCATTGTCTCACTTCCTGGTTGAAAAAAGGCGTGAATGCTGCTCAAACGCTGGTAAACTTTTTCATGGTTGTGTTCTTTCCTCTGCTGCTCTGGTGTAATTATTATTTGTGCTGTTGTGTTTTCAGGTCATGGATGCAGAGGGCGGTGAGCTGTTCCTCAGCAGCGGCGTGGCAGCAGACAGCTGGCAGCTCGACGCTCCGTTCTCCTGCTCCGACCTCGTCTTCAGCGGCTCAGAGAAACCCCTGCAGGACTGGGCAGTGAACCCTGACTGCGTGAGTCCACGCTGCTGCAGCCTGTGTGTATTAGATGGTGCAGCTGAGGTCACCTGACGCGGTGTGTCTAATCGGTCACACCTGTTTCTTTGTCTCAGACGCTGAATGACAGCGAACCCGAGGACGTCCTTCATGGCGTCGACCCAAACGAGGTGTTTCCCAGCGGGCCATCTGCAGACCTTTTGTCTGAGAGTGACAGCGGCATCTCTGAGGATCCTGTGGTGGAGGGTCCCGTCACAATGGTGACAGCGGTGACTGCGGCCACCACCCAGCAGGCCCCGGCAACCGTCTACCAGGTGGTTTATGACATCAGCGGCCTGGGCGGCGTGAAGACCGAACCTGGACAAGAGAACATCATCTCCATTGAGCTCGGTGAGGACAAGTGCGTTTGTGTGTGTGTGTGTGTGTGTGTGTATTTTCAGACCTTGTTCCTTTGCTCTGGTCCAAGGAGTTCATGAGTTTGAGAACTTAGAACGTTCCCTCCCTGGTTCAGTTTCTTTTCCCTGACAGGCCTTTTCCACCAACGTAGAACTGTCCTGTTACAGTTAAAGCACCTTGTTAATTGTTTGGAACATTTCGACCAAGATTAATCTGGTTCAGAACCTGAAATGTGGGTTCACAGGTGGAACCAAAAAATATCTGAATTGTGTGCAGCGCCCTCTGTAGGTGATGGTCCTTAATTACAATGGTTCCACTCACTGGAAACGTGGGCTGGTTCTTGGAGGTTCCAAGAATCCTGAATGGATTTAATTTGAGAACCAGAGTTTATGTTGTGCAACGAAGATCTCACAGAGCAAAATTCAGGTGAACCAAAGAGCATCGCTGCACGTTCACTCTGCTTATTGGTCAGACATGTTGGGGGCGGAGCAACAAAGTAAATAGAGGAATAATATCCTGTGTTCTGTGATGGAGGAACGTTGCTTTACAATTTAACATGGAGCAACAGCACAGCTGGTTTTTGTTCATAACCAGCATTTTGGTCTGCTGTTCCCTCTAAACTTCTCTGATTGAAATCTCATCTGCAGGCCCAGTGGCTGAAAGAGAACTTGGTTTCTAAGTGTTGCATGTTAATTAATTGCCTTACTTTGGAAATGACTGTGACTATGTTTCTTGTTATCTTAGAAAGTTGATCCAAGAGTCCAAGTCCATATTTGAGACATCCTCAAACAGTTTTACAGGAGACACGCAGGAGTCCATGGAAAGATTTCAGATTCAGTCATTTAAATTATCAGGATACATTCATTTATTTTTTATTAATACAAAATAAAAAAGCTTTATTATATCCTACACTATTTTATTATCGCACAAACAATTTGAGTAATTATTTCTTTATCAGATAAAATAAGGAAGAAAATCAAAAAGTCCTGAAAGTAAGTTTATTTTAATGTTATTGAACCCTATAGTGCATATAAAAATGAGAAAACATTTCTAGCCCCACTGTCAAGCCTTTAATAGAATAAATAATTATCTGGCAATATACCAGGCAGGGATGTTGAGTGCACTTGGAGGAAATGTCTTAAATTCTTAACTGCTTTTGTTTCTGCAGTAAAGTAAATTCAAAGAACAGAGTTTGATCACAGCTGTTTCATGTGCAGATGGAGCTCATGTCTTCCAAAGAGAAAAGGCCAAAAATACAGCATACGCTTCTTGTTCATGGATGGATCTGTCTCTCATACCTCAGAGCAGTCAGAAAGAATAATGTTCAGGTTATCAGAACTGAAAATCTGTTCATCTTTGTGAGCTGTGACGACCTCTAAAACAGCTCATACTGAGGAGGTCAGACTTAATCAAACAAGAGTCACAGAGGTGCAAAAAAACACGTTTCTTTCATCGAAACAGAAAGTAGAGGAACGGTGATCAAATCAAACCGCCTCCCAAACTAACTAAGGAGAACTGGGCCGGTCAGAAAGAACAAAAAGAGGGAAACCACCTCTGTCTGACCCACACAGGGCCGGTGGAACAGGGTTCTCCCCTCTGTTTGACCCACACAGGGCTGAGGGAACAGGGTTCTCCCCTCTACCCAAAAACCCCCTCCAAACTAAACTCTAACCAACAAAAAATAAAGCCACACAAACTGAATTACCAGACCATTCAGAAAAAAGGGAAGTAAAAGGGAAACAAAAAGGTTACATAAGGTCACACTACTACTACTACTACTACTACTACTACTACTACTGCTGCTGCTGCTGCTGCTGCTGCTGTCAGGCAGGAAGGCAGAAGAGCGAGCGAGCTGCAGTCTGCTCCCCCTCTCTATTAGTGTCAATCACTCTGAGCAGCCACACCTGGAGAGACAGAGACACAGAGAGTGAGACAGGATCAGCCTGATCAGCAAGAGCGGGGAGCGTATAACAAATCTTAAAGGGATAGTTCACCCAGAAACAGAAATTCAGTCATTATCTCCTCGCCCTCATGCTGACTGAAGGTCAGGTTTAGTTTCTGCTGGAGTTTCACAGGAAAACAGAGCTGCAGAATCTCTCAAACTCCAGCGGTGTTTTTTTTTTTTTGTGGATTAAAAAAATTAAACTTGACTTTCAGTCAACATGAGGGTGAGGAGATGATGAGTTTTGAGTGAACTATCCCTTTAAGCAATTGAAACTCTGCTTACAAACTTTATCTTTCTTCTTTCTCAGATGACCTGTGTATATGGTAAGGACCATATTAACTGTCTTTTAAAGAAGAATTAAATTTGAATTTTTCATTTTATATCATTGTAATGGAATTTTGTTCACTTCCTCTTTAATCAGATTCACCAACTGCAAAGTTCTTGTTTAGTTGTTTGTGTTGAGAAAAACATTTTAACGTTTGAAACCTTTCTATCATTTATTTAGTTCTGTAAAAATGTTTTGTTAATAAAAAGACTTTGTACTTGTCCAAGGAAGTTATTGAAATAAGTATTGCTTTTTACTCCAGATGATATGAGAGATAAAGAGGAAAGAAGAAAATAGCTGCTGTCTGTGGCCTGTGCTGACTGTTGCCATGGTTACCGTCTGTGACAGGCTGATGGGTGGAACTGACTGGTCATGGCGTCAGACTCACTAAATACACTCGGCTGCCGCGGAGTTTCATTTCAAATGTGAACAGTTTTCATCAGCAGTAACTGTGATGTCATTTCCTGTCCCGTACAGATGAATGGAGCTCTCAGGTGTTGTTTTCAGACTCGTGCATCGTGAACGAGCTTCCCGTGCTGCCTGCGGCTCGCCTCGATGGCAGTTTGACTGCCGTCGTTGACCCTCCGAGCCCTGACGGCGATCTGGTGAGACTTTTATTTAATTGTTTAATTTTGTAGCGCTTCCTGCTGACGGTGGAGAGTTGAGATTCGACCTGGAGGACTGACTCTTCTTCTACTGTTGCAGCTGTACCCAGAGCTCCAGTTGACTGAGGAGGAGCAGAAGCTGCTGAGTCAGGAAGGAGTTTCTCTACCCAACAACCTTCCTCTCACCAAGGTCAGACCACTTAGATGAACTCAGAAGCTCTTTTGTCCCCAAAAAGTTGACTTTTACGAGGCGTAATGAGTTCTTCAACACACTGCATAACAAAGTGAATCACAGCGTAGAGACGGTGACTGATGCTGATTTTCAGTGAACCTTTATTTGCAGGCCGAGGAGAGAATCCTGAAGAGAGTTCGGAGAAAAATCCGCAACAAGCAGTCGGCTCAGGACAGTCGACGGAGGAGGAAGGAGTACATCGACGGGCTGGAGAGCAGGTACACCAACTAACTGAGACTCCATTTACACCTGGAACTAAAACGTGATCCGTATCAGGGCTGCAGCTATCCACTCTGTCAGTAATCGAGTATTTTATCGATTATCCAGGCGATTACTCGGATAAGAAACTTTGCACGCTGCAATTTTTTCCATGAAATTACTTTTGCTTTATTTAAGAGAAACAGGTGTCTTAAATGAACAGCTGACTGTTTCCTTTCTTGACAAATCAACAATTTTATTGCTTTTTAAATTGCTTTCTTTTATTTTACTTTAACAGTACTCTCATCAGTACTTTTTCATTACTAAATAATTACTTTTTTTTAAAAAAATATTCTATAGTTTAAGAAAGAATTCAGAACAGAATTAGAATTGAATAGCACAAATAACTAATTATAACTAACAATAACTAGAGGAGCAACAGAAACATTAAAAACAGCAAAGTCACTATATAAACTCATTAATATCTCACTGGAAACAAATCTAACATGTCAAAGTAATTTATACTCTTTACATCAAAATCTAGAAATAATAAAGAAGACAAACATCAGTCAGTCTCATTCATCCTGTCCTCTGTCCTCCTCTCTGTGACACTGCCTGCAGACAGAGGAGGGGCAGTCAGACAACATGCAGACAGCTCTGGTTTGAGCTGGTTTCAGTTCACTACGAGCTGAGCTGATGCTCTGTGTTTGTATAAAACAGGTGGTGGATGAGGGACGGCGGCCAGAGCAGATTAAAATAACTGTTACCTTTTTACTCGAGGGGTTTTTATTGCACGTTCATTTCACTGTCTTCACCTGTGCCCTCCTGCACTGTGTGACGTCGACACAGAAGAAGAGATGCTGCGCTGATACCACCAAACTCTAAACGTTGGAGCTTGTCAATACTCCAGCCAATAATAATTCAACCCTGTTTAGTACAGATTTTCAGTAACTATCTCCACGTGTGAAACACAGTGCACTGTGCAAATAATGTGCCTTGAGGTTTTTTATTTATTTATTATTTTTTTAATGTTTAAGATTATTCTGCTACTCACATTCTGGTGTAGACCATCATTAGTAAAGCAGTAAAGAAACTGAAGCTTTGAGTCTGGTGATTATTTGAGTCATGGCTGCACAATTAATCGCAATATTAGAGAAATGGCAGTGCAATATCCAAATCACAGAACCAGACGCAGATCTTGATCTTGATTCAGTTCGATTCACATGGTCCTTATTTGATTTGATTTCTGATTTGATATGGATTCAGTCAGGAATATTCCAGTTATAATACCAGTTTTACTTGGATATGAAATTCTCAGAAGGGACCTTCTGAGCTGCTGCGTTATTAAAAATAGTAATGTTTACATTAAGAAGTGACCCCAAAGCAGTTACATAAATCATGTACTTTTTTGTTAAACATGACCAACACGCTAAAATGAGCAAAATCTACCACACAGTAGTGGAAGAAAACATGTATACTAAAAGATGATCGATTTTGGGATTTTGTGAATCGATATTGGACCAGGCAAAGAAAAACTGGTTCAAACTGATTGATCAGTTTTTTTAACCCAGCTCTACCCATCATCATGATTTTATTTTATTTTATTTTAGTAAAAATGAAAATTGTAATACAAAAAAGAGACCACAAAACAAGATATTAATGTGTTTGTCTGTCTCTCTCTCTCTCTCTCTCTCTCTCTCTCTCTCTCTCTCTCTCTCTCTCTCTCTCTCTCTGTGTGTGTGTGTGTGTGTGTAAACAGGGCAGCAGCTTGCTCAGCACAGAACAAGGAGCTGCAGAGGACAGTGGAGCAACTGGAGAAACGCAACATGTACGACCACATTTATTATTAATTATTGACTGTTTACTGATTGATTGATTAAAAAAAAAAAGTCTGGATTGATCAAAGGAAGTGATGAAATATTTGTCAGCTTGACCAGATTTTCTTATATTTTTGTGTCTGTGTGACTAAAACGGGTCCAGTAGCGATGGAGGCTGCTGCAAGCTGCACTGTCATTCTGTAATTTATTTTATTACTGACAGACTCAGATAATTAATAAATATAATAATGATGATATTAATGATTTATCACTATGTTCAAAGAAACAGTCATTTTCACAATCTAAAACACACTTCATTCAAACTGGACAGAAACAAAATAAAACTCACCAAATCCATCTTTCTACTGTTTTAAAAATCATCAACTCTGGTTTTTTGTTTGAAATAAACTCTTGATTCACAGAAGCAGATGTGAAAATATCAGCAGAGGAGCGCGAGGGAGGTTGGACATTTGAGAAAAAGCGAGGAGAAACGGCGTGTAGAGACAGAATGTTTTCACATCTAACTCTGTTAATTAAGAATTTATTTCATCCAAACCAAAGCTGGTGAAAAAGTGTGTTCAACAGTCAGTGTGCTGAGAGTAAAACTATAAGTAAATGATGTGAAAAATGATTTTACTCTTTGATAAAAGAGCTGATAGCTGCAGTGCTGTCCCTCAGTACTGGACCAGTGTCAGAATCTGTTGTCCCAGTGAGTCGCTGAGACACAAAAATAATGTCCAGGTTGATAAAATACCAAAGTTACAAGTCTTCAGGTCAGTCAGTCAAATCAAAAATACACCCGAGTTATTTAGACGGACAATTCAAAAGTGTTCCCAACAGCAGAGGGCGCTGTTGTCTTCTTTTCTTCTTTATGTTGTCGTCTTCTTTCTTTTGTCTTTTTTCTGTTTTCTGTTTCTGTTTTTTGTCTTTCTATTGTGTTCTTCAGTTTTCTTCTTTCTGATGTCTTCTTTTGGTTGTCTCTTTCTGTTGTCTTTGTTGTTGTCTTCTTTGTTGTCATCTTTTTTCTGTTCTCTTCCTTCTGTTGTCTTCCTCTTTCAAATGTGCTCCTCTTCTTTGTTGTCTTTTTTCTGTTGTCTTCTTTACTTTTCTTCTTTCATTTGTCTTATTTTTTTCTGGGTTCTTCTTTCTGTTGTCTTCTTCTTTGTTGTCTTTTTTTCTGTCATCTTCCTTGTTATCTTCTTCTGTGTATTGTCCTCTTTTTGTTGTCTTTTTTCTTTACTTTCTGTTGTCTTCTGACGTCTTCCTCTTCTTCTGTTCTCTGCTTTCAGTTGTCTTCTTCATTTTTCTTCTTCTGTCTTTCTTTTTTCTGTTGTCTTCTTTGTGCAGTTTTCTTTGTTTTTTTCTTCTTTCTGTCGTCTTTAGTTTTCTTCGACCTTGTTGTCCTCTGACATCATGTTAAATCCCTTCTTTCAGTCTTAAATGACGATGATGATGATGATGATGATGATGATGATGATGATGATGATGATGATGATGAAGAATTAAAGTATCTACCAGGACTCAGACTTGTCAGCAGCTTCACATCAGAGCTGCTGACAGAAAATCTTTAGTCGTTTAAATTTCTGGAAGATTTGTTGATTTTAGTTCAGAATTGATTTATTTATCTGATCTGGTTGTTTGTGATGTAAAAACAAACAGGAACAAGTTAAAGAAGCCGAGTCATCGGTCTGCTTTAGTTTCACCGTGTTTCTCTGACTTTTATGTTTAATTTGACATTTGTGAGGTCAGATTACTGATCACATGTTGGTGGTTCAGGTCTCTGCTGGCTCAGCTGCGACAACTTCAGTCTCTCATCAAACAGACGGTCAGTAAAGGAGCCCAGACCAGCACCTGCTTACTGGTAGGTCAACACACCTTGGTGCATGATGATTATGATGATGATGAGTTAAATAATAATAATAAATAAATAAATGTTTTTACAATGGTACACAGTAAGATGGAGGATGAAAGGGTTTAAATAAGAGTTAAACTTCCAGCTAAACCTGTAATGTGGGTTTCCCAATTATTCCATTTCAACATCTAAAGGTCGACTTTGTTCACGAGTCTGATTGTTAATTTATTTGAGCTGACTGAACCAGGAGCTGACAGGGAGCATCGGCGTCCCAGCAAGAGCGCTGACTGAATCCACTCTGCATTTCCTGTGTTTTAGTTCTGGTGCGGTTCGTGTTCACATTTACTTTTTACAAACGAACCAAGAGGAGGAAGCATGCAGTGTTACAGACTGACAGGTGACGCGCTTGGATTGGACAGTTGTGGTGATTGTCATCCTGCATCATCAGGACCCACACGGGAAAATCAAATTCCTGTGACTGACAGAAGTTTACGCAGCACTTTAATGCTTCAGACGTGTTTATTGAAGAGCTCACAACCAACCAGAACTATTTAGCAAATAGCTGGATAGTGCTTCATTATAATGCTGTTTGTCACACATTTTATCTTAGAAAATGTGACTTTTGCTATTTGGATATTTTAGATATTATAAAAATATTTTTTGTAATTTAAATCCTATAATATTAGACAAATGTGGGATTAAAGAAAATGCAATTAAAACATTTTTTGTACAAATATGTCAGCACTCAAATGTGTGTAAGTGTTCCTTTGAGTGTTCTTAGAGTCTGTTCTTACCTAAGAACAAATCTGACATGAGAAAACATCTGTGAATGTAAGAATCTTTGTGAAAACTGCATTAAGTGAGGAAATTTCTTCTTAATAACGGTTGGTGACTGAGGTTCATTATTTTCTTGATAAGAGGAAATAAAAATCTGTGTAATGAATGGTATCAACACAAAAACTGCTGCAGCAACTTGTGACACACAATAGAGCATCATGTGACCGGTCACCATATACTTCCATCATAAAGTTATAAGTCCTGCTCTGTGACAGTGGCTCTTCAGAAACCTGTGGGTGACATGATGGAGACTACGGCCATGTTTCATACAGTCTGCTTTCTAAATACACAGCCGTAAGGAACTTTGTGTTTGTGTTTGTGTCCTCAGATCATTCTGGTCTCTCTGGGTCTGATCATCATGCCGAGTTTCAGTCCGTTTAGACGTGGCTCCTCTGCAGACGAAGACTACAGACCCACAGGAGGTCAGTCCCTCTTGACATCACTTCCTGCTGTCTTTAAAGTGTAATTTGTGGGTTAAATTTGCAGGTTAATTTTTGGTCATAAGGACAAAAGATCTGAGGAAACGACAGTCTGATTGAACAAGGCTCTTAAAATGCTTTTTCTCTAAAGTTGCGCCATATTACGTAAAAAGAGGAAGTCGCTGTGCCTGAGTCTGCCTCTGACCAACCTGCATAAGTAGGTGGTATCGAGTCTGAGCGGTTGTTTTTCCTTGAATTGGTATTATTTAGCTAGTTTTACACAGCATTTCACTTCTGGTGACCGTGCCGAATCATTGTGTATGCTATAGGGACACAAACTCCTGCCTGTCAAGACAGTGAGTCCACAGTTTTCCCGACAGGAGAAGAGCGAGCGCTGGCCTTCACTCTTGGGTGCATTTCGTGCAGGTGAAGGGGCGGGACTTCACTGCCGCCTTCGTAACTAAAACAGCGGTCTGACTGCCGGCTGACACTGACTTATTAAAGAACTGTGGTTTATCTCTCTGTCTCCACCTCCCTCTAATTCTCAGCCCCCCCCCCCCCTTCTCCCTCTCTCTCCCTGTAGTGTGTATATACAAATCTATCTACATAATTTCACTAAACATTGATTCACTGGGGGCTTCAACCTGCAAGTTACACTTTAATTCATTGAAGCACCGAAGTTATTAAACATCAGGGATCATTTTTGGACATTTGAGGGAATCATGAAATTTGTTGTACGATCTGGAGAAGTTGGCGACACTTTAGCTGGTCGTGAATCGTAAACTAGTCATGTGATATGTTGTGGTAAATTTGAAACAGCAGACACAAAGTTTAAATAAAATACTCTTTGATCATTCTAGTTATTTCCAGAAACATCCTGACAGACCCCTCCTCCTCTCAGCCGACTGCAGACGAGGGCGACACTCCGGCTGTCCAGTCCGACTCTTTGCCGCCGCTCTCTGAACTCAGCCAACCAGGACCTCCTGATGCTGCTGCCATCCTCCAAGAACCAATAGAAAACCTTGAAAATACAGGCTTTGATACGACGGTCCAAGAGGGAAGCCAGTCAGGGAACAGCTCAGCTCTCGTTGCCGGGCAGACTGAGCCGCTGGCGCTGGGTCTGAGGTCGACGGCTGGGAAAGGAAGCGGCCATGATCCCAGCAAACCTGCACATGCTGACGAGATGTAGAGGGACGCTTTCACTGATGCTTTCAACCACAAGAACTGGACTTCATCATCGTGTCAGGACACATTAGTTGTTGGTGAAGTTGACACTGTGACGAGCTGCAGATGCATAACCAGCCGTGGACGATCAGCATCAGCCAATATTTGTCAGGAATTCATTGATTGGTGGGTTCATGATCAACATGGACTAAGTTACAAAAAAAACACTTAACTTTTTTTTTCTTACTGCATGTAGCTCATTAACCCTTTAATCAAACACCACTCATTGAGGTCAGCTGAGAAATAAACATTTTAGTGCTTTTTATCCAGAAAACCTGCAGCTCCCATGTTTACATGGATTTGTTCACAGATCAGTCTTGATCTAATGAACATGGCGGCGACATCAACGTATGATCTAAAGGCCAGTGCGTACCGCTTCAACATGTAGAGAAATACAAAGCTTGTCAGGCCTGCGTTGCCCTGGTTACAGTTACAAAGGCGGGGCTTAGCAAAGGGATTGCTTCTGTTGGCTGCAGCGCTCTCACTCAAAACTGGACCAGTTTCCACAAAAACACTGGAAAATTTGGTGCAGGTTGAAAAGAATTGAGGTCCCTTTTAAATCCAAAATACTTCAATTTTAGTTGAGTGTTCCTGTTAGTTGTCAAATATGCTAAACAAGTTGGTTTTACAGTGTTTTTTATGTTTATGGAATTTGATTTTGTGTTTTTTTTTATTTAACTGTGCTGGTGACAGGTATTATGTCCATGGTGATCAGATTTTTCAGACAGATTCTCGCCATGTTAAGTTTGCGTTTACGTTAATGTTTGTGGCCTTCTATTTTTTTTTTTTTTTTTTTTTTTATCCCAAATGGTTACGAACCACATCAGTGTGGCCTCCACATGCACTTACTGATCTGTTTCAATCAGTAACTATAAAATTAAGGGTAAATCTAATGCACTGTAGTCATTTCATTAAAAAAAAACTTTTATTTTCACCAGAGAAGGTTGCTATTGGTTAATATACAGCAGTTTAACATGTCCGAACAGTTGGCGTTAGTCTGTTAAAACACTTTTTGTAAATGATGTTGGATTTCTTTTTTATTATCAGTTTTCTTTGTTGGAGGGATTTGTTGAGTCTAATTCTGAATGTGTTTATATTTTAAAGAAGAAGTCAAAAGCCCATCTTAATGATTGATTGATTGTTGTTTGGGTTGAGTTTATTTATTGAGTTGTGTTGCAGTAACAGGCTGGAAATGTGAGCTCTGTCTTAACTTCAGCTTGGCCTCCTGTATGACAGAAACAACCTTTGGTCTTTACTGGATCCAAGATAAACAGTTTCAGCATGCAGAGAAAATAAAAACAGTCTGTTTTATGTCATTTATAATGCTGCAGGGCGATGACACTCACTAACAGCTGTTGTCATGTCTTTCATTATTGCTTAAATAAAAGGGAACAATCAATGGAGATTGTGTCTGATTTATTTTTTTATTTATTTATGAGACAGCTTGACTGTCACCATGTACAGCACTGTAATATAATATTTCCAGCAAATCAGTGGATTGCTTACGGAAAGGAAATGAAAAATATCCCCATGGTAAATTACAATTATGAGATAAAATGTGTAAATGACTTTTTATCTCATAATTTTGACTTTTTTTCTCATAAAAAACTAACAAAAGTGTATCAATTCTACAGATTCATATTAATCCACATATTAACAGCAGAAGCAGCTGATCTGGTTCATTCATGTCCTTCTGGACTCGACAAATAACTCAATTGATGATGTTTGCTTCAACACCTCTGAAGCTTGAAAATGCTGCTTTGGCTCAAGAAAATATTCTGAAATTCAACAGTTGTCATAAAATGCTTCAAAGTAGAATATTAAATATGTGAGAAAACTATTATGGCACAATTTACACATTTTATGACTTTTTTGCGAACAAACCTAACCTTTTATCCTGTAAAACAAAACTGAGCAGAAGTATGGAAAAATATGGAGCCATCTGCAAAGTCTGAGCAGCCAAAAAAAATAAATAAATAAAATGTTTTCAAATATGGATCAGGTTTTAACTGAGGCTTTGTTGTAAATGAAGACACAAAGTTCAGATTCATGACTCTGCTCCTCTTCCAGAAATGTTGAAAAGCTCGATAAGCTCCAGTTTGAAGATGGGTGGAACCAACATGTGGTGACGTGCAGCAGCTGACAGGCCACATTCACTGCAGAGACACAGCTTGTTTAGATCAGAGCTCAGACTGGTTTCAGGTAGAAGGAAGTGAAACTCAGACAGTCGTTGAGGTGAAATGGTGCAGAAAGGCGCTGGACCCGGAAACCTTCTCTTGTTCCATCTGTCTAGATCTACTGAAGGATCCGGTGACTACTCCCTGTGGAAGACTGGACTCCAAGCTGCTCCTGCTGATCACTGCTATGCTGGACCTGAAGATGTGGCCTGTGGTTTACATGAAGCTGTTGTAATCTTCCAGAGGAGATTATCACTGTCCCGTGGCTGAGACCTAAAACCATAAAGAGCATTGTTCTGTAGTGTATTGAGAAGGGCACAGCAGCACCTCTGACATGTGACTTTTCAAACCTTTGAAGGAGTGACTGAGAATGGCTTATCAATAAAATTGAACTAATCAAGTCACAATGGTGCTCTTTAGTGAGGCAGCTCAAAGTACATATAAACAAGATCAAGGGAGTCTTTCTGGAGGTTAAGAGGTGCAGATAGCCATGGAAAAAGCCCCAAGGCACTCTGTCCTCTGAAGAAATAATACTCGATTTATTCTTGGAGCAGAGGACATCAAACAAACCAACATGAATCGACTGTAGACTCATACAGATGAGTGATGACTGTACAACACAGCAGCAGTGCTTCACCTCCACTGTTTTCAATAAAAGATCACTGTTCAGCATTTATACGTCATACATGCCTTTGATACAACAACATGGGAACAATATGTGGCAATATTGTGTTGATTGACAGAAACAAATGCTCTCTACACTTCACTTGTGCAGGACTTTGGCCACCTGTTCATTTCCTCATTATATAATGGTCATTACACAGTAAAGCATAACTGTTAAGAACCCTATGTTAACAGCTGTTAGGTCATCTAACCAAAGGTTTTCAGGTGTCCAAACATTTAGTAGTAGCTCAGCTGTTGGGACCATGAAGAGTTAAAGTTATTAAAGACAATAGGAACACTAAAATGAAAACTCCCACATATTCTATTTCTGAAGGGAAACGTGTCTATGTGTCTTTGAAGATCCTTTGTGTCCACCACCACACTGGACCTCTGGAAGAAATATCAGAAAACAAGGGAACAATTCATCATGATTGAGGATATGCTCCTCCTCCTGGAATGAACCAGTGCTTGATAAACCCTCCTTCCTCCTCCTGCTCTCAAACACAGTGAAACTCAGACAAGTGTGAGGAGTGAGAATGGCACAGAAAGGAGTTCAGCTGGACCGGGAAACCGTCTCTTGTTCCAACTGTCAGGATCTGATGAAGACTGAACTCCAAGCTGCTCCTGCTGATCACTGCTATGCTGGACCTGAAGATGTGGCCTGTGATGTCTGCACTGTGAGAAAACTGAAAGCCCTCAAGTCCTGTCTGTTCTGTCTGGTCTCTTACTGTGAGAAACACCTTCAACCTCACTACGAATCCTCTGCTTTTGAAATACACAAGCTGGTGGAGCCCTCCAAGAACCTCCAGGAGAACATCTGCTCTCATCATAATGAGGTGATGAAGATGTTCTGTCGCACTGATCAGAAGTGTATCTGTTATCTCTGCTCCATGGATGAACATAAAGGCCACGACACAGTGTCAGCTGCAGCAGAAAGGACTGAGAGGCAGAGAGAGCTCGAGGTGAGTCAACAAAACATCCAGCAGAGAATCCAGGACAGAGAGAAAGATGTGAAGGTGCTTCAGCAGGAGGTGGAGGCTATCAATGGCTCTGCTGATAAAGCAGTGGAGGACAGTGAAAAGATCTTCACTGAGCTGATCCGTCTCATGGAGAAAAGACGCTCTGATGTGAAGCAGCAGGTCAGATCCCAGCAGGAAACTGAAGTGAGTCGAGTCAAAGAGCTTCAGGAGAAGCTGGAGCAGGAGATCACTGAGCTGAAGAGGAAAGACGCTGAGCTGGAACAGCTCTCACACACAGAGGATCACAACCAGTTTCTACACAACTACCCCTCACTGTCAGCATTCAGTGAATCTACAGACTCATCCAGCATCAATATCCATCCTCTGAGGTACTTTGAGGACGTGCCAGCTGCTGTGTCAGAGCTCAGAGACAAACTAAAGGACGTTCTGAGTGAGAAATGGACAAACATCTCACTGACAGTGACTGAAGTGGATGTTTTACTGCCACAACCAGAACCCAAGACCAGAGCTGAGTTCTTAAAATATTCAACTGAAATCACACTGGATCCAAACACAGCATACATATATCTGTTATTATCTAAGGGGAACAGAAAAGTAACAAGAATTAATCAACATCAGTCTTATTCTAGTCACCCAGACAGATTCACTGACTGGTCTCAGGTCCTGAGTACAGAGAGTCTGACTGGACGTTGTTACTGGGAGGTGGAGTGGAGAGGGGGAAGAGTTGGTGTAACAGTTGCATACAAGAATATCAGCAGAGCAGGGAGATCAGATGATTGTTTATTTGGATACAGTGACAAATCTTGGGCATTATATTGTTTAACAAACAATTATAACTTTTGGTACAACAATATTTACACTCCCGTCTCAGGTCCTCAGTCCTCCAGAGTTGGAGTGTACCTGGATCACAGAGCAGGTATTCTGTCCTTCTACAGCGTCTCTGAAACCATGACTCTCCTCCACAGAGTCCAGACCACATTCACTCAGCCTCTCTATGCTGGACTTCATGTTCATCTTGGTACCACTGCTGAGTTCTGTAAACTGAAATAGACAGAAGTCATTTCAGGGACAGTGGGTTAAATTCTGTGTTTTATTTCTTAAAATTGTTTGGTTTCCATCATTGTCGCTGAGAGCTGATTGTTGTGGCATTTCTTCACTGCACAGAGATCAGCTGTTAATCAAACATCGTGGGCGGTACTTTGACATCTTGTCATCTGTTGTTGTGTAAATGTTTGAGTTTGTTTAGACAGTGATAAACTGTTGTCACCACTTTGCAAAGAAATCTTTCATTCATTTACACATATTTGTTTGGCAGACCAAATGTTGCTTTTGTTGTTGTATAAATGAGGAACTATGAGGTTTTATAATAGTGTAATGATCCTGATGATAATCAATAAGGAGGTGATTGATTATTGTCTTGTACGTAGCTGAGATTCTGCTCAAACAAACTGATTGTGTGCATGAAGTGAATCTGTACATGAACTCATTGAACACAAGTCATTGAACAGACTTTACTGATGGGATGTGAACAAACTGAAGCTTTACACAATGAATAAACAAACATGAACAAAGTCTTTTCTTCTCGTCTTCATTCATACAGAGCTGACGGAGAAAATGTCAAACTAATATGAGAAGATAACTGAGGCTAAAAGAAACAAAACAGAAATGCTCAAAAAGAAAGGAAATGTACCATGTGAAGTTTTGTTGCACCCACATGATAACTGACATGGATTTATTTATGGTTGGTTTGTGGAATTAATTGCGTAACAAATCTCTGAGCACAAACACGCCCGATTTGAACCCAAAATGGAAAATGCATAAAAACTTCAAACTACAAAAAATGATGACAATATTTCAAATTTGAGGTAAATCTACTGACACACTTTTTATGTTTTCTATTCTGCACATGAGAGCCGAAATGATGATATGGGTAGAGGACCAAAGTGGATTTGAGTTTGCAGTTTACAAAACAAGTCAGCATAAGTCGACAAGAACGCACAATCAGGCACACAACAATCTGATGGAGGATCTAAGTCACCAGGGTCACATACAATTTTTCAGCGAGACAGAACTTTATGGAATGTTCATCAGGACATGAAGTCTCTGAAAAAGCTTTCAGGTCATGTGATAATTATGTAATAATAATAATAATAATAATAATAATAATAATAATAATAATAATAATCTTTCCCAGAAACATGGATAAAAACAGATAATTAAAGTACGTCACTGTTTAGTATTTAAAGCAACATGCAAACATTCAATAAACAGTTTAAAATGCCCTCTAATGTAGATGTGAGCAGATTTAATGACATTTAAGTTGCAGTTTTTCCTATGATGATTTTTTTTTTTTTCCCTTGGTGCACACACACAGATGAACTGATCAGATTTTGGTCATCAAAGGTCAAAGTTCAAGTGATGTCACAACAAGAGAACTCAAGAATTAATGTGCTAATTATGACACAATTACACACAAATATCTAATGGATAAAATGATGAGGTGATGACATTTTACATCCAAAAGGTCAAAGTTCAACTTCAGTGTGACATCATCATGTTCAGCTCTCTGTCAGTCCTGTTACATGTTTCTACCTGGAAATTATTCACTGGAATCAAACATGAATTTGGCAAAAAAACAAACAAACAAACAACAACAACAACAAACACTTCATGCCTTTAATTAAATCTCTTCAAAGTGTCAGGCAGCAGTGGACAGAGTTCTCTCTATTCTGCACCAATCAACTAACATCAGTTTACTGTAATTCAGCCTTTAAAACCATATCATGATATAATGATATCCAAAATCTATTACGACATCTAGTCTCATATCACGATACAATATAATATTGATTTATTGCCCGGCCCTGCTTTGTGCATTTTCCTTAACCGATATTTGAAAATGCAAACAACCGATTAATCATTGACAATGTTTTCTGGTGTTTTTTGTCTTTTTTTCTCTCATTTTATGTTTTTTTTTTCAACAAACAGCTCCATCAGACACTGGCCTGTTTGTGATCAGATCACCTTACTGGCTACAAAAATGTAGATGAAAAGTTTGAATATTGATTCAATTTTTACTCAGTACTCAACTATGGTTTTAAAAGTAACTAAGTAGATTACATAGTGTAATAAAGACTTAAGTAGTGAAACTATGGACTTGAAAATCTACTCATGAAAGTCATGTTAATGTTGGTGGAACTTTGCAAATCTCTGTTGGTTTTATCTGACAGTTGTGGCGGCATTGCAGTAGGTGCTTCACCATCCTTTGTCTGGCTACTGAGTGACCTCCGGTTACATTTACAGTTACAGTTGTTACCAAAATCATTATAAACATGAGTAGTAGTGCTTACTACTACATTATAGAGTATTATTAATGATTTAATACATGTTTATGTAGTGCTCATAAATACTTGATTTAAAGTGTTTCTTAGCAGCTTATTTCCACCAGCAGGTGGCGCCCTGCAGAGCTCCTCCCTGCACCATCCACACCCCCATCCCCACCAGCAGGAGAACCTTTGCACCCAGAGACACAGACAGGAGGAGCAGCAGAGGAGGCGAGGTCCCAGTGACGGGCTGCCGGGGTCGGGGGGCCACGACGTACAGGGTGGACTGCTCTTTGCCCAGCGGGTTGGAGGCGCTGCAGGTGTACTGCTGGCCTGGTTCCACGTCTCTCAGCTGGCTGACGGTGTGGTAGTGAGGCAGGGATCCCTGAGCCAGAGGGCCGACCGGAGAACCCTCCAGCAGGTCGTCCGGGCCGAGCCACTGGACGTCCGGCAGCGGGGAGCCCTGGACCCGACACACGGCTCTGTAGCCGGACTGCTCGCTGCCCTCCACTGACAGAGCCAGGATCTTTGGAGGAGCTGCAGCACAGACAGGAAGACAGAAAACACAGAAGTAAATGCCACAGTTGCCCCCTGGTGATGGCTTTTATATAACTGGGACTTAAATTCTCTATTTTTTTTATCACACTCCAATCCAACTGTACAGATACAAATGTATGGGGACGTGAAGGTAGGCGTACCCTCCACTCTCAGCCTGGTTCCCATCTTGTCCTCGAAGCTGATATGTTCTCGTCCCTGAACCTCCACTCGGCAGTAGTAGCGTCCACTGTCCTGCAGGGTAGCACTGTTGATCCGCAGTGACAGGTCATGCTCCCTCGGGTTGCCCTCCAGCCGGTAGCGCTGGTCTTGCTGGGGCCCCGGCTCGCAGGTGGGGGCCCCGGGCCGGCTGGTGCAGCGGTACAGGACGGTGGCGCCCTGGCTGTGGCCCAGACGCCACAGCACCTGCAGTGAGGAATGCTGGGAGTGCTGCGGGTGGCTGAAGGTGCAGGGCAGCACCACCGGGTAGCCCTCAATGGCTCGTACCTCCGACTGAACATTCATGGACCAGCCGTCATCTCCGTTGCCGAGGGCTGCTGGGAGAGCAGGGGAAGAAGAGAAGAAGAGCTGCTATTGATTAATGTCACAGCCACTGACTGCAAATCAAGATGGACGCTGTGGTCGACAAAAATTAGACCAAAATATCTCTGACGTTTTAGCTTCACTTGTGGGGATTTATGTATTTATTTATTTCATTCATAAAAGGACAACATGCAATCACATTAATTGTTTACATGAAATGAAAACATGGTTGCACAGATGCGAGACGCCAGTTTTCATCTGCAGTCCTAAACATAACAAACAGATGCAATAAATAAAATAGAAAGTGCAAGAGAAGCTGTCAGGTCGTGCATCTTTATATTTGTCAATAATGAAAACTCTCCAGTTGTACTCTTCACAAACAGGCAGAGAAATAGAACCTGCACGATGGTGTTTCCTTCCAAATTGGTTGCAATGTTTGACAACAGTTTCATCATTAAAATATACAACATGCATCTATGCGTTGCATCATCTGCACTTACACATTCTTAAAAATACAACCCATAGTACAAAGGTCTGCACTGTACACAACACCACATCACATTTATCTACTGCAGCAAAGTCAGGAGCACCACCCTGTATCCTCGTCTGCCGACAAAGGGTTCCTAATAGATATTTCTACTTGCCTTTGGTAATCTGTAACGTCTTCCTGAGGGTAAAAATTTAAATTTACTGAGCAGTGGATGTACAGATAAGTACATCAGCTTTTCTTCTATAGAGTTCATCATACATGCTTTCGTACTTTTGTGGTTTCTGTGTTCACTGTTTTCTGCAGCTTGTTCCTCCTCTCAAAGCTCAGACAAAGCTCACAACCATGTTAAAAGGATGTTTCCCTCTAGAGCCTGACTGATATGAGCCTTTTGAAACAATACTGATTTCTGTCATTTTCAACCTGCAGGTTTTTCATACTGCGATTGTTTTGTGGACCCCCACATAGTACCTAGTTATTCAAGATAATCCACAGACCTTGCTGTGAGCAATTTCATGGAATAACTTCTTCTACTGTCTGCCAACTGTATCACAGTGCAGCAGGAGGTGTGCATCTACTCATGGACGAGAGGCAGTGTGGGATGTAAAACATCAGCTGAGCTGAGCTGTAAACTTTTGACTATGAATAGATGCACAATTCCTTAAATAAAATAGCTTCTACACGAAACTGCTTCTCCAAAACTGTACCTAAAAATATGTCGTTTTGATTTGTGGTCGAACTGTCCCTTTTTTTAAACTCACTATATTGCATAATGGTCTACTTTTGATATTTTGGACATTAGAACAGTTTGAGGGTTTGATGTGATAAAAAGGACAAAAATGTAAAAATCTTCAAACTGTTTCTGCATGTGTGTGCATGTCTGTGTGAGTGTGAGTGTGTGTGCATGTGTGCGTGTGTGCGTGTGTGTGTGTGTTAGCTCACCTCCTATAACAGGTAGCAGGAGACTCAAAGTGCTGCAGACTAGCTGGATGTCCATTATGAGACTGCTGAAGAAGCAACACAAGGAAGGACGTGACTCTGTGTGTGTGTGTGTGTGTGTGTGTGTGTGTGTGTGTGTGTGTGTGTGTGTGTGTGTGTGTGTGTGTGTGTGTGTGTGTGATTCATGTGACTCAGTACCTCCAAGATGCTGCATTATGTGTGTGTGTTTTTCCATTTCTCTGTTTCCACTTCCTTCATGTCAATGTATTTTAATATCGTAAGGACATCAGTCCGTCTGTATCCAGTGAGACCAGTTAAAAAGGTTGTAAATCCCAGCAGGACTCTGAGTTGCTGTGAATGAAGATCTCATCACCAGATGCAACACAATAAAATCAACTCATTAAGTAAAAAGGGAGCTGACAGAAACTGATGATGCTGTTTCTGATTCTAGAGGAAATACTTCAGTCTTTAAAGTTTTAGAGCAGCTTTCTGTCTTTCTCCTCTGCTCTTAATGGAACCCAGAGGTTTATTATTAAGTTCCTCACCAAGAGTATTCTCAACCACTGTTTTATCTTCATGTCCTACCATCACAACAGAATCATCAGTATAGAAAGAAAAAGATTTCATGATTTCTAAACCTTTATATGTAATAAAAAAGAGGAGAGGGCCCAGGTTACCACCCTGTGGTACCCCAGAAATCCATAGCCAGGGTTTGGAATAACTCTGCATTACTACATGCTGGCGACTCACTTTAAAAAGCTCCTGGAAGCTCACCGCTGCACCTTTTTAACGAGGAGTCCAGTACAATTGCATTCCCTTCAGAAGCTTTGTAATCCAGCTTCAATGGCAATCATAACTTGGTGGACAAAAATGATGGACAATAACAATAATAACAAAGTGCTTCATAAAACCTAAAAACAGGAGAAATAACAAAATAAATAAAACAGAATTTTCAAAGTAAAAGTGATGCAGATGCAGTATGCCCCCGTGCTTCTCTTATTCCTACTTCTGACAGGAAATGTTTAGTTTCACTTCCTGAATTTGCTATTCTAGTCTGCATGTCAGAAGTCAGAAGAGGTCAGAAGTCTTGTGTGTCTCTTATTTTTTGAGGTTCTGCTGCCTCTTTTTTTCAGCTCAGTGTGAGGATGTGGCAGCAGACTCAGTGCTCCTGTCTCATTCTGTTGGTGATCATCTCAGGTAAGGTTTTTTTTTCTTTGTTCAGGGGGGACAGGGACTGTCCAAAGGCTGTGATGTCTGGTTGGTAGGATTTTTAAAGGGGTTTTCCAGTGACTCCACCTACATAAAGTTGGATGACTCACAAGAAACAGATTAAAAACAGCACAGTCAAAATCAGCGGAGGCAGAGATATCCTGACATTTACACCCACACATCACACCATGATTGACTTTACATTCTCTGTAGTACTCTTCATATGTCATTATATTAAGTTTTTAGATTTTTTCAGGCAGGAAAGTAATCATTCAGGATCCCAATTTGCTTTTTTGTTTTTTTTATAATGAAGACATCATACCAGTGATTTCACAGTAGGACCAACCACGACCAATAAACTGAGCCTAATATGTAAAATGTGAGATTTAAACCTGCAACAGTGAGTTTTTAACTGGTGATGAAACAGTCTCAGTTTAATCCTGATGTCTCATTATGACCCACATGACCAGTAAGTTACAGCGAGCAGCACATTGGCCAGTTAAAAAGAAACATTATTTTATTTTTTTTTTATGTTATTTTGAAGTTGGTGCAGGAAACAAGGGTGAAATTATGACGTTAAAAAAAAAAAAAACTTATGAGGTAAAAATGGATTTTATTACATGAAAGAGGCAAAATTATGTGACAAAAACTCAAAATTATGAGATAAAAAGTCTTATCTCATAATTTTCTTTTTTTTTTTAAATCTCACAATTATGACTAACCTTGGGATATTTTTTTTATTTCACTGGAGGAAACAGAATTCCACAGTTTTGGAGATATCAGCTGTAGAGATGTCCGTTTTCTTTTAAGTATAACATGGAGCTCAAGAAAATACTAAAAATTAAAAATCAAAAATTGTCTCTTCCCAGAAATCATGACCCAGTTACTCAAAATAATCCACAGATGTTGTTGTGAGCAGTTTCATGTAAGAACTACTTTCTTTTTATGAGAAAGATCTAGATGGATAAACAGCACTATATATTTTGCACTGAACTGTCCCTTTAAAGTTTGGTCCAAAGACGTTTTTATAGAAACAACTCAAAATTAGTTGAAATATCTCTTTACTGTCATGAAGTCATCCTGATGTGCTCGTCCTCCCCAGAGTCTCTTTTGGTCTCCTGGGACATGACGGTGTCTCCGATGGTCACTGTCCCCAGAGGGGAGGACGCCGTCCTCGGCTGCTCCTTCACACATCCGAGTCAACAGACCTACTCAGGGAGCATCACAGTGAAGTGGCTGGTCAGAGACTCACACGCTCCAGCGTTCTTCAGCTGTTCTCTAAGGAACGACTCTGTGGAAGAACCCACGGGCTGTTCTGTCTCTGGATTAAAATATTCTCTGAGGGGGGATCCTCGACGGGGGGACCTGTCTCTCCTCATCAGGACGGTGCACATGGCTGATAACGGGACGTATTTCTGCAGGGTGGAGCTGGACGGTTGGTGGAATAAGTTCCAAAAAGAGACACACCTGTATGTAACAGGTAAGGTCTTATTCATATCAGAGCCTCATGTGGGTCGAGACCCACAGGTGGGTCACAGGAGATTTTATTCAGGTCGCACAAATTAAGTCTTACCAGGATTTATTAATAAGGTCTACTGTGGATTGGGTCGTGATGGTCATTGTCATTCCTCGAAAGAGGGTCCTCAGGAAATCACTGGGCTGAGGTTTGCAAAAATGTTTGCAAACTGATCTACGAATGGCGCACACTGAGGATGGCATCTTTCAAATGTGCAGGACAGCAGGCTCTGTCCATTTAGTATGTTTGCCTTAATGAATATGTAATATGGGGTGTTTCAACCCAAAAATGCAAATGCACTGCAATTTACCAAACCTGAAAATAATTTATGGTACACATGGAGGACATCATTTAAAACCTGCTGTCTCCACAGTGTTTGCATCTGTTGTCATTTATGCAAACTGCTCACCAACCAAACGTGCAATATATTAGAATGGACGTGCAATTTAGCAATTTTTTATTTGGGATCTCAGAAAATTGGGTCTTAAGTGTTTGGTGCTGTGTTTTCCCAGCAAGCATCATTTAAAGGTAAAAAATTCAACTGAAATCATAATTAGACCCGTGTTGTGCTTGGACAAATTCAAAAACAAACTGAAAAGTTATGTCTGTGAAGAAATATTCCCACATGTTCACGTTAGCATTTAGCATAACTGAGCCGGAGCTGGAGACGGAAACATATTCTTCTTCTTCCTCCAGATTAAAATGTTGATCATGGTTGAGTAACAGTTTCATCACAGATGTTATTTTATGTAGATGATGTTGTTTTTCCCAGTTAAACCCCAGATCCTGAGCCTCTCCGTGGTGGAGACGAGATCCGACTCAGACAGCGCCACCCGCAGTCTGCGGTGTGAGGTGGAGGGCCACCCGCTGCCCACCGTCACCTGGCTGTCGGCCTCTGGGCGCCTGCTGGGACGAGACCAGGTCCGGACGTCTCAGGTGAGCCCCGAAAGGCTGGTGAGTTCTGTGCCGTACGTGGAGGAGGATGTGTTTACCTGCAGGGTGGAGAACAGGCTGGGCGGAGCAGAGACGACGTATCCAGACAGGACCGCTCTGATCATATCTCTGACTGTGTGTGGCTTCATCGTGCTGCTGCTGCTGCTGTCCACAGGATTCATCTGCTGCATGAGGAACAGAGGTGAGATTTATATGATATAAACCCCATTTATAGATCCAAGTAACCTGCCCAGGTACACAGGCTCCTGTGTCATGAATCTTTGGGTGAAAACGACCGCTGTAGTTTGACTGTCGGTCAGTTTAAACACACAGGAATTTCATCTTTTCATCTTTCCACAGTCCCAACAATCACCAACTCTGGTTTGGTCCAAATAAATCCTTAATTCATGACTTAAAGGAGCACAGAGTGTGCGGCAGAGGTGATGCTGGAATAACAGGCTGTCAAATGGGACATTTTTTTGGACTAGTGTTTCAGAAAAATGGCAAGGCACCATAAAAAAAACTGTGTCCTGAACTTCAGTCTCCATGATTCTGAAATCATTCATCACGTGTTTGGTTTCTCATTTCTTCCTCCTCAGCTCAAGCCGACACTTCTCCTATTTATGGAAACGCTGATGTGGGTAAGTGGTTCAACCTGGTGAACTGTGGTTTTATATTTGACCTTCATCACACATACAGAGGAATAATTTTTACAGTGTAACCTGATCCTGTCACTGTTGCCCCAGTACCCTGTTATCTATGGATACAGTAGGATGAAGTGTTGAGATCCTTTATTTAAACAAAAGTACCAGTAACACTCTGTAAAAACACTCTGTCAAAAGTATCAATTTATCAGCTAAAGGTACCTAAAGTATCAGAACTAAAAGGACTCATCCTGCAGAGGAAATACTGATATTTTATCATACATGACATCACTGGATGAGCTCAGTTTGACACCAATATGAGACTTTGACCATTTTCTCACACAACTGCAGCCTGCAGTGCACTGATAATCCACCAGAGGACAGAAGACGTGTCAGAATGATACAACAGAATTTTCAGGAAAGTATTGATCACTGATGTCGTAGACGTCTTAGAAACGTGTGTATCAAGACATTTGCAGTACAAAATAGAAATACGGTGCTTGAGTAAATGTATTTAGTTTCTTTCCATCTCTGAGGATGACTGAATAAAAAAACTTCTTGTCCCCCACCTTTTTGTTGTATCTAAAGTGAAGAATCACCGCCTGCAACGCTCTGACTGTCCAGCTGAGGGCGATGTCGAGCTTCAACTGGTTTACTCTGCTGTCTGTCTGACCAGTGAGTAGTTCTGTAGATTCTACTGCAGAACCAGAACCATGAGGGATTCATGTTTGATTAATGTTGATTAACGTGTATTATAGCGCAGGGCCTAGGGTGCGTGGTGCACAGGCATTTAATTTGTGTCCAACAGCACTTTGCTAACGACGCACAACCTGGGCACGAAAAGGTTGTATTTAGTCTCTTAATTAATCATAATTATGTTTTGGCAGTAACAAAACCAATCAGAGAGTCTTGTCTCATTCCCTTTAAGAGCCAGGTGCTCTTTAAATTGACACGTTGGTGAAGTGAACAGAGATGCTGAAATGACCCACTGGTAGTGATGCAGACACTGCAGTTAATCTGCTGCTCGGGTGAGCAAGATCATAAAAATTATGTAGAAAAACAATACATGTAAAATTAACCTTATGATCAACAGATGGGTGAAATATGTTCGAGTGTCTGAACCTGTTCTAACTGTGTGTGTGTGCATATTATGCACAATCCGAGGCACAGAGGGATGTGACATTACCGCACACATGGAAACATTACTGCAGTAGATTAGTTACTGGAAGCAGCCTCGCTGATAATTAAAGTAAATTGTTACAGACAATAAAACACACAATAAAAAAAAATCTCCTTGAAAGCAGGCGCTTCCTGACATAATTAAAATGATTTTTTAATGATCAGAGAAGGTGCTTTCCGTTTTTTTTCCATGTGTGTAGCAATGTCACTGTAGCAAATATTCTTGATGATCAGGCAGAAAAACTACAAACTGCAGTTATAAACAGAAAGGACAGAGGAAATAACTTTTCAGCAGATCGGATGGGGCATTTTGGATGTGTAGGAGAACACAGGACATGAATTAACAGGTCCTGATCGATCCTGTCAGATTTAAACAATCAATGAAGTTACAGCTGCTGTGTGTAAATGACACAGTGTCTCTCTCTTATGTGCACACAGCTTCATCCTATTCCACCCTCCTGCAATCATCTGCCATTAATGACTGGTGGATTAACTGCAGTGCCTTAGAAGCAGAGTGCCTCATACTGTGAACCCTCGTATAGAAGAATAATGCAGCCTTTAAATAGAAGAAAAATACTGCAGCACTGACTTTAGACACCAGCAATACGTCTGAACACACCTCACTTTAAGACAAACACACTCATGGGTGCACAGATGGGCGCAAGTTCATTTGCTGCTTACACAATGTGGGCGCAAAAATGACAACTGTGTCGGTCAGAAAACAGCAACACTGCGCTGTGCACTGCTTTACACTGGACGGACAGTTGAGCCCTACATCAGATTATATGAAAGGATCTACATCAGGGGGTCCCTGATATATTTTCTGTCTTGTAAGGGGTTCTTGGCCAAGAGGAGGAGCAGCAGCTGTGTTTTGTGTTTAAAGCCTCAGTTCTAATGAGAGGTTGTTTCTTCTTTTACAGCTCGACCTGCTGGTTCCAAACGCTCCACAGAACACCAGGAGGAGACGGGTGAGTCTCAGGAATCACTCACTGACAGAGCAGCTCACATCATGTTGGACTAATTCAGTACAGAAAGGTAGAAAGATGGCAGATGGAGCTGGTCGTCTTTGCCCTCCTGTGTGTGATTACAGGAACTGTCACCACTTTGTTTTTATAGATAAAAAACAACTTCCTCATCACACACATGAACTGGGAACTTGTGCTTTAAAGGAGAAATTTGTAATATATTAACTGTAATAAATCATAAAATGTCAATGATATGTCATCAGAGATTAAGGAAACATGTTTAGTTCAAGTCACTTCTGACAACAGTTCTACAGGCGCAGTGTCCCCGTTTGAAAATTTAAATTAAATGAACAAAAATTCAATTTCATGAACCAAATACACCAAAGAGTTTCTGGTGTCTCAGATTTTGTGCTTTTCTCTGTTTTATGTTAATTTAAAGACGTCACTGTGGAGTCAAAAGATAAATTGTTTAATTTTTAATTTTAAAAAGAATATTTATCATACTATTATTAACGTCTTAATTTGAGCGTCTGATAAAGAACAAACAGCTTCCTGTCAGATAGTGACAAATGTGTTTGCCTCTGAAAACACAGTTTCTTCAGCTTGTTAGTTATTATGTTCACAAATGTTCACACATTAAACCAAGGTGTTCTCAGCAGATCGTTGTAAATTAATCCTAAATGAGCTGAGAACAGCTGGTTCAGGTCTCATTACAGCTGTTTCTGAAGGTTTGGCTGGTTTGGATTCAAATGTTAAAGGTTGAAACTTTGTCATTTCAGGTGTCCTTTATTCTCCTGTGAACGTTCAGTAGTGACTGAGGTATGAGAGGACATGAGGCTTTCCTTCCATATTCTTCAATAAGTCAGACATGTTGATGCATCTTGTCTGCACTGTTTTTTCTTTTCTAAAAAAAAAAATCCTCATTTTACTGACTTACAGGATCTTTTTCCCCCCATAAAACTGTCAGAAACTGTCTCTCAAAAGACTTTCTTATGTTTGTGATGCATTCTTGTATTATAATCTCATATCTTTAATTCTTTATTTTTCAGGAAAAACAAAGATTGTCCCTTCAACATCAGATCTAAAATCCAGAGGGATGTTTTTAAATGTTTCTCTACCAGTTTTGTGTCCTTGTTTGTTGCATGTTGTGGTAAAAGTATGATTGTAACTGACATCAATAAAGCTGCTGCTGCTGCTGGTGGTGGTTGGTTTGATTCATTAAGAAGAGCCAGGAGCAGCAGTGAACGCATCATGTGGTATTAAAATGTGTTCTGTATTGAAGCCCGTTTCTGGCAATGTGATGGAAGAAATAAATTAAAATCCTCTTTGTAAACTCAGATGGATATATTGGTTGTTTTTTCAAAAGGTGCTGTGAAATTAGGCGACAGTCTCCCAAAAACCTGTGAAATCCTGGAGGGACCGACTGGAGGTCATGATACTCTACTGTGTTCCCTGTGCATGAAGTTCACAGTCCAGAAATACACTAGTTCACACTCATTTTTTTCCTTTTCTTTTTCTTCTTCTGAAAATTGTAGCTCGGTCCTCCTCCTACCAGGGACACTGGAGTCTACATAATGACATCTTTCTAAATCGTGCAAAATATTCACGTTTTTGTATTAAAAGATGGATATTGAATGGCAAGGATTACTTATATGTTTAGTTGTTAATAACAATTTACAACAATTTGAGAACATTTTACACTGCAGCAGACAGCAAACTTGAAAACCAACATACTGTTGAAATTTTCAACTGGCAAGTCAAAATTCCAACTTTTCAGTTCAAATTGAACACACCATAACACAGGAGAGCTGCAGGGAGATGAAGAGGGAGACGAGACAGAGGAGACAAGCGAGTATGATGTGGATATATTTTAAACCAGTTGCAGTTCACAGTTTGGGATTTTAGCTGCTGTGTGTATTTATACCCTCCAGCAGGGGGAGCCAGAGGTCAAATTACACCTTACAGAGTATCAGAGTGTCTGGTGCCTGGATCATTTGGGCCCCTGAGTTACAATTTTAATGCTCCAGCATATAATAACTGAACAGGCCATGAGGGCCGCAGGGGTCAGGGCCCCACTGATCATGACTGTGGAATGTCCGTCCATTATTGGTTTGAAAGTTCAGAACACAATGAGAAACTTGTGTAATATGACCTGAGCTTTACAGTGAAAGAGCAGCGTTATTGATCATGTTTGAAGGCTCTATGTTGCAGGAAATGGTACTTTGAGGTGTGACTTTAATGACACGTTTTCTGCTGTGCACCCCTCTTTTAAAAATAGCTAGGCGCTGATGGTCACAACATCACCCTGCAAAAACACCGTGACACAAACCAGACTTCATCAACATCTGTGTTAGAAACCACAAAAGTGAAAAAAAAAAAAGAGTGGAGGCTGCACGAGCAGCAGATCAATCACATGTGGAGGGAATGTTCTGCTGTCCACCTACTTTTGGCCATGTAGTTCAGATTTGGCTGCAGGGGATTTCTATGCTCTGTGTTTGTGATGTGGCACCTATTCAAATTTTGGGGTTAAGGCCATATCAAAGATGTTAGCGTTTGTATGTTTACCTGAGAGGCTGAACTCAGGGCTAAAAAAGGGCTCTAAGCTAAATGTAAAGTTTCCCCAAATCTGTTATAAAAGTTTAATTTAGCCAATGAGATTTGTTCTACCTGTAGATACAAGTTTTTTTTTATCTCCTGTACCATAAAACCTGCTTCAAGTGCAGAGCTTGAACAACCCAAAACCCTCTGTGTGGTTTGGTGGGAGCAGCTGCTGCCTGCGGTGCAACTGAGGCTTTCACTGCGGCTCGTTCGAGCACCAAACTGGAACCCGAAGAACATGCAGACCGGGTTGATTTTGGACTCTGGTCAGTTTTAATCTGCAGCTTCAGTCCAGCTCAGCTTGACGTTTTGAGTCCAGAAGCTGCTGCAGCTCTGAGCTTCACTTCCTGCTGCTGCTGAATTTGTGTCTGTGTGTTTCCACTGGTGTGTGTTTAACCGCTTTGTGGCCACAGGATGTGGCTGGAAGTGGGTAGCATCTGTAGTTCGTCTCCACAGTGACAAAAAGCTGAAGAGAAATACCTGCTGTGGGAGAAAATAACCTTTTCACATCTCTGCTCCTTCTGCTGCTTCAGACTTTAAAGAGCTCATCATTTAGTGAGAGAAAATGTTCTGCCGCAGAACCTCAATCTTTGTTCTGTCATCTGACATAAAACAACTTTGTTAACTTTCAGTAACTACAACTCCCACGAGGCCTTGACAGTGCACTTAGAAATAAAGGTGCTAACTACAACCATAAAGGGTTCTATGGCTCATCTCCATAGGAGAACCCTTTTTAGTCACTGGTAGAATCATTTATACACTTGAAACCCTTTCACAGGGTTCTACCTAGAACCCAACATAAACCTGGAACCATCTGCGAAAGTTTTCACCCCCTTTGAGAGGTTCTAAAGGAGAACCCTTTTATGCTGTGATGGTTCTTCTCTATCCAGAATCTATCTACATTCTAAGGGTGCTAACAGAGAGAGAACTCTTCTATGTTCCAAGGATTTAGAGCCCCTCACACTGAGAACCCTTTCGTATTCCAAAAGTTTCATCTAGAACCCACAGAAAGAGATCTACCAAGAACCCTTTTATATTTCAATGGCATCATCTGGAACCCACCCTGTTCTACTGAGAATTCTTTTATGTTCCACTGATTTCATCCAGAACCCACCCAGGAAGTTCTGCTGAGAACCCTTCTATATTCCACTGGTTTCATCTAGAACCCACCCAGGAAGTTCTGCTGAGAACCCTTCCATATTCCACTGATTTCATCTAGAACCCACCCACGACTCTGTCACTTTGTCACCTGTGTTGTCGTCTCAGTGGGAGTCAGACGGACGACCACGTTCTCCTTCTCTCGATCTTTCTCATGTCTTTTCTCCTGCAGGTTTAATGTTTTTCAGGGTGCCGTTTAAATTATGAATGAGAACTCTGAGAACATTTTAGTCAAAGATCCACCAGAGTCTCCCTCTCTGTCTGTTTCACCTTCTGATGTCTTCTTCATCTTGTTACATTGTTGTTGTCTCCTAATGTCTTTTACATCGTTTTCAGTCTTGTAACTTCTTCTAGGTTGTTTTTCATCTTATGTCTTTTTCATGTTGTTCCATCTTTCTCTTCTGGTTACATCTTTTACGATGTTTTTTATTTTTTTGTGTTTTGTTTTACAGTGTTTGCCACCTTGTTATGTCTTTTATGCCATATTTTTTTGTTTTGTTACATCTCTTTTTCTGTCTTTACTTTTTTATCATTACATCATTTTTGATTTGTTACGCAGTTCTTTGTCCTGTTACGTCTGTTTTTGTCTTTTTTTTTTTTTTTTTTACATCTGTCTCATGTCTTGTTATATCTGTTACATTATCTATTTTCTTCTTGCTACATCTTCTAAATGATTTTTCATCTTGTTACATCTTTATTTGTCTTGTCATATCTTTTATGTCTTATTACATGATTTTTTGTTTTTGTTTACTTTTTCATTATTACATAATTTTTGGTCTTGTTATGTCATTTTAAAGTTTTTTTTCATTGTTTCCGTCTTGTTACATCTGTTCTCTGTGATATACACTGATGTATACACCAATGAATTGTCTTTCTGTGTTATTGTTGGATGCATTTAAGTTTAAATCAGTCTTGAGGCAGTGGACATCGATGCAAAAAATAAAAAATAAATAAATAATTCCACTCAAATTTATTAAAACTAAAATAACGAGCCTGTTCTGAAAGTATAAGGAGTAAAGATGCACTACTACCTTTAAGGTTAAACTCTGTACCTAAAATGATCTACTATACAAACTGTAACTACCTCAAAAAAAAGATGACAACTAAACCGTCTCCATGACAACCAAGCATCCATCCACTAATGAAGCCCAGAAGAAGAGACTGACAAGCTTTGACAAAAGAACAGAGCACAGAGTGTCAGAGATTTTTTGTGTGCAGCACTTTGTGTTTCCTGTGTGTCCTCTGTGTGTGTCCTCTTTGTGTGTGTGTGTGTGTGTGTGTGTGTGTGTGTGTGCTGGAACAGTCTGTCCTGTGTTTGGTGTGTTGATGTGAAGAGAAACGTCCAGACAGCAGCTTTCTGTTTCATCACAGAACAATTGTGTGTTTGGACTGAACGCTGGCGTCTTTCTGTGAAGCTCTGGAAGCTTTCAGCAGCTCACACTGCTGCTGCTGCTGGTGCTGCAGTGTTTCCTGACAGAGACCACACCTCCTGCACACACACACACACACACACACACACACACACACACACACACACACACACACACACACACGCACAGTGTCAACCAAAACACACTGATGATGATGAAACCAGCAGATACAGGATGTTTACTTCAAAATAAAGGCATTGAAAACTCTGCTCTGTTACTTAAATAACTGAGGACTCACTATTACAAGATAGAAAATATTCTGGTGACCCCCTTGTTTGTCCTATTATATTAATCATTTATCAGAATAGATGGAAATAAATTAACAGTCAATTAATAATCATATTGTTGCAGTTCTACATTTTTTTATGTTTGTTGTTCGGTTTATTAGTTTGTCCAGCTGTTCCGTACTTCATTATGTGCAATTTATTGATTTATTGAGTTAAACACACACACACACACACACACACACACACACACACACACACACACACACACACACACACACACACACACACACACACACAATATTTTTTTCACTACAGTCCATGATAATGAATTGGTAGCTGTGTGCACTGTGTGGTAGGATACCATTTTCTTTTTAAATTGTAATCCTTCCTATTATCCCCATTTTTACTGAATGTATCTGGTAATCTGATTATGTCTTTTTTATCTGTAAGTGTAATGGAATACTATCCAAATTACGTAATTCTGTTACATGTAATCTGTTACTCCCCAATCCTGACGAGGATGATGAGTATTGTTATTATTAATATAATAATAATAATAATAATAATAATAATAATAATAATAATAATAATAATATACCAACTAATAAAGTGTTCAAAATAGATCATAGATATATAATTTACATTTTTCGATATTTTCAATTTTTTTATTTATTTTTTTTAATTATTTTCATTGCAGAAAATATACCAAATGTTATCAAAATGAGATTTTACAATGGGATACTTAATTTGAACATGTAATTATGATTTTATCACATACTATATATTATTACTTTTAATTAAAAGCGTATTAAAATTGTAAAAAAAAAATGTTTTGACCATATCCTCCTGAGACCCGGCCCATTCATTTATGTCCTTTATAATGGACATTCTGTTCACCTGCATCTTCCTTAACTATTTGAAGTTACCCTACCAACCCCTATAGTGTTCTGTAGAGGACATCCTGGGCTTTCCAGTGATGTGTCATGTTGTGGGATTGCATGCTGGGAACTTTACTTTCTTCCTCTATGAAGATGGCCACCATACCAACAAGCACATTTTATGGAAAGAGGAGAGGTAAGTCAAATATTCTTTATTTATTGCTATTTTTACCATGATAATTATATATATTCTTGTTCATAAACATGTTAATAACAATATTTTTACATCTGAAAACAGTTTCATTATTTCTGTTTTGAAATAACAGTCATTTAATGAATGTCAACTGTAGTGGACACCAGGACCATTTTAATGTATTTAATGACTGCACATTGTTGTAGGAGAAAGGAGTGAAGCAGAGAGGATTCTATACTGGATAGTAGAGGGAGATTCAGATTTGGAGCTTTCAGATGAGGAAAAGGATGAGGAGGATGAGTATCAGCCAGTGATAGGAGAAGATGATGATGGAGAAGGAGAGGAAGAAGATGCAGGAGAATCTGAGACAGAGTCAGAGGCAGAGAAGGAGCAGGAAAGTCGTCGTGCTCTGTGGACCAGGAATAACTTGTATGTTTTATTTAGTTTCAGGCTAATGTATTAAATTTTACTATCATGTTAGATTATTGTATTGTGCTATGTGTAAATGCTGTTAAAATATGCAAGTTATCTAAAAATATGCTTATAAAGATGGTCAATAGGGAGTCATATCACATCCATGACACTGAAATTACTGCATTAATCCAAATGGATGTGAAACAAATTAACTGCTACTCCTTTTATTAACTTTTATTTATTTGTGTTTTTTTCCATCCATCATAACAGATTCACACCTGTGCTACCTGGGCTTCCTGCCAATCAAGATGACCCCAAAATCCGTGAATACTGGAATCCAATCCAGTACTTTTCACAGTACATAGATGACAAAATCTTTGAAGATCTGGCAGCTTTTACAAATCAAAGACAGCTCCAAACTACAGGAGTGTCACTGAATACTACTGCCCAAGAAATCAAGAGTCAAAATGTTTTGGAAATAAAAACAGCCTGAGAAATCTGAGCCGTTAGCAGCAGTGGTGGACAAAGTACTCAACCCCAGTACTTGAGTCAAAGTATAGATACTCCTGGTCAAATATTACTCAACTACAAGTGAAAGTTGCTCAGCCAAAATTTTACTTGAGTTAAAGTACTAGAGTACTCGGTTTTAAAAATACTTAAGTATTCAGAAGTACATGTTTTTTAATAATACTTAAGTATTCAAAAGTACAAATTACAAAGTACATTTTCTAATATCAATACACGCTGTATTGTTTTCATGATGCATTTACAGAAGCTTGTAACTCTCTGAAACCATCTAATGATGCACCGACTTGCATGTAGAACCACTCTGCTACACAAAACTTATAGAAACACCTATAAAAACTTCAGCATAGAAATACAATCAAAACCAAAAAGAACAGCTGTTGTCATTTTCTGATGCAACTGTATTAAAATCATATCATAACATTAGATTGAAGATAACTGTAAGGAGTTCTCCAAGTCTGTTAAATAACTGAGATTTCTTTCTGTCTTCAGAGGCAGTATATACATGAATTATGTGGTATTTTTCACCCCGATAAAAACAATCCAACTTTAAAAGCTACCTGGAATAATGAATAATTATAATAACATCTTGAGATTTAATTTTGTCTTTCTCCTGCCGTCACCATTACCGCTTTTTGTTTGAATGAAAGAGGGAGAGCTTGCTTGTTCTTGTTACAGAAAGCGCCTGGACGTATTTCTGCTTTTACATCAGTCCCATTTGAGAGGAGCTACTGTGATTGGTTTCCTTCTGTGAGGAACACAGCATGTGACCAACTGCATTTTAGAAAAGAAAAAAACACCAACAGCTGACTTCAAAGCTCAGTCGAAAAGTAACAACAACCTTCCTACAAATATAGCAGAGTCAAAAGTACAATATTTGTCTTTGAAATGTAGTGGAGTGAAAGTCAGAAGTTTCCAAAAAAACAAATACTCAAGTAAAGTACAGATACTCAAAAAATGTACTTAAGTACAGTACTCAAGTAAATGTACTTCACTACTGTCCACCACTGGTTAGCAGCGGGAACTAAGTAATGAACTGCTGTGGACTGGGTCAGCAACACTGTTGAATTGAATACATGTTTTACATTACATTGTAATGAATTATTACATACATTTTGTCCTTGCAAGCAGTAACAGAAGAACGATACAGAAATTTATTGTATTTGTTCAAATGAAATGTGTTCTTGGGTGAATATCACTCTAAAGATATAATCTGCTCATTTTTTCTAATTTTCTAAATTCAGTTCTATTTTCACACGGATATCGTCCTGTTGTCCTCTACAGTGGACATGCTGTGAAATTAAAATAAAAAATATATTCAAAAAAATTAAAATTGTAAGGTGTTTTTTTAGGCCCAAATATATAGGAAATCACAAAAAAACAGAAATTGTAAGACACTTTTTTCCCTTGGTTCTCAGGAGGATATCAGTGAATCGTTTGGACTCAAGGTGGAAAAATCTACACCTTCCATACTGCTATGCTCTTATTGTGAAACGCCGGTGCGGAAGTGTGCACGTGTGTGTATCCGGGTTGTGTTGACTCGGGTGTGACGCTCCTGTCCGGCAGGCTATCGGTACAGACTCGGTGTAGAACTTGTTATAAACATTCATCTCGTCTCTCTGCTCTCCGCCGACATGTCGCACACCGTCATCACCACCACCACCACCAGGACCTCCGGGGACGGTCTGCTCAACATGGGCTACACCCGCACCATCCCGGGACTGCTCAAGATCGGACAGATGGTGAGAGTCCGCCCGCCGAACGCAGGAGTGTACCGGGATCCATTCACACCGACACACTGGAACATGCTAGCTAACATTAGCTGCTGTTAGCTTCACTGTCAACATGCTACAATTTTATCACTTAAAATATATTAAATGCACGTTGGCCTGTCAGGTGGTTCTGATGGTATTTATGATGTTTATATTCAGTTTAACAGCTTATTATTAGTTTTTAAAGGGACAGTTCGCACAAAAATCAAAAATACATATTTTCCCTCTTACCTGCAGAACTTTTTTATCCGTTTAAAGTTTGAGTTTTGGAGATCTGGGCTGTAGAGATGTCTGTAGGGCTGAACAATTAATTGAAATTTTATTGAAACTGCAATATAGCTTTCTACAGTTTTCAAATTGCAGGAGGTGCAGTATTTGTTAAAGGCAAAATCAGTCAAGAAACCCTTAAATGAATGAATGTGGTGAAGCAGAAATGTCCTGTCCTACACATCAGAGACTACAGACTTAAAAATATTATTTTCCTGCAAAAATAAATCACACCATAGTTATTTTAACATGTTCTTAATCAAAATAAGAATAATTATGTAAAAAATATTATTACCTCTAATATTGCAAATCATGTCACATTTGCAATATTCATCAAAATATTCACAAAATTGTTCAGCTTTAAGTAGATGGTTCTCTTCTTCTGGTGCTCAAAGTGTCAAAAAATACATTTGGAAAACTCAACATAGGGCCAGACAGATACTGATATTATGGATTTTAAAAAATCCCAATATCCATATATTGGTTGATATTTCTTGTGCAGGATATAATTTATAGAATAAACATAAATTCAGATGATTAATCAATTATTAATTGATTATTAAATTAATTGCCAACTATTTTGATAATTGATTAAAGGGGTAGTTCATGCAAAAATGTAGTCATTTTCCCTGTCACACAATAACATAAACCAACTAACTGGTGGAAATACTGATATAGTACACACTTAAAGTGTTGCTTGCAATAATGTGTTCCTTCATCACCGTGAACACACACTGTAGTTTGTTTTGACTCAGCCTCACACACACACACCATCCTGCTGCACCAAATACTCACTCGAGCACCAAATGTGGATTAATCTGCCGCTGAAAATAGTCCCTCAACAAACGTGCTGCTTCCTCCTGTTTGTTTGTGAGCAGCTGTTTGAAACATGAAACGACATCATATCTGCGAGGTGTTTTTGAGAGACGGACAGACGGACGGACAGACATGCTGCTGGTTTGGATTCTTCCATCCAGGCTTCAGGATGTTATAAACGTTGTGATTTTGTGTCTCGCAGCTCGCCCTGCTTGTCGCCTTCCTGTGCATCCACTGCGTCCGCGGCTGGCCCAAATGGGCGGCCTTCCAGTACTTTGAGGTGGTGACACTGTGGTTCCTCATTGCCCTCCTCATCTTCTTCCTCATGCACCTGTTCAGGCTGCAGGCAAAGATGCCCTGCATCAACTGGCCACTGACGGTGAGTAGGAACACACATTTCTTCTGTGCATGTGTGTTTGAAATGTTAAAAGGATATTTCACCCCAGAATCTAAACTACGTGGTTTTCCTGTGGCCTGTGGTGCTGTTTATCCATCTGGATGGGTTTGGTGTGGGTTGCAGAGTTTTGGAAAAATCAGCCTCCTCTCCAATATAATGGGACTAGATGACACTCGGCTTGCGGTGCTCAAAATGCTAAAAAAAAACAACCAAAAAACAACAACCAAAAAAACATTTGAAAAATTCAAAACCAGAAATATCTTTCCAGAGATCATGTTCTCGTTGCTCAAGATTATTCACAGCCCTTGTTGTGAGCAGTTTCATATAGGGACTACTTTCTATCTGCAGCAGAATCTATTGAAACTACTTTTTTCTACTAGAATGAAGGAAGTTCCTCCGTGAAACTGCTCACAACACGGCCTGTTATCTCGAGAAACCACGTCATGGTTTCTGGTAAGAGATGCTGGTTTGGATGTGTGGTTTTGGTTTGTTTTTTTGTTTTTCTTTTTTTGTAGCATTTTGAGCACCACAAGCCGCGCTTCGTCTCTACAGCTTTATCTGGATGGATAAACAGCACAACAGGCCAGACGTAAAATATGTGTTTTTGATTTTTGTCTCTTTTTAAAGTCTTCCTTCAGCAGGTTCATCAACTGTTTCTCTGTACAGTCTCACTTCAGGTTTTCCACCAAACTTCTGTAATGCATATTTGTTATACTCAGTGTTGCATAAGAGGAAGTAACTGAAGAGTTACATAAAATAAATAAATTACATGTTAGCAATCAGAATAGGTGTGTTATATGAGACTGATTTAGTCTAAATTTTAAATCATAATTTCCGGGGATATGTGCAGTCAGCAGGCAGGTGTTAATTTGTAATTTATTGAAGGTGTGTATGTGAAACCCCTGTGGTTCAGAGGGCGGGCTCTGAGGAGAGCTGTCCGTCATCTGAGGGTGTTTTTCACACCTGCAGTTCACTTCATGTCAGAACAGGCTGCGTCATCAGGACCCACGCGGGAAAATAAAACCAGTGACTGACAGAAGTTTTAGAATACCATACAAGAACAGCAGCTCGAATAAGTTTTCACCTGTTAATCAGGGAAAATACCTGCGCTCATGTGCAGATGTGTTTTCTAAATAATCCTCGATTAAACAGTGTCGACTGAGGTTCAATATCCAGTCATATTTACCAGGACTCTAACAATACGTCCAGTATTACGATGTATTGAAAAAAAAGTCTCTGTACTGTACAGGCCTGTGACAGTACATACTGTGCTCTTACAGGGGTAATTATCTTATTGCATTTTATTTAAATGGCTGCTCCTGAATGCTGCATAATTTTTGTTCTACAGTTGCAAACAAAAAAAGACATTTGCACATGTTCAGGTCATGGCTGTTACGTTTATTTTATGTTATTAAAGAAGAAGAAGGAAATCAGAAGCACTTTTAACGTTAAACATACTTTAAAATGCCGTACATAACAGATTTATTATTTATTAAAGAACATTTCTGTCTTGTTTCTTTAAATATTGTGATCGATATCTTTAATATCATGGACTTTTTATGGTGATAATATCGTACTGTGAGTTGTTGGTATCATTACATCCCTACTGTTTATTTCTGCAACTGTAAAAGCAAACATTTCATCACAAACACACATTCATTTGCCTCACAATCATCTTGCTCTTGCAGAAGTTGTGAATGTGTCACTCCCCCCCGTCACCTCATAGCAGACTGATCGAGGCTGTGGGGTTTTGGCAGGAAGTCATTTCTTGTGAAAGTTTTAGAGGTGAAATGACAAAATATGTTATGATGCTTCCTTATATTCACATTTAATCCAACAAACACAGACAGCAGGTCAAACATATGTAACTTCAATGGGTTGTTCTGTAACTTTGGCTAATAACGGTGCACATCTTTACTTCCTGAACACACTTAGGCTGCTGTCTGATACTTCAAGATTCAAATCATCACTCAGAGACGGGGCTGAGTGATTTTGAAAAAATATCTAATAGTGATTATTTTGACTGATACTGCAATTGCAAAATGATTTTCAATATTACAGATGATGAAAAATTTTACATCATTATTCTTGTTTTGATTGAAAAACATGTTAAAATGACAATGATGCGATTTTTTGCCAAATGAGGATATTTTTAAAGTCTGTAGAATCTGATGTGCAGGACAGGACAACTCTGCCTCAACATATTCATTCATTTCAAAGTTTTTTGACACATTTTTCCTTTAACTCATATTTCACTTCCTGTGATTTGAAAATTGCAGAAAGCCATAGTGCAATTTCGATAAGAAACTGATAAATTATGCAGCCCTGTTCAGAGATCCCTCAGCTGACTCAAAGAGGTTCTTCCTGTGACGATTAAATTGTGTTTGCTTGGTGGAATCAACCTGTCAGTTGTTTGTTTTCCTTTGTCAGTCAGTGTGCAGGACAATAACAAGATAAAACAGATAAAAGCTTCCTGAAACACACAGGGAGAATATTTCAATGAGGAATTATAAATAGGGTTAATCATAAATATATTTTTATATTAGCTGGAGCACTTTAATGTGTAGTGTGAAATAAAGTCAGACATATGTTAAAGCAACAGTTATGTATGGAAACTAGACATGAAAAACAAAAAAATGAATTTTCAACCATATTCAGCTCAGTCGTCACTCAGAAACTGAGATGTGTTCAGATAAATCACCACAGCAGTGCCGACTGTGAGACTGGCAGTGGTTTTATTTCATATTGGATATAAAAAGATGAGAGCTGCAGAGTTTAATCCAGATAATAAGGAGTTGTAAAGGAGGAGAGCTCTTGTATTGTGGTACATTGTTATCTTATTCTGAATCTTTTCTGCTGTTTCAGGAGTTCTTTCATTACTCCGTCGGCACCGTCCTCATCTTCATCGCCTCCATCATTGGCGCTGTGAACAGTGGACCAGCTTCAGCGCTGGTGGTTGCATCGGTACGTAACCGCACAGACACTAAGATCCCTGGGTAAATCTTCAGAGGACTATAAACACTCCGATTCTGTTAGTAAAGAGAACAGTTAGGGGTGTAACGGATCGTGATTGGTCCGTACGGGTTGCCGCCACACAGTTTGTGACAAGTGTGAAACACAGTTTGGCTGTCGCTGTTACTTTTTAAAGGAACAATTCCCTCAATCTTGATGCAGAGTTGCAGTGAAAAGATGAGATGGATGCTGCTGTGTTTTACTCTGTGAGGCAGCGACCAAGTTAAAAACAGTCACACGACCTCTGTAGAATAAAATTCCAACCAAAACTTAACGTTTGTTTCTGATATCACTGGGAAACTGGGCAGGCTTGTCGTCATAGAAACGTAAACAAATAAAAAACAACAAATAAAATAAAGAGCCCGAACCCAACATAAGCCTGTAAAATATGTGAGGAATAAGACCCGACCCGACCCAGACCTGTTGGGTCCCACAAATTATAGTAAATTATATTTCTTAGAAAGACAATCGTCACACATGAGTTTCAGCTTCTCAGTCAGACCCAGTGTATGATATTCCAACACTTTTATGGAACCCAGTATGCAGGAATAACACAACACGTTTCTTCTACATGCAAAAATAGAAACATGTTTTTTGCTCCAAACTGCATGGGCTTAGCATAAAGTGGCCATGTGTGTAAAGGGGAGACTCTTAGGAACTTACAGAACCCATTTTCACTCAAATATGTTGAGGTGAGACGTCAAGGGATCCCTTTGGAGTGTTATTTAGCTAGTATGACATGACTGGCACCAATGGATTCCTCAGGTCTCTTAGTGTCATATGATACCAGTAGCTGAGCTTGAGATCTGTGCCTGGACCCGACGGGACCCGATGAGTTCGGTTTGGGTCGGGCTCTATTTCTCACATATTTCACAGGCTCATGTCAGGTTTGGGCTGTACTAACTTTATTTATTTGTTTATTTATTTGCATTTTTCTCCCCAGTTTAGTTGTTGCCAGTTCCAGCTCCCTGTATGTTTATCTCCTCCTGTTTGGTGCACAGAGGGAAGCTTGTTACGAAAAAAGTTGAGCTGTAATCGGGTTCGGGTTGAAATATGTTAATGAGGGTGGGGTTCATGATGGTTTCGGACAGAATTTTTTCAGCATCGGGCCTCGATGGGCTCAACTTTTCAGGCACGATTAAAGCACTAACCAGTAGCTTCACTATAGATCTGACTGAGCCGCTGCAGCTTGTAAAAGAGAGGCTGAGGACGTCCCATTCCCCGGTCAGTAAATTTAAGTCCAGCTTGTGTGGACAGAAAGCTGCACAAGATGTTGTGATTCTTATTCAACTAAATGACACCTGAATCCAAACCCTGTGAGAGTGCTTTTGATGTCTGTGGTTCCTGAAAGCAGAGGAAGAGTGAGACGTCTAGGCTAAAACAAAACCCTTAATATTTCATCAGAATCTGCCCCCCTCCCTCCTCCCCCCCATCACTTCCTGCCTCTGTCCATCTAATTACACAGGAAGTCTTCACTGATATCATTGTCGGTCTGAGGAATCAGTTTCCTGAACCTCACATCTCAGCTGCTTCTCCAGATATCAGAACATCTGTTTTTATCTTCTATTTCATTAAACTCTTAAACACATTTATGAGAGTCAAATACAACAGAGTTAAAACATGAGACTTCAGTAACTTGATTTTTGTGAAGGTTTTTGTCTGTAAAGTTAAATGTGATGTGCTGCATTAACATGTTAACGTGTTTAACTATGTTGTGTGTTTGTCTGCAGGTGTTTGGGTTCATAGCCACATTCCTGATGGCCGTCAGTTTGTGGACGTCTTACAGTGTCACCTGTGGCTCTCATCAGACCGGTACGTCTGTTTTTATTTGGTGTGCTTCATATTTAAAGGGATTGTTCTCCCAAAAAATGAAAATTCTGTCATTATCTCCTCACCCACATGCCGATTAAAGGTCAGGTTTAGTTTTTTAAGTCCATAAAACTATGCTAGAGTTTCACAGGAAAACAGTATTGCAGAATCTCCCAAACAATGGAAGTGAATGGTGACCAGTTTTCAAACATAAAAAACAGAATAAAAACATAAACTTCCTCCATACTGCTCATCTGGTGTAATCCAAGCCTCCTAAAGACCTGACAAGTTGACTAAAAATTATTATAAACATTATTTACACCATGTTTTTTAGCCTGAATCTTCACTATAGATCCTTAGCTTGGAGCCAGCATCAGAAGTGTGTGTGTGTGTGTGTGTGTGTGTGTGTGTGCACTGTGATGGTGTGCACAAGTAAACTTCTTATCGGGGCTTTAGGAGGCTCAGACTACAACAGGTGAGCAGTATGGATTTTTTGGTTGTTCTTTAACATTTGAACATCACTTCCATTGTTTGGGAGATTCTGCAACACGGTTTTTAAAGAGCTAACAGTAACATCGTTGTTGATGATGGAAAGAAATGGCTGCAAGTCTTTGATGTCGGAGGTTTCCATGACATGTGAACACACCACAACACAATGCGATATTTTAGTGACAACATCCTGCAGGAAAAGAGAACAGTTGTAATAACACCAACAATATGCAACCATAATTCCAAAAAAATTGGGATGCTGTTTAAAATGTAAATTTTCAACCTATATTCAGTTGAATACAATAATACTGGGACAGGAGCTTGTTTACCACTGTGATGCGATGTCCATGATCTGTGAAACAACCTGACATGTGGACTTAAAGGACTATTTCTTCACTGTGGTTTTACCACCTTTACTTAGATCAGAGTACTTCTTCTATCACAGTGAAACCCTGTCAGTGTGTTTCAGTGAGGAATGCTATCAATGCTAACAGCGCTAATTAGCCGTTGAAGGGAACTGAAAGGCAGAATATCCAGATTTCCCGCGACACTGAAGCAACTGTGTTTCATCAAAGAGTGAAAATCAGACATGTGAGTCAGATTCACATGAGACAAATTATTGACGCTCATTTTTCTTTCTCTTCGCTCCTCTTTTCAATCTGTCCTTCATCACTTTGGTCTCTGTGGTTTTTCCTCCTTTAACTCTGCTTTATCTCCTGCACTCTTTGCTCATTTCTCTCCTCCTTCCTACCCTCCATACTTTCTTCCATCCTTGCTTCCTTCCTTTCTCCCTTCCTTATTTCTTTCTTTCATCCTTCATTCATTTAATCCATCCTCCTTTCCTTCCGTCTTTCTTTTGTCCACACTGTCCTTCCTTCATCCACATCTTCTTTCCATCTTTTCATGTTTTCTTCCCTTTTCCTTTGCTTCCTTTCTCCTGTCCTCCTTTCTTTCTTTGTTGACATCTTCCATCCTTTTTGCTTCCTGTCCTTCCTGTCTCTATTTCTTCCTTCCTTCCTTTATGTGCATCTTCCCTTCATCCTTCTTCTTTTTTCTTCCTTTCATCCTGTCCCTCCTTTCTGTCATCCTCGCTTCCTTCCTTACTTCTTTCCTCCCTCTCTTCCTTCCTTCCATCCTCACTTTTTTCCTTCCTTCCTCCCTCCCTTCCTTCTTAACTCCCTTCCCCCACTGCCTTCCTTCCTTTCTGTCTCCCTCCCTCTCTCTGTTCATTCCTTCCGTCCTTCCTCTCTTCTGTCTTTCACTCCTTTCCCTCCCTCCTCCCTTCATTTCTTCCTTACTCCCTCCGTTCCTTCCTTCCTCCTTTCCTCCCTTCCTCCCTCTGTTCCTTCCTTCCTCACTTCCTTCCCTTCCAGGTGCGGCAGTGTAATAAGTGCTCCGTCATGAAGGAACCAGGCGGCTGCGTCGGCAGTTTGCTGTGTCCTGGTCAATTTTCTGCCTAGCAACCACCTGGATAATTATCGTGATTGGATTTTAATTCATAGTGCAGAGGTAACGGGGCGGAGCTGAGAGGACAGTAGTTACAGTATTACTCAGATGTCCAGAATACTTTTCTCATTGAAGTCATGTTCTCATGTTTAAAGGTGCTCAGTGTCACATTTTAATCATCAATGTATCAGAAACACATTTAATAGAATCAACGAATGACACCGCGGTCTAAACAATCAGTCACATGCTATTGTTGTCACAACTACATTTCCCATCATCCCTGCTGCTTCCTGCCCTGACGTTCTCTCCCCGACAAGGTTGCCGTTTTGTTTCCCCCCTCTTACCACCTGCTATCAGAGATTTAGAGAAGATTTTTGAGAAAACTTGAAGTCGTGGTTGCTCTGAAACAACGGCGCCCTCTTCCTGTCGTGTGCCATAAAGCAATCCAGATGTTTTTCCCTCCTAAAACCTCACCTGTCTGAGTGCAGCCACAGTCACACATCTCTTTGTTGCATTTCCTCGGTGGTTTACAGGACCTGCAGCTTGATTTGCTCGATTTGTCTCATCCATTCCAACGTTTTTTTATTCTACTTTTAAAATTCCTCAAGCTCAGTCAAAGCAGTCAGGACCACGGATGTCTTCAACTCTTTTTAAAAATCACTTTTCTTAAAAGCCCAGCGATGAAATGATGCACAGTTTAGCCCTTTTAGCCTGCTATGCTAATGTTTGCTAGCATACTAAAATATTAGTGTGCAGATATTCTCCTCATTCTAGTGTGCTAACAAACATTAACAAGCTAATATTTCACATAAAACAACTTGCATGCTAATGACTTTGTTAGCATGCTAAAATGTAACTCAGGGGCTAATACTTACGTGTGCTAAAAAAAACAATAGCATGCTAAAACTCTATGTAGATTGAAACAGGAAACATTAGCATGCTAACAATGAAAACAAACAAAAAGACAAGAAGAACTGTTGCGTGTCTCTGTGATGAATCGAGAAGTCTGGTGATAATAGGGGTGTCACGATTCTCAAAATCCAGGATCCGATTTGACTTTGGATTTGATTCACTTTGCGATTTGAACACAAAATTTTTCAGCACTGACAGTAGGAGTTTTTACAAGCAAAGATCAACGGGTTATTGGTTTTACACTCTGACAGCTGTCATTTACATTTTCAAACTAGTTTTTAAAAAGATAAGCTACATGGTGTCTCGTGTGATATAACTTCTGCAAAATTATATGCTGCTGTATAAACTGCTGCTTATCACAGATAAATGTAAACACTGCGCTAGCTGCTAGGTAACCGTAGCAACGATGGACAGCGAGGCTCAGTCAAAGAATTGGCCAGCTACGCTGTTGTCTCTTAAATGTTTTTTTTTTTTACCCCACACATGCAGTGGACATAAGGAAGTAGACGGTCGGGGGGTGGAGAGAAAAAAATACTTTTAATCTGTTTTCGATTTTAGAATTGAAATTGTGACACCCCTAGGGGATACTCTGGGTTTTTGTTACTGTCAGCATATCCCCACATGCAGGACCAAACCAACAGCGAATCTGCTGACAACTATACCTGAAATAGTCAACGGAGCACCAAATGTGGATTAATCCGCCGCTGAAAATAGTCCCTAACAACTGCCTGCTTACAAATCCTCCTGTTTGTTTGATAGAAGCTGCAGTGAGTAACTGTTTTAGGAAATTACTGAATCTTTCAAAAATAAAATGAAACAAGGGCTGAATGATTTTAAAAATATGTATATCTTAGTGTCATCACTTTGGCACATATCAGGGGGAATTACAATTTTTACATTATTCTAATTTTAAAGGAAGGAATCTGTGCCAAACAAATTCCTGCAAATATTGCGGCCCGGAAATTGCAGGAGGACATATTCAATTCAATAAATGAAGCTATATGTGAGCCACAGACAGGAAGTCAGACCGTACAGAGAGACGGACGAACGTGTTGGTTTAAATCTGCATGTGAGGTTTGACCATAACAAAAGTACAGACAAACTCCAGCGATATCCTTCAGTCAGTTTACTGCTGTGTGGAAAATACTGTGCCATTGATTTAAAATATTAATGGTGAAATTACCATTAACTTTCACTAAAGTGAACCAAATCATCCCTCATCTGTGTGGGGCAGTAACTCCCATGAAGCATCACATTAACCTCCCACAGTCAGTGAGTTTAGTGAACAGTGGGTTCAGTTTGTTGTTGCCTTCAGTAGCCATCAGTTCAGTCTCAAACAACATGTAGTCCAGTTTGTCTCACAGACAGGAGCTGTGCGACTGTCCTTGGTGCTTTTAAACAACAAACTGTTAAACATTTGAAATGAAATTCTGAATTTCATGCACTCAGAAAGCACACCAGTAACACCTTTACATGATGCCAAAAAAAAAGACAGCTGTGGAAATCTGTTTGCACAGATAAATAAACATATAAATAAAACAAGTGTACCGATTAATAAAGGAACGAAAATTAAGCAAAGAATAAACAACATAAAAATAAAAGTTTAAGTTATCATACAGACTGTATGTACAGATTTATATTAATATGTGGAGTAATGAAACACGCACAGATTAGAAGTAAGAAAATGTTCACACATGCGTACAGATGATTAAATCTGTGCATCAGTTTATAAAACATCTATTCTGATAAATAAAATCTACACACAGGTTAATAAAATGACAAAAAGTTTAATGAACCATGTCTGTGGATTATGAAACCTGTGCAGGAGTCACTACACTGATGAATCAAACCTACACACAGATCAGTAAATGTTCACATGGATTAATATACTGAATCACTGTATAACATACACCTGGATTAATTAAATAATGTACTTAAGAATCAGTTAAAATGGATGAACATTGTATGCACAGTTAAAAAGAAACATTTGCATAGGCTCACATTTTGAAACTCAATTTCTGGAACATGCATCAGATGAAAAGTATAATTTAATGAAAAAGCTTTAAAATAATTCAGCATTTAATTGTTGTACCAGATAAATGAAAGCACAGACTAATAATAACATCAGAAAAATTGTGAAAACACTACAAATATGTGTTTTGTTGCACTAAAAAGAAAACAGAAATAAGTCACAGCATGTTTAACCACTGTTTAAAAAAGCACAAGATGGATCTGTAAATCTCAGATCACCTCTGTCCTCTTCTTTATTCCTGCATGCTTTAGTGTTTTCACTGTTTGTCTGACTTTGATTATTAATCAGTGCTTTCATTTAGTGATCATTAACATTTTATTAATCTGTGTGCACAGATTTCCACATCACATGGTCCTCAGCTCTGTAGTTTTCTGACCAATCAGAGAATCTGTGCCATTCAGCAGAAGTTCAGAATAACACTCCAGTGATCATAAACAGTGGATTAAAATGCAGTTTGACTTTTAGTTCTACAAACATTTCTGATGGACTGAACGTTGGATTAAAGCGTTAAAGTGCTAAAGTTTACTGCTGCAGACTGGAAAAGACTTTCTCACCATGTTTAGAAAATGATCATGTTAGTGTCACATGATCATTCCTCTAAGAACCAGGCTGGTCGTCGTTTGAAGACATACTAAAATAATTCAGAAAATACTTTTTTCTTTTTATACTAGACACAAAAATCCAGAGTCCTGAAACGTTAAATGTTTTCTGGAGCTGCTAAATTAATCATTTAATAGCCAGCTTTTTTGATAATTGATCTGTTGAGTCATTTTTTAAATTATAAAAATTCTCTGATTCATTGACAGCCAATAACAGTCATTAACAGTTATAAACAGTTATTCACAACAGTCATCAACAGTCATTGATATCGCCGACTGTTATTAACCGTCATAAACGGTCATTGATGGTCGTTGACAGTCATTAACAGTCATTAACATTGCTGTTATTAGCCCTCATTAACAGTCATTAACTGTCATTGACAGTTGGTACGCTTTTAACCATTATTAATCCACATCCACAACTAATTGATTAACAGATTAGTCAATAATAATGACAATAATTATTTGAGGAAAGATTTGAAAAAGTGACAAGAATGTGACAGGATTAATTATTAATTAATTATTGATGATATCAACAGAATCTGATTTTGTTTCTTTCACTTCATTTGATTTGAATGAAAATACCTTTATGTTGGAACAGCAGCTAACTTGTTGTTACTAGTTTGACTTTTCCGTAAAAGTAAAGTGTCATAAACTGCGACAGACAGTTTGTGTTTCAGTTTTTATAAATTGTTTCCACCTGGTGTTAACGTGTGTCTCAGGTGATCCGATCACAGGTGGACAGATCTGAGTTCAGGTGTGAACGCGCCCAGGACACATTGAGATCCGATCGTTCAGACCACGTTCAGAGGTGGTCTGAGCCGCATGTGACCACATTCTTTTAGTAATGTGCATGCGAATGTGTCCTGGTTCGCTTTGAAGGACCGCCGACTGAACGGACGTCCGCCGCGTAAGCAAAGTATGGACTCGTACGTCTGGCGGCATAGCAGTGGGCGGTATACTGATATTACGTTGATATCGTGATATCAGACGAGGCCTGTGTAGCGATACTCATGTACGATACTCTGACCTCGATACTGGTTCCTGGTTCCTGAACATAACTTTTTTCCAATATCAAAAATGACAAGACATTTTTTGATGCTTGATGATACTTGATAGTTTGTTAACGAGCCCCACATGAGACTGGATTTCATCTTTGATTTTGGATCATTATATTGTGATCAGTGATGTCATTCTCTGAACTGACTGGACAGTTACAGCTGTTCTGTTATTTGCCCTTACCCATTTAATCATCATATCCACATTACTGATGATTATTGATCAAACTTGTGTAACGTGTAACGGGTAAAAAAATATATTTATATAAATTCACTGCTAATAAATTGAACGATACGAGAACCATAATACAACACATACAGTACAATAATATGGGCTTTATTCGCTGTGGAAATCAAAATGTCGTATTTCAATCATTCATCAAGCCTAATTAGTCGGTAGGATTTAATTGTGAAAGTCTGTTTGCACATGGATCAGGGAAGTGAGATTCGACACCAAGAGGTCACTGAGACGCAGGTTAATACCAGGTGTGAACAGGCTCAAAGCTCATTTTATGGCAGGTAGCTAACCTGCGGAAAGTTCTAGAAAAAAATCTGACTGAGGTTTAACTCAACTAATCACCTTCCTTCTGCCTGTTTGTAGAATTAAAAATCACACTTGCTGTTTAAATCTGGGTGCTTGAGGACGGAGGGTTCTGGCTCTTTGATTTAGTGGAGAAACTTTCCTGCCATTTCTCGTCACAAAACTCTAGATGGTGTGAAACTAAACTCTGCTTTCAGTCAGAGACGTTAATCCTCAGATTACTGCCTTACTGTTGATCAGATGCCAAAAATAAACTTAGTGTGATGCTTCAGATTTTGCACTGAATGTGTCCTTACATTTCCTCTGAAGCAGCTCCGATTACAGAATGAAGGATTTATGACTAATTTGATTAAAAATCGAATGTTTCACTTTGACTATGACCATGTGGAGTTTAGGTTTACTGGACAAACATTAATAGATTATTAACAGATTATTATCTGACTTCTGGTGCGTCCCTTAAAACCCCAACACACTGTGTGATAACAGCCGGCTGAAGCTGAAATTGTACTTTCTGCTTCTATGAAAACACAAGATGAGGCAAACTTTGTCATCAGTGAGTGTACCTGTAGGCTCTGTGTGAATACATGTGGTTATGTGTGGAGCGCGTCCTCCAACATGTCTCCAGAAAGAAGTATTGAACTATTGATCGTCCGTATTTTCAGGCCTTAACGGGGTAACGTCAGTCACACTGTGAGCTCACTAGAATTTACTATTGGTTGCAACGTGTCAGAAAATACAACGTATAAGTTCTGAAGCATTTCAGATGAATATCTGGTGAACAAAAATGCAAATACCATGAAACTCAGCTGTAGAAAACTTATAGCTCTGTGAGCTATAAAAAACAACACACAAATCGAGCAAAATATATGTTTACATTAAACTTGAATTGAGAAAAAGCATAAAATATACACAGAATGCTGCCTTTAAAGCAGCAATTGACAAGTTTAGAAATTAAAAAGAACAAAACATTTCATAAATTACATATATTTCATACCAAAAAACCCCCAAAATTTCATAACAAGGTGAAAAAGGTGTTTTAACAAAAACACAAAATAAAAACAAAAATGATGTGACGAGATGAAAAATACATTTTTAAAACATTAACGTGATGTAATGATGCAAAATACATAAAAAGTTTAGAAATTACAAAAATTAAAGCAAACCAAAAAATGAATTACATATGTTTCATTTATATATAAATCCTTAAAGAACACATTTTCACCCCAGAAAAGGAAAGAAATTGTAATTAGAGTGTTGGTATTAATAATTTTTAAAGTTTTCCTTTTTTTTTTCTTTGGTAGGACATGATTTGTCCCAATTCTCAAGAAGGGGTGAAATCCCCTGTGTTTTAAAAGTAGAAAATAGTCAAACAGTGAGAAAAAAATAAATAAAATTATGATGCATCGATTTATAATCAGATCATAGCCCTCTGAATCAGAATTGAATCGACATGTGAAGACATTTCTACTCTAGATACGACCTTTCTGTGGCCACTGGAGGTTCTCCTTCACTCTTGGAAGGGGAGGGTGATGCGTATGGTATTCAGTTGGTTGCAGTCTACAACCTCACCAGTAGATGGCATTAAATCCAACACACTGGTCCTTTTTCTGAGAGGGCAGTGAGGCATCGATGGATCAGATCGCGACAGTCCGTTTTACAAATCAACCCCGCGGGAACGCGAGTCACGATGCAGTGGGACGTTACGCACCCTGATTAGACTGAGTATCTCGTGGAAACGGGTCCCGTGAAGACGACTTCACCCTGCAAACTTTCTGAACGCTCTTAATCGTCTCTTAAAGTTTGTCTCACCGTGCGTTCTTGAAGCGCAGCCAAAGATTTCACCGCGTGTCTCTGACGATCGGCTGAATTCCACAGTGTGTCGGGTTTTTACAGAGCGACACCGTCTTATCGTCACGGCTGTTTTCTACAGAGTAAAACGTTGCTGCATTTCACTTTCTTATCTTGTTTCTTTTTTTTTTTTTTAAGTTTCTGTGATGGTCCAAAATGTTCACATATGCTGTGTATATGCTGCTTCACTGTACTGTATTTTATTTTTGCTCTGGACCAGTTTGAAATATAAGCTTTATTTCTGTTACAGATGCACTGATAAAACGTCTTAATTGCTGATACCATTTTAGCTGACCAGTTAAATGATCCAATCTGATGTAAATGAACGTCAGGACCTGAAGCGCTTGTTTAGTAGCCGATCACTCGACAAAATAATTGAGATCTTTGAGATTTAGTCAGCGTGCTATTTGCTGTTTGTTTCAAGATTTTGTATTTCTATCGTTAAACTTTTGATATACCAAGTTTTTCCATCAGTATCTGCCCAGTATCAAGTTTTGGTATCGAATTTGGATATTTTTTATTGGTGCATCCTTTGTTTTTGGACCCTAAAGCTGGGTTTTCTATTGCTGCCTGGAAGTTTTGTGTGGAACCAGAGTGAATCTGTCCATCAGTTTGGTCCGTTTGTGTTTTTCAGGAGGAGATTTCAACCCTGCTGCTCATAAAAACTCTAAACTGTAACTGTTAATGTTACATTAGTCACAAACTTTGATCAAAGATTCATTCTGGCTCCAGGCCAGACAAAACCAGACTGTTTACATTATTTATTTCCGCATGTATGTATTTTCTGATGCTTAATGATGCTGTTCTCACTGATGCAAAGTGACCTGATGTAAGGCTGTTTGTCCACTGGGAGACACAGTTTGCTGGTTGATTGTCTGGTGGCTAATAAGTCCTGATCCTGGACCGTCATATGATGTGTTACATTTTAGGATGGATAATTAATTTAACCTGGAAAATTTGTTACGCAAAGAAAGTTGGACATACAAACTCATTGAATGGTGGACAGTGTTCTTAGAGACTCTTTAGACTTTAAAATTCAAGATCAGATGGGGTGTAGAGTGAAAAAATCTGATTTATTCTGACAGTGAAAGTTCTCTTCCATTAAAACCAGTACAAGACCATCAAGATGTGTGGTGCACGGTGCATTTCCTTGGCATAAAGTAAAGTGCAAGGCGCAGTGGGGTCATATTTAGTCCCTTAATTATTCAAAGGTATGTTTTTAAACATAGCATTAATTAAACCAGTCAGTGTCATCGTGAACTGATTAATAACCTCCATCTAAAGCTGAGCAGCAGAGAGCCAATCACACTGCTCCGTTCTGCTTCTCACCTGTCTGATGCCTTTAAAAGCTGCTTAGATGAGTGTGAACCACCCGGTGAGTTGGCAGTGATGCAGATGATCACCTGACTCCTGTGAGTTTGTACTTTCAACGGTCTTCCCGTATCAAATTTGACCAATCTCTTGACTGACGTAAATGTCTACTCATGGTTCTGGATCAGCGCTTTTAGCAAATTAGCTAAAACAAATAAAAAAAACGCAGAATCGTCCTTAAAGCAGGATGAGCCCAGTGGACTCGGACACCGTGATAGTTTAGCTTATTTAGGTTTTTCTCCAAAGTGCCTTAATGTTGTGTTGTTGTTTAAAGTGGCCCACTAACCTGCAGTTTGCGAGCTAACGGGCCGTCATGGTTCCAGTGAAGGAGGAGACTGAAGACGAGGCGGACGTGTGTCTTCAGGTTTGTGGTGGAGACATGAAGTGATTTCAGGAGATGTTCTAGATGGAAGGATGTCCACAGTATTATAAGTCACATCACAAAGAGCTCACATGACTTGTGTTGTTTTTCTACATTTTTAAAAAAAGTGTGTTTAAACTACAAGTTGTGATTTGTTGCATGTTGTAAATTAAAGGCTCATTGCACCATTTCTGTCTCATGCAGATTTTGCTTACATTTGTGCTAAATGCAACCAGTGTCAAATACGATTTGATTTGATTCAGTCATCAGACAACAAATGTCCAAATGTGCACGAAATCAGGGGAAGAAAATTACAAACACAGTCTTTGGGAATCTTACGGAGCCCCTCCTGCAGGAACAGGAACTGTCCAGTCATAGCTTAGCAACCGTAACTAGGGCACCACAGGCTTGTCAAGCTTTGCATTTCTCTCTGTGTTGAAGGTGTGCAGGAGGATCTGAGACCAGTTTTACTCAGTGTGTCATGAATTTGGATGGTGGCGTCTTTTTTGTCATCTTTTGAAAATGTGAAACACGAGCGCACGGTGAGGAGCGGATTAAACTCTGTCTTTACCTGATCTAACGTAAGCTGCTAACGTTATATATATATGGAAATCATATATTTACTGTAAAATTTTCTTTTATCACTGTTGTGGGTCTTCGAAAAAGTGGTGACAACTCAAAATTTCAAGATTTTTGAGCTCTTAAGTTTTGAAAAAGTTTTATGAACTGCTGATCTTTTGTTGAGACAATTTACTTTTCTACTTCAGATAAGCTTAAGTCTTAAATAAGGAAATAAAATCATCTCAGCTAAAGATTATCGGTCAGCAAAAGTTTTCAAAGTTTAATTCAAAGGTGAAGTTGATTTTTGAGGCCCCAGTGGACAAAAGCAGTTGTTTCTTCCATAATTACCCAAAAATAAAATGTGAAAAATAAAATCATCTAAATAAAAATCTCTCCTTTCTTCTTTTTAACTGGTACAACCTGGAAAATATAAAACACGGACTCATTTCATCTGATTTGAAGGAGAATCTGTCCTGGTGTCAGATTTTAACAATAACTACATAAAAATATCTGATCTTCACGGTCTCATTAACTTTTTGTCGGCTGTATGTATTAAATTATGACTGTTTCATAATCAGTTAAAATCTCCTTGTTGTAGCTTAAAAAAAAATTACTGAATTAATTGTCTCTGCTCTGCTGTTTCCTCTGATTTAAAAGTTATTTCACCTGTTTTTGAAAAGTCAAATGGAGTCAGAGTGCAATTAGAATAAATTTAGAAAATGTTAGATTTAACACCCATTTTTACGTATGAACATATGTTTCATGTAACTCACCTGAAACAGGTCACTGTGGTTTGGTGTTTCATCAAAGCTCAACCGCAGGTGACATAAAAAAAATTAGGGTCGAGCACTTTTACTATTTTTAGCAGATAAAATAGACTCAGTCTTTACTAAATGTGACAGTTTGTTCATTTTCAACTTGCTTACAAAGTTTAATCATCAGCGTACATGAAAAACTCATAATTCATATGATTTACTGTTCATATATTAGAAAGAGTCGGGGTCCTATGATGGATCCCTGTGGAACGCCACATTCAGCTGCTCCTAGATTTGATCAGATAACATTTCTGTCTACAGACTGAATATTAAGTCTTACAAAATATGCAGAGAAAATCTCCTTTACAGTTTAATTTCAGTGGGTCTTTAATTCTTAAACTACTATCACAGATGTTTGAAGGACACAAGAGGAAGGACGAGAATCCAGCAGAGTTTTGTGGATGTTTCATACGGAGAAAGATTTTGGCTTCAGGGCTCATAACTGAAGTGAATTTATCCCATAATTCAGATCTGTGTCCTCTTTATTTTTGGGTCATTCTTGGATATCAGTGACTTTTCTGTCCCCACAAAATGAGAAAATTAATATTTCACTTAAACGAAATGTTTATTAGCAAAGGCTTTCTTTATAGATTTAGGTCTCTTTTTTTTTGTACTCTTTCCCCATCGGCTGTGATTATTTTTTGTGATGGTTCCAGGTGGAAATTTGTTCTTACTACTTATGGATGTTCTAGTAGTTCTGACTAGTCCTTCTAGTTTTAATTGAATATGAAATGAAAACAATGAAAATAATCCTTAGTTTTAATCATATTCAGTTGTTTATCAAGTAAAAACTAAAATATTCACAAACAGTTTCTGTGAAGTGAATCTGTTTCTCTGTTTAGTCAATAAACAGTTGATGACGTCTTCGTGTTAAATAAATGAGTCAGTGGTGAAAATAATCCTGAAGTGCAGGTCAGACTTTGTTAAAAATAAAAGATCCACTGCAGCAGCTCTGATGAGACACAACCCTCCAACAGCTCTGGTAGGAAACACTCTGCACAGAGAAAGTCTGTGTGTGTGTGTGTGTGTAGGTGACCGAGCGGAGGGCATGATGGGACGTATGAGTCATGGCGGCCTCTGGAGGCTGCTTCATTTCCTGAACTCAGCAGCTGCTGCTGACGGTCTGCTGCTCAAACATCCACGGCAGCATTTTTAAAATTCTGGTGTTGAAACGAAGTGAAGCAGAGCTCAGACCGAAATATAAAACATCATGTGACCTCAAACAACAACTGATGTGTCGTCATTGGCAACTGAACTGTTGTGTCTTCAGGGTATGAGGACGTAACGAAAATACAAAGATTCTTCATTTCAGGTGATTATACACTAATCAAACACTTACAAATATTATATTTCTGCTTTATTCTGCCAATAAACTCCCCTTAATCTGACACACTGTACCTTTAAGTATTTAAGTTCACATCTTATGATTTAACAGTCAAAATTACATTTTTAAAGCCAAAATAATGAGACACAAAGAATTATGAGATTTTTTTTTAACTTTTAAAAGTCAAAGCTGTATGAAATATTAGTCTGTTTCAGCTTTGTTACTCAAAATATGAGATATGAAATCATAATTACGAGATTTAAATCAACGATGAATCAATAAGACCCTTTAACTCAAAAAAAAGATATGAAAATGAATAGTTGTTTTTAAATTTTTATTTATCATAGGTTTACACCATAAAAACAAAAAAGTTTAAAAAACTTTATTTCAAGACAACGTACTTCAATAGATTTTTGAGATTTGACTCAAATATTTAAATTTTGAAAAAGTTTTACTAACTTTACTAACGATCTTTTGTTGATCTTTACTTTTCTAATTTAGACAGACTTAAGTGTTCTGAGTTTTAGAAACTCAGAAATGTATGTAAAAAATTATAGAGTAAAATATTTGCTCTGGATGCCAAATCAAAAGAAATAGAAAAGTCTGCATGGAAAAGAGAAAATTTAATCCTTGCAGATTTTCTTTTTCTGGCCAAAAATGTCACTTTTGATTGTAAAAGTTTTAGACCAGAGTCAGGGGTTTGGTGTCTTGCTCCAGGACGTCTCATCAGTCCACACTCTGTACTTTGATTACCACACCGGGTCTGTACGGTCTGAGCTGCTGCAGCTCCAAAACTAAATCATAGACTTGATGAAACATCAGTCCTTCCAGGAAGTTGTGATGTTGTGATCACAACTCGCACAAATTCAACCAATCCCCATGAATTCTGCACGACCTTGAATTTTTGTCCAAACTCTGCAACTTTTCTGTAAATTTGATCAATCACTGTTGCTGATGAACCAACTCAATGGTTTGTTTTCAGTGACACGTAGCAAACTTTTTATTTTATAATTTTGTCCCCCCAGGTGAACTACTTCTTCTACAAATAAAGCAGATTTTTGTTTTTGTAGTTATCAGTGCAATAAATGGCTAAGACCCCAGTTATCCACGCAATAAATGCTTAAGGACCCAGATAAAAACGTAATCCTGAGCCTTTCTGATGTGATGATTTAAACACTCAGAACAGAGTGTGGTTTTAAGACCGTCATTTTAATGAATTCACAACTTTCTTTTGCAATTTTCACTTGTTCCCCTTATTTTGTTGAAAAAACATGCAACATGCATCACATTAAAAAAAAAAAAAAACTGCTGCAAAATCAGGCATTTTGCTACAACATCCCGGAGGGACTGATCAATGCTGCTGTGAATTTGGACATTTCTTGATCGATTTGTTTTTAAAGAAATCAGCATTCTTGGGTTAGAAATGGCTCAAAATGCCAGCGACTGTTTAAACCATCCTGAGCGTTTTCATGGCCATCGCTGAGACAGAGAGGACTGTTCGGGTCTGAGTCAGGACATTTAGACCTGCTGTTTGACTCTGCAGGGTTCTCAGCTGCTCAGAGGAGTCAGACGTGAGGAAACTTCGCCACCTGCTGGAGGAAAATAAAACTTCTCTGACAAAACAACCCAACAGCAACATTCATATGGTACAGTTACAAATATGTATCTGCTGGCTGTAGCGCTGATGTCAGGTAAGTATTTAAATTTAACACGTTTCTTTAATTTCTGATGACATATCGCGGTCATTCTATGATAAATTACAGTAAATGTACAGATATAGATATCTCATTTAAGCTTAAGAGTCCCACGTTACAAAGTGACCTGTCCCTGATTATCAAATTCAGAAAGAATTTTCAACATTAGCAGATCTGATATCTGAATGGTTATATAATATCAGAAGAAGTCAAATCTGCGAAAAGCAAAATTACAGATGACCGAAATCCACCCAATATTTCCCTCTGAGGTGAAGCAGAGCGGAAGTAAAAAGTGACATGAAGAGAAAATACTCAAGTAAAGTACAAGTACTTCTTTAAATGTTGAGTAAACGTTCTGAAATACCTTAATTTGTTATTTTTACAGTGAAGTCTGACGTGAAATCAGGAAATGTGCCTTTAATTGTGTGTATGCGCGTTCTCTTCAGTCTCCATGGAAACGGGACCAAACACGGAAGTCGTCTATCCAGCCTGCAGCAGGTAAACAACACAACAAACACACACACACGTTCTCACATGTTTACTGAACCGAACCGAACCGAGACGAAGCTGCGGCCTCTGAAGCTCTTCTTCTTCGTCTGTTATTTTGAGAGACTTTTCGTCTCTTTGTGACGTCACTATATAAACGAGTCAAACCGCGAACATCAAGCTGATTAACGGACACAAACAGCTGATAAACAGCCGGTAACCGGTATGATCAGGTGACCTCCTTCTACTCTCACTTTAATCAACGACCGAACTCAGAAAAATCATTTTAAAAATAGTCTCTAGTATCCCGGAAATAGAAACATGTAGAATCCGGTCAGACCTTCAAAATAAGAGTTGAGTCGATAGTGGAACAAAAATCATAACAAATCATATAATGTCAGTTACTTATTTTTATCTCTTTATTTTTCCTTATTCTGCTTTTTGAAAATAAACATCATAGACAGTTGATTAGATCGTGGAATAACATTCAAACACATATTTAATACATATAAATACTTATATATCTTTACTCTTAAATGTGGAAATATAAAGAGGAATATATTAAAGAATAAATAAGTAAATAAAAACATGAAAATGTAGTTTAAAGAAAAAAATAATATAAGCATGTAAGTTTCACATTTATTTCTGTATATATTTATTAATATATTATACTGTGTTATTTAAATTTAAATTTCTCTATTATGTAGGTTTTTCCCCTTATTTTGCTTTTGCTCGAATGAACAGGAATGAACTGTTCAGTGTGCACAAAGCCAGTTGATTGACAGCTAGGCCTTATCACGAGAGCAAAAACAACAGGGAAATCATTAACACAAAATAAAGAGATGAAAATAATAAACAACATTATATTAAATAAATAGATCTAAACAGGTTAATAAATTCTACACTTATGGGAAAAAAGCAATCCACATGCAGAAAAAAAAAACTTTTAAAAATATATAAATATATATATATATATATATATATATATATATATATATATATATATATATAGATATATATAAATAAGCAAATAAATGTGAAAAAAGAAAATCCTTATTATTTTAAAACATTTTTTATTTTATTCCTTTATTTATTCCTATTTTTATTTCCACATGTAGTTGATTTGTTTTTTGTTTTGTTTATTTGTTTTAGATTTTCCCTCAGTTACAGATTCCAATTAGCAAACAAACAATAAACTTTAAAATAAAACCTACATTTAAAATTTAAATAAAATTAAACAATTTAAATGAAACAGTAATGTTATTATTATTAACAGTAGTGGCAGTACAGTCACCTGTGTCTCTTTCTCAGTCTGTTCTCACTGAACCTGTCTTTGTTCCTCAGGTGAGCTGACAGGATGCTCAGGTTTCAGGAGGTGGAGTCAGGCCAGGCTCCACCCCCTGGCAGCAGCAGTGGTCTGGTTGCTAAGAGATACAGCATCCTGCGGAGTCTGGGCCGGGGAAGTTTTGGTTCAGTTTATCTGGTTCAGGACAGTAAAGCTGCAGATGGAGAAGAGCTGTGAGTACTTCAACACTGTGTCCTATTTTCTGATGTCTGTTTTTGTCGTTTGAAACTTTATAACCTCTCATACTAAAAACATCATATTAACCAAATATCACTCTCTCCAAGCCAACCAAACTGCATTCACAAAATCAGTAATTTTACTTTGCAGAACATATAGAATGCCGTTAAATCATGGTAGTCTATTGGTTAGTTTTTTTGTGTTATTGTGTGACTTTTGTATCTTAAAAGGTAGGTTTGGATTCACCAACGTCACACAATAACAGACAAATGAATCACTTGAGGCAGCAGTTGACCAACAACTCCTGTGTTCTGTGAGCTAAAATGACTGATTTTGCCAATGGAGTTTGGTTGGTTTGTAGAGAGTGATATTTGTCTTATATAACGGTGGTTTCCTCTCAGAAAAGTCTGTGTGACAGAAAGGTAAAGAGGTGACAATAATCTAAATATAGCGTACCATTAAACTGATATTGATTTATATCCATTGATACTGCTTAGCTTCCTACACTGGTACTTCTGCTGCTTCTCCAAAGTATACACAACCTACACTGACTACGGATAAGTGCCCCACACAACCACAGTTCAGATAATCCAAACTGTCCCTTTAAGGAGGAGGAGAAGTTTCTCAGCACATAAAGGAACTCTTCATCCTTCAGTTAATCACAAATATTCAACATCAACACATCTGCAGATACATGGTTTTCACTGGACAGGAAGGGATTGAAAACTGTAATCTGATAAATGTAGTGCAGTAAAAATATTTACCTCAGAGATGTACAGTATAAAGTACAAGTATAAAGTTACATAAAATTGAAAAACTAAAATGAAGCGCTATAAATGTAATTCATTATTGTTATTATTATAAAGTACAAGTACCCACATTTGTACTTAAGTACAGTACTTGTCGTAAATGTTACATTCCATCACTGGTTATATAAAGTCTTTACCTTTAAAGCTCCACTCATACAAAATGACAGCAGGTCAAGACCATTAATAACTTCATTTATCAGATAAAATGACTAAAGTAACATTTTTTTATTGCAAAGTCTTTATCTAGAAACCTAACTAGGGGGTTCTACTGAGAACCCTTTTCATGTACAGCACAAAGAACCCTTGACAAAACAGTTCTTTAAGGATACAAATCAAACACTTACAACAAAAGGCCACTGATGCACCATTTAGTTGGGTTGTACTCAGACAATAAAGAAGTCCACTGTCCAGGTGAGATCCACGTTTAAGGTTATTTATTTCCAGGTCAAAAAACAGACAGACACGTTCTCCCACGCTGCCTCTCTCTTGCTCTGGTAAAAAACCACATCCCTTCCTGGTGCATGACCTGATCTAAACCACCTGCATATCTATACGCTCCTCTCTGATCTGGCTGTGTGAGACTGCAAAAAAATTACAAATAAAAATCCAAAAATAACTAATAATAATCAAACTAATGAAACGGCTTCAACAAATGTTACTGACATGACTTGGTCGTGCAGGTTTGTTCACCAAAGAACGAACCTTCAGGAGGGAAACTACAGTCCTGCAGAGCGTCACTAGAGGGCAGCATCGACCCGTGAATTCACTCACTCACTCTCGCTCGCTCACACACACACACACACACACACACACACACACACACACACACACACACACACACACACACACACACACACACACACACACACACACACACACAGTATGGGTGGTCCTGTGAAACAGAGTCATATTAACATCATGTCAACTAAACACCTGAACAAACGAAAACAGGATGATTCAGTTTTATCTTCCTCTGTGACGCGACCACTGACTGCTGTGATGTAATCTGAGTACATTTACTCAATTACAGCACTGTCCAGTGAAAACCACGAAACAGAAGGATGAAGTCTTCCTCTACCTGAAACTTATTCTACCTTTTAATTTAATTAGTTTATTACCTTTCTAAATTTAAACTATTGATCTGATGTGAATGAAAGTTTAACTGGACAAGATGAAAAAATTCTGGACTCAAGATTTAATAAGACAAAGACATAAGGAGACAGGAAGACTCACATGTCCATAGACTGAGACATTAGCAGGATGATGTGTTTGAGGTTCATGGTTTAATTTGGAACCAACACAAGTGAAATTTGTGTGAGAATCAATGAGCAGAATCAATGAAGCTGCTGTGAGATCATCTATTGAGGAGAGCTCTCACTCTGTTGGAGTTGTTGAACTACAGAGTGGAGTGTCCTCCCTCACAGAGGATTTTTGGCTGAGCACAGACACAAAAACTGTCAAACAGTGCAGGGACCCCCAACTCTATAGCACTGAATATTTTCAGGTCTTCTCTTGTTTTTGCTGAGTCAGCTGATATAATGTAAATACAGCTGACTGGCTGAATTCCACCTGCACAGGTAGATGAGTTTCCACAACTTTCACAGTCTTTAGTTGCTCCTGTCCCAACAGAATGATTGTATATTTACTAAAAAACAATAAAGTTTATCAGTTTGAACATTTAATATCTGGATTCGGTTGAATACAAGTTGAAAATGATTTGTAAATTATTGCATCCTGTTTTTATTCATGTTTTATACAACATCCCAGCTTTTTTGGAATGACAGCTGTAGTTACACTCCACTCAGTTCCCTTCACCCTCGTTGGGATGTTGACGATGATGATGAAGGGATGAAGGTGAGGACATGGCGTGAGCAGGTCGAGCTGCAGCAGCGTGCTGCTCAGAGACACTCAGACACTCGAGTATTAAACTGTGTGTCCACTGCAGGACGACGTACAGAAAGAACCTCAAGGAGGAAACAGATGGTGAGTCGGTGTTTGGAGCCGTCATCTCTGCCCTTTCACCATCTGACAGGCCTCACCCCTCTTCCTCAGCCCTCCTCCTCCTCCTCCCCTCCGCTGCCAGATTTAGACATGGTGACCTGATCAATGTGTCAGTGTTTGCTCATAAATCTTTGTGCGTCAGAGACAAACTGCACAACTTTTCTTCTCTTATATGTCATGAAAAGCTTCATCTCAGACGTGAAGAAAAGATCTTGGTCTGTCACCGAAAACAACAACAGATAAGCGGCTTTTAGGCGCAAAAAGAAAACAATAAGAGCTTCAGATCCGTATTTAGGAGGTTGCTGATGTGTTCTGACCCCGGCTGTCCATCGGGATGTGGTATCCATGGCGACAAAGGGAGCAGCTCCTGTTGTCATATCTCAGTTTGTCAGTGGGCCGATGAGACCAGAGGACAGAGCTTTGTGAGGACTTCAACCTTCCACACTCTTCTTCTTCTTCTTCTTCTTCTTCTTCTTCTTCTTCTTCTTCTTCTTCTTCTTCTTCTTCTTCTGTATCCCAGAAACTTTTATCTTAAGTTGAGCATTAAGATAAGGAGTTTTTCCCAGTTTTGTATTACAGAAGAACATCTTAACTAATTTTACCTAACTTTTCTGAATTCCTCCTGTTTTGTTTCAGATTAGGAAAATCCTAAATACTCAATTCAACATCGCTTATCAACTTTCATGTCTGTTACCTAGCAACCAACATGACTTTTCTCATCTCGACAAGTTAAACAACTGTGGAACTGTTAGTTTTTATCACTGAAACACAAAAAATATAGCAAAAATATTGGGCATCACGGAAGAAACCATTAGCAAATAAAGTTTTCTCCATTTTTCTGTTCTTATCTTGTTAGAAACCACTGATTTCTGGGAATCACCAGTGTTTTCTTATTTTTGTACATTTCTTAGGTAAGAAAAAAAAGACCTAAGAGTGGTTGAGAGCTCTCTTACCAAGACAGAGAAGAACATTTGTTGTGTGGTAATCAATAGAATATTGCATTTCATCAAGTGTTTCCACATCAAATTCATGATTAAAAAAATAATGATGGTAAAATACATTAAATAAAAGTGAAACAAAATATAAAATGTTTCTTTCAAACTCTGAGTAGTTGGTAAAAAAGTTGATAAAAGAATAATAATAATGATACTACTACTACTACTAATAATAATAATAATTATAATAATAATAATAATACATGTATTTAATCCAGTGTTTCATTTTTTTTATTTATGTATTTACTCTGATAGTTTGGTCATGATTCTGCTGTCTCATCTGTCTGTCCTCTCTGTCCTCTCCGTGCTCTCTGTCCTCTCGTCCTCTCTGTCCTCTCCTTGCTCTCTGTCCTCTCTGTCCTGTCTGTTCTTTCTGTCCTCTCCGTGCTCTCCATCCTCTCTGTCCTCTCCTTGCTCTCTGTCCTCTCTGTCCTCTCTGTCCTCTCTGCCCTGTCTGTTCTCTCCGTCCTCTCTGTCCTCTCCGTCCTCTCTGTCCTGTCTGTCCTCTCTGTCCTCTCCGTCCTCTCTGTCCTCTCTCACCTCTCTGTTCTCTCCGTCCTCTCTGTCCTCTCTGTCTCGTGTGACGTTGACTTTGTCCTGAACAGTGGGACACAGGTAAATGTAAATGTGGTAACTGTGTAAGTTCTGCATGACGACACATGAAGTGACTCCTCAGAGGTTTGTCGAGTGTCGGAGCAGCTGTGTGACCCAGCTGATGAATGTCGTGTCTGTCGGCGTGTTTGCACCTGGAGTTTCTGTTTTTAGCTGCTGGATGAATACAGGCTGCTGCAAAGCCTTCTGGGACACAGATTGTTGACTCTTTGCTTCGGTCGGTGAGCACAGTTCTGTCTGAATCCAGAGGAAAACCTAACGTTCTTTGCTTCCTGTTAGTCAGTCAGACGGTGTGTGTCAGTGTTCTTGGCTGCATTCCAACACTGTTGGACTGAACATGAGCTGGCAGATATGATGCTTTAGTGGCAGAAAATCAGCTCCAGTGTCTTTATTTGAAATTGATTGGTTATGTCTGGTACACTGTTCATTATGAACGTGGCAATCAGGCGGCCATTTTGGCTCTCTAGGTGGGTTAATCTGGTGTGTTGGCCCAAAACTTTAAGCACGTGGGTCCTCGGGGCTCGTAGGTGCTGGAGGGAAAGGTCACCAAATCTTTACCCTGGACCAAAGTGGACGGACTGACATCACCAGAACGTTTGCACTAGAGCACCAACTGTGGATTAATCCGCCGCTGAAAATAGTCCCCCAACAAATGCACCATTTCCTCCTTTTTGCTTGATAAAAACTACAGTGAGAAGCTGTTTGAGGAAACTACTGGATCAAATGTGAATTTTTATGTTGTCAGGGTGGAGACACATTATGTATAAAATCTGAGCGTGTGCAGGAACCCAGACGTCCCGTGAACTCGTCATAAACAGCGTGTCATTGAGCTGCTGTGATCTGCTGCTGAGTGATCGATCGCTGCGCTCAAAGCTCTGAGAATCTGCTGCGTCTCCTCGCCCACCTGCCCCCCGCTGACGCCCTCACATCCCACTTTATGTTGTGTTGGTGGAGGGTGGGGGGCCTGATGTATTCACTTCCTGTTTGGCATCTTCAGCTCAGCATGCAGACGGAGCTTCAAGGCACGGCGACTCCCCTGTAGAAAAACTAAAGTTGTCGGAGCCACCGGAACACATCTCAGATCTGTAGGAGCCCCCGTCAGGCCGCCATCCCAGAGAGACACAGGGCCTGGAGGACACACTGAGGCAAACGTCTTCATCTCCTCCTCCATCGTCACCCCGCCTCCCCAGGTATCATCTAATTGTGATGTGAAAACGGGTGAGTCAGAGGGGGGAGTGACGCCTCCTGCTGCTGCTGTGATAAAGCAGAGTGACGGCCCGCTGAGAGAGGCGCAAATTGTTTTCCTCCCTTTGATTCGTCTGATTTATTTTGCTTTGAGCTGCAGCTTCGCTGCTCTGAAACCTGCTGCTTCACTTCAGCGGTCTGAGCGGATGGATGTTCACCTGAGCCACAGGTGAGAGAAGGTCAAAACACTGAAACTGAGGGCAGGAAGGAAGCTTCAGGTCCTGGGTAACAAATCAGAGGAAGTACTGATTCAACTTATGGCAGTAAAAGAGAAAAAGTTCAGGCTCTGAAATGTCCTCATAAGATAAAAGTGAAAAGTCGTCCTCTGAAGGACTTTTCTTCTGACTGTTTCTGTGCAAAGACAACTGAACCTCAGCTTTTCTCCACCAGTCTCCCTCTGTCTGTTTTGTCTTCTCATGTCTTTAAAGTTGTTTTCGTCCTGTTACGTCGTTTACATCTTTTTCATCTTGTTACGTCATTTTTGTCTTGTTGCGTCTTTTACATAATTTGCATCTTGTTACATCTTTTACACTGATTTTGTCTTTTTATGTCATTTTCATCTTGTTGTGCTTTTTGTATTGTTTTTTGTCTCATTACATCTTTTATGTTGTTTTCGTCTTATGTCTTTTACATCATTTTTGTTGTTGATGTGTCTTTTATGTTGACTTTGTCTCGTTACGTTGATTTCGTCTTGGTACATCTTTTACATGGATTGTGTCTTATATCATACACATTTAAATACTTGTTTCTAGTTTCCTGGTGTGAGACATCCTGTCTTCTATTGGTTGATCAGTACTTAAACCTAAATAAAATGCAGACTATACTTCAGGCAAAAGTTACATTTTAACAGATTTCCATCAACATAATACCAAATAAAGTACATCAAACAATTAAAGTTAAACTTTACTCATCTATGAACGTGAATCCATTTCTTCCAGATTGTAAAATGACAGAAAAAACATTTTTGTGAGATGATGAAGCTGAAGCTCGTGAGGAAGGCTGCAGAGAGTCATGTGACATATTAAAACACTGCTATTGGTTCCCTCAGGGCTCTGCGTCTTTTTTTAAAAAAAGTTTTGGATCATAATTGAGGATGTATCATGTGAGTGTAAAAGATCAAAAATGAGAATGTTACATCGAGGCAACATCGTCTCATGGAGGGTTGAGTTCTTAAATTTTCTTTTAGTCCGTTGTGATGCCTTCAACGTTGTCACTTTGTGTTTTGACACCAGAAGGTCACAAATTTCCACCAACACGAGATGAAACTGTGAGTTCATGGAATCCAAACAGGAGCTGCCAGCTGCTCAGTGGATCCATCAACAGCTTCACTTCTTTGTCGAAGCCCAAAGGCTGCTGGGAAATCAAATTTACAGCCTGAATTTACAATCTGCAACCAGAAATTAATTTCATTCACTCCTCACTGTGATCTGAACTGAGAGGGGTTTTGTGTTTTTTTTTTTTTTTGCCTCTTTGCGGTGTGAAGCTCTTTACCGAGCCGGGAGCGCCGGCTCGCCGTTGCTATGCAACTAAAGTGAGAGGCTGTTTGAAGTGTGACACTCTGATTAAAGCTGAGATGTTTCTGAGTTTCTCTGCGGGAAGAAAAAAAAACACAAGCTGGGCTGTCGACAGCTCCGACTCTGAGCTGTGAAGCAGGAGAGACGTGAGGCGTCGTGTGCGTCGACAGTCTGGAGGAAATTTTCAACCTGCGACCGCAGAGACGCTCCAAGTTTCAGAAGAAACTGCTGCAGCTGAGACGACCTCTGACCTCTGACCGTCCACAACACAGACCACCGAGACACATGGACCAAAGAGGAGGACGAAGACGAACGTTAGGTCCTGCTGGAGAAGCTGACGGAGACAGGAAGCCTTCGACAGGAGGACTTAGTTTAGACACATGCTCAGTTTTACTGAGGTGGTAAAAGTCCACACAGACTTTACTGCAGTTGAAGTACACATAAAGACTCTAAAAGTAAAAGTAAAAGTACTTCTTTACTCAAGTAAAAGTGAAAAAAATACAAAACTTTGTCTTGATACATCTTTACTTTGTTTTTGCCTTGTTACCTTTTTGTTGTCTTGTCTTTTTTGTTGTTGTTTGTCTTTTTGGTCTTGCTGCATCTTGTACGTTGTCTTTCACCTTATGTCTTTTTTGTCTTGGTTTTTGTTCTTGTTGCTTCTTTTATGTTGTTACGTCTGTTTCGTTGTTGTTGCATATTTTACATTTTTCTTCTCTTGTTACATATTTCTCATATTGTTGTATCTTTTTTGTCTCGTTTCATCTTGTATTTCATCTTATGTCTTTTTTTAAATCTTGTTTTTGCTCGTTTCATCTTTAACATTTTTCCATCCTTAAAGGGCTAGTTCAGTCTTTTTTTAAGTCATGGTTGTATGAGGTACTTTTCCTCAGAATATTTTCACCACTTTACCTTTAAGACAAACTTTTCTGACGGGAAACCACAGTAGAACCACAGTAGAACCACAGTTCTAGAAGCCAAACATCACTCTCTCCAAACCAACCAAACTCCATTGATAAAGTCTGTAACTTTACCTCACAGGACACAGGAGTTGTTGGTCCACTGCTGCCTCCATCTGTTAGTTAGTTTGTGACTTTGGTGAATCAGAGGTAACCTCTTAAAACCTCAAAGTCATGCAGTAACGAACAAAAGAAACAGATTGAGGCAGCGAGAACAGGCTGGTATTTTGGTATTTTCTTTTCATCCAAGAGAAAAAAATAGACTGAAGCCACTGATTGATCTGCAGCCTTTAACTGTAAATTTAAATGTTTCAATACCACAGTGTCTTCATCAGAGTCTTCATCAGAGTCACTGTGGACAAAAAGACGTCTGTGTGTGTATGTGAGACAGATCAGAGCTCTGCTGGTCTTAGTCACAGCTCGTGTATCAGTCGTACCTGCGTCAGGTGGAGCTAACGAGGTCGGCGAGGCCCCGCAGCAGCTCAGTGAATGATCGTGACTGATGTACTGTCAGTAACAACAACAGCCTGAACTCAGTTTCTCTTTGAGTCATCAGCATCAAAACATGAAGAGAAACAGCAGAAACAGACCTGCAGCTGTGACAGAGACGACCTCTTAATGCAGCGACAGAAAAAGTAAGAGACGATGTTTAGCTACTAGATTTCCTGTGGAGCAGGGTTACACTTCACTGAGTCAGAAAACAAGCCTTAGATACCTTAAATAATTCAAATATCTACATAAAACCCACTAAGCTGAAATCATTATACATCCTATATAGAAATATATACAGTCTGCTGAAAGTACCAAACATAACAGTTTAAACACAGACTACTTAAAAACACTATTATAGCTGCTAACTATGCTGCCAGCTAACTTGAATCTGACTGTTTGAGCTGCTAAACTGAAGAGATTGAAGCAAAGTGGTTTTGCTACTAAACTGAACCAACTGAAGATTCTGTGTTTGAGCTGCTAACTTGGTCTGTTAGCTAACATGAACCAGCTGTTAAAATGTAACCTGAAACACAAAGCGAGTAAAGTTCCAGGATGTCTGAGACAGAAAGCGGAAGACGGGGAGATGTGATTGATTGAACAGTTTATATTTCTGCAGGAAACATCCCCAGTTTGATCCTCAGATTCTGTCCTCAGAGCAGCGAGCTTGAAGCTGAGTGCTGAAAGGAGCTCCGTGTTAATAAAGCAGAGCCTCCATTTCACCTGCTGACCTGCTCACCAATTTAACAAGAGCAGAGGAGACGGTCCGCTGTGTGAGGAGCAGCTGATTAACTCCCTCAGGAGGAGGTGGTGCTCGGGGGGAGAGGACGGTGGTTTGAGACCCACTCTGCTCCATTATTCTTTTGTTTTAGCATTGTGCTAACATTAGCAGTCTGTTCTTCTTCGGTCTGGATGTGAGGACGACCCTGACTGAGGTCGGATTCAGTCTCTTTTAACAGTCGTGTCACTGTGGAAACTGGTGTGAGAAGCAGCTGATCTGACGGTTCAGTGAGCAGAGGTGTGAACATGAAAACTTAGAACTGATCCTGGTTTTTCACATTTTAAGATCTAGACAGAGGAAGGTGTTATCATAGTTAACTGTACGCTCTGAAGCAAACATGTTGAATGTAGAGACGTTCCTACCAACTAATTTCCCCAACGATTAAACAGAAATTTAAATTTCAGGTGAATGAAGAAGTAGTTGAGCTGCAACTTCTTTCTGCATGATAATTGTTACGACCCCCAAGTTGTGCTAGGGGATGAGGGGGGTAACATTAAATTAATTGAACCGGGTGAAAAAGGAAGGAAGGAGAACTGAGACAAAAATGTACACAAAAGTTCTTTTATTAATAAAGTGTGTCAAATTAAGTTAACTAATTAAACTAACAAAAGGGTTAACTTAACCTACTGAATGAAAACACACGCACACACAAAAGATAACAAGTGTCCATGCTAGCCAGGGAGGCTAACGAGAACACAGCACAGAAAACAACGAGTGCCTTTGCTAGCTGGCGGGACTAGCAAAGCACATGGGGGCGCCCAAATGAGTGCTCTTGCCAACCATGGAGGTAAACATGGCACACAGAACCTGGGCACAGGAGAGCACAGCACCACGCAGACACTGTGGCACGTAACGATAATATTTCATATTCATTTTTTTTTTTTGTTTACTTTGTACAAACATCTACTCCACATCTGTCTGTCCTGAAAGATGGACCCCACCTCCATCTCGGTTCCTGAGGTTTCCTCCATTTTCCTGATCCAACTGTAATGTAATCTGTTTGGAAATGAAAGTACCTCCACCTCCTCCGTGTCCTCTCACTTTGACCTCTGAACTGTGTCTGTCAGGAAGGTGTTGAAGCAGATTCCTCTGGGCGACCTCCAACCTGATGAGACGGTTCGAGCGACGCAGGAAGCCCACCTGCTGTCTCAGCTGCACCACCCGGCCATCCTCACCTTCTACCACAGCTTCCTGGAGAGAGACGCCTTCTGCATCGTCACAGAGTTCTGCCAGGTGAGGCGCCACTGTTGGTCTGTAGACCCAGACTGTTTTCTGTCAAAGCCGCACCTCCAAACGGAAACTGTCCTATCATAGCTTAGCAACTGTAACTAGGGCTGTCAAGCTTTCCATTTCTCTGCATGTTGAAGGTGTGCAAGAGGCTCTGAGAGGAGAGATACTCAGTGTTTTATGAGTCTGGATGGTGGCGTCTTTTTTGTCATCCCTCAAAAATGTGAAGCACCAGAGCACACGTGTGGTGAATGGATTAAACTCTGTCTTCATCTGCTCTAACATAAGCTGCCAATGTTAGCATGTCTGGCTAACTGATGCTAGCTTTAACTTTACCTGCAGACAAACTTGTTAGATCCCACTGCATCTGCATTTGTTCTGTGGGGGTTTGAGGAGGAGGATGTGGGCCGATGAAGAATCAAAGTGGGTCGATGATGATGCATCTCTCTCTGGCTCGCTGTCTCAGGTCTAAGCAGAGTTAGCTTAGCTCTTGTCTCGCCTCTCTTCCTGTGGTGATCATGGACCGGCTGGTCTGTCTGGGTGACCCGTCTCAAGGTCCGCTGCACTAATCGAGTCCCTGCTCTTCCTTTTCCCACGTTAATGAGTGTATTTCTGTCATCTATCATGTAGATATACCTGCTGTATTTCACCATCTGACCAATGTTTGCTGAAATGTAAGCTAGCTTTAGCCTCAGCCTGTTAGCATTAATGTTATTTCATTACGCAGCTGTTAGCTAACTTTACATAAACACTTTCACAGGGTTCTTATTTTAAAATGTATCAGATGGAAACATTAAAACATCAGCTGCAGACTTCGAAGTTGAGCTTACATCAGCAGCTAATGCTGCTGGAAAGTGTGGCAGGCATAGCAACAGTAACTGAAGAGGGCGGGGCTTAGCGAAGGGCTGACTCTGAAACACAGATGAAATGTTTAGGTTTATGTGATCTACTACTTTGTGTTTTCAGAGGAGTTGACGTCTACATTCAATAAAAGATTTCATTACTTGCAGGTTCGCCTGTTACAAGGTTTAACAGCCAAGAGTTTGATCTTTTAAAATATGTTTTCCAGTGTAATGGAAGAGTAAAAATCAAAAGCCCATAAAAATACAGTTTTGTCTCAAATCTCAACGCTCAGTTGATCCTTTTCGCCAAATTTTTCAACCAGCGTTTGTGTTGTGAAGAAAAAGAGAAAATGAAGCAATAATCTGAAATCGAACGTCTCCCTCCTCCTCCTCCTCCCTCCGTCTTCCTCTCTGTCTCCATCTTTTCATTATTTTTCTTCTTTTCATCTCTGTGGTCTTGATTACAGCAGGTACTGTCGTCTCTCCTCTCTCCACTAATGAATCTCTCGCTGCCTTCATCTCCTCTCTCTCATGTTTCTTCTCTCCCACACTCGGCGTGCTCTCCTCGTACACGTCATTTGGCGGTGATCCCCCCTCCCTTGTTATCGGGCTGTCCTCCCCCTGCAGCGCCGCTCTGCCCCCCTCCCCCCTCCCTCTCAATGAGACTCTGAAGCTCCAACATCGCCTGAAGGTTTAATTCTCCCTCTCGCTCTCTGAGAACTATTGACACATTTCTCTGGTGGTAACTGCGCTTTTTTGTTGTTGTATTTGTGCAAAGAGATTCCAACACACACACACACACACAGACACACACACACACACACACAGATACACACACACGGGCAGGAAGCTGCAGCGGCTCTGAGGACTCATTTGCCACCAGAAACATTTTTACAGTTTGATTTTAAGAGTTTTGTTGAAAAAAGGCCTGCGCTCGCACAGTTGAACTCAGAGCTGTCCAATCAAAGAGCCGTGCACCCACAAACCCTCTGAGCTATTGTTTCTACCCAGCCCATTACCCGCAATCCCCTGCAGAGCTGTGGAGGACCCGGGGGTTTCACTTCAGCCTATTAAAAGGGAAAAAAAAGAACTGAATGAAGAAATTGTGTCTGGTTATCAGCAAGAAACACAATCCAACAAAAGAATGAAACAGAACACATATGTTTAACTTAAAAAGATTTAAAAGTGCTTTTTACAGAAAATACAAGAGGAACAACACTCAATTGCTTTATTAAAAATGTCTCTTGGACCCGAAACTCAGAAGCTGTGACTCCAAGAGCAGGTCACAGTCCTGCAGAGCCGTGATGAACAGTCACAGTGGGCTTCAGTCACTAACATGTGCATAGAAATGTTCTTACTGTGCACACAGAACAAGTCTTCAATCTGCATACTTTTCTCTATATATGGAAATATATTTGCATAGAAATGTATTGTGCAGGAGGCGGTGAAGTCATCCTAACATCACATTCAGGCAGAATCAGGTGCTGCTGTTGTGTGCACGGGTGTTTATTTGTGTTTAGAACTCAACCGCTGTGAAAGAATCAGGAAATAACGTAATTATTTCTCTGATTCACCGCGGACCCACTGCTGTGCTGCCCATGTCCGAGGAGGAAGACAGAAAAGGCACTTTTGTGACTCATAATAATAATGATAATAATAAGAATAATAAAAACTCCTTGGGCTGCAATAACCGAGGCATACATGTTGTGTCCATGGAGAAACAGACCTGAGAGTCTGAGGTGAAAAAGAAACGTTTCAACATTAAAGTTCATGTGAAAAAAAGAAAAACAGGCTAGAAGAAAAACAAGGAAACAGGTGGAGACATACCTGAATAATAATAATAATAATAATGATCATAATGATTATAAAAATCATTATTATTATTCTGATTATTTGCACAATACATTCATAAAATGCAAAACAAAATGTTTAACAAAAACAAATAATCATGACATTAATGATAAGCTAAAATCAAAGAAAATAAAATAAGGGTCAGGGTTTTCGATAAAACGATAAAAAGCAACAGAATAAAAAGTCCCTTTACATCAGTCCACCTCAGACGTCTCAGATCTCATTTGTAGATGCAGAGACAAACTGTGTTTACTGACAGCGGTTTTCCAAAGTGTTCCTGAGTCCATGTAGTATCTTTTATACAATGATGAGGGTTTTTAATGTAGTTTTTAATGCAGTGCTGCCTGAGGGGTCAAAGGTCACAGACATTCAGTGTTGGTTTTCAGAGATTTCTCTGGATTCTCTGAATCTTTTAATGATATTATGGATTGTAGATGGTGAAATCTATAAATTCCTGCAGTTTTGTGTTGACAAATGTTCTTAAACTGTTGGACTGTTTGCAGTTTTTCACAAAGTGGTGAATCTCACCCCATCCATGCTGGTGAACCACTGAGTCTTTCCAGGACGCCCCTTTAATACCCGATCATGATCCTGTCACCTGTTACAAACTCACCTGTTAACCTGTTTACACAACTTTCACAGTCTTTTGTTGCTGCTGTCACAACTTTTTTAGAAACCGCCAAATTCACAATGAGTATAGATTTACAAAAAACAATAAAGTTTATCAGTTTGAACACGACATGTCTTGTCTTTGTGCTCTATTTAATCAAGTATAGGTCAAAATGATTTGCAAATCATTGCATTCTGTTTGTTTTTTTATATTTTATATCAGGGGTTTTTCATGTGGGCTTGTTAACGACCAGATCAGAACCAGACAACAAATTGGGAGGTTCTGTATGGTCTGAGTTCTCCCCGTCTCACCCTCCTCATCTCTGTCTCTCCGTCAGGATCGGGATCTGGACTTTAAGCTGGAGGAGGTGAGACAAGCTGGGCGGAGCCTCCCCGAGCTCCAGGTCATCGATTGGCTCATCCAGCTGTTGCTCGGCCTTCACTACATGCACGACAGGTGGGGGACAATGTTGCCATGACAACCTGGATTCCTCCCCTTTTCCTCCTCCTCTTCCAGTTTTTTTTTCCTTTCTGCTTTCTGTGTGCACGTTTTACATTTCCTGGATAATTAGCATAATTAGCTTCATTAGTGCCCTCACAGTTGATTGGCTGGAGGTCAAAGTTCAACCAGTTGATAGATGTTACAAGCTGGGAGCAGGCAGACAGTTAACAGTCAGCTCCTTCCATCACATGATCAATCAGTCAGTCAGACAATGAATAAGTGAATCAGTTGATCAATAAGTGAATACGATCTTCTTTTTGACCCGTTTTTTTGACTGCTGTGCTGCTCTCTGCAGGCGAGTCCTCCACCGAGATCTGAAGGCCAAGAATGTCTTCTTGAAACGAAACCTCGTTAAAATCGGTGAGTTTCTTCCTCCCCTCCTGCTGCAAAGGCTCATGGGACTTTCTCCATATTTGTTTAAAAATCTTGCGTGTGTGTGTGTGTGTGTGTGTGTTGAATGAGATGCTGCTTTCAAAGACTCCCTCTCACCAACAACCAGAAAAACTCTGAGAACAGGATCATAAATAGAAACGTGCCTCCACATTGAAGCAGCAGAGAGAGACTCATGTTTGGAGCGTAAACTCAGCAGATTGTTTCTGTTTGCAGTTTTGGACGGCACCTGAGCTCACAGATCATAAACCAGACTCAACTCAAAGTTTTTCAACAGTCAAAAGTAAATGTGTACATTTGTGTCTCAGTCCACATGGACACACAGAGGGACATGTGAGTGTTTACAGTTCAGGTCTTCTCTGCGTGGATCCTGGTGCTGCACCAACCTGCTCCCTCTGTAGATATTCAGGCCTCATTCAAAACTCACAAAAACACAATAATGACAACATGCTCATGAATCTTAAGCTCCATTTCTGTCATATTCTGAGATAATTTAGTTCTGTTACATTGAATGTATTTTTTTTTGTTTGAAATGTATTAAACAGATTGCTCATACCTTTATTTTGCATTTTATTTTAATATATTTTATCTGTAGATATTTCTAATCTGTAACTAAATACTTGTTGATGTATTTGTGCACGTTTCCCCTCGTCTGTTTGCAGGTGATTTCGGTGTTTCCTGCCTGCTGATGGGGTCATGTGACCTGGCCACCACCTTCACAGGGACTCCGTACTACATGAGCCCCGAGGTGCTGCAGCAGCAGGGCTACGACTCCAAGTCGGACATCTGGTAAACTTTCAAAGTAAAAGTCTGGTTTGATTCCGTGTTTCTCCAACAGTCAACAAATCTCATGTAAACCAACAACGAGCTCAGTACTTCCTGCGGGCGCTGCGAGGAATCAGGTTTTAATGGAACTGGTGCAGCTTTTCTTCTGATGTGATTGGTTAGGAGCTGCAGGTGGAACAGGTGCATCATGGGAAGGATGAATAGGCTCCTGCAGGTGAAGAGCAGAAATTCATTTTAGGTTTGTCACTGCAGGAAGGAAAACAGACGCCAGCTGACTGAGGCGGAGAGATTTTTTCTTTCCTGCAGTGGCAGCGCTGCTGATATCACAGGCGTGTTACTGACATGTGAGTCGGTCTGCAGACGTGTGAGTCGGTCTGCAGACATGTGAGTCGGACTGCAGACGTGTGAGTCGGTCTGCAGACGTGTTGGACCACGGCCATTTATTCCATAGACTGATGCAAATGTTTGCTCCACTTAAGAGCTGAATTTGGGGCACAGCTGACGGAGTTAAACATGCAGAAATGAGTCTGAGTGTCGTGTAGAAGGCAGATGAGACTGCTCTGTCCTGACAGCAGAGATCTGAGACAACAACAGCTGATGACTGAGAAGGAAGTGAATGACACAGAAACCTTCAAATCTTAAGTTGCCTGGGGGACCATTTCTGTGAGGACCGTCGTTTGGTTCAAGAGCTGAAGTTGCACGGAGCCCAGTTTCAAGGAGTACGAGCACAAATCAGTTTGTGGCAGTTTGTCCATTTGTCCTGCCTCTCATCCACTGTGATTGGACAGCTGGGTAAAAAATGATAGAGCTGTGTGCACATTTTAGCTAAAGTTGAACATTTTTCTGGCGGCCAGAAAAAATCTTGAAACATGCTGCGTTCAGCGCAGAAAAGACGCTCAGCGCCTCGTCACGCTGCAGGAGTTTGTAGCAGAGTGTGAACACGCAGCCTTCTCACTCCAACAAATCAAAAAATACACTGACCTCAGGAAAAAAACACTTCAGTGGATGCAGCCCCTTATAGCTAAGTTACAGCAGACACGGCTGTGGTGTGTTACGGCTGCCGGAGCTGATCGCTGCAGCAGAGGTGGCTCAGCACTCTGCACAGAGCAGATCGAGTGGGCAGGAAGTCAGATGCAGAAAAAGCAGGGAGATCTTCAAAATAAAAGAAGGAGGAGGGATGGAGGGAACCGTGGCACAGACGTTCTGTGCTCTGACATGACACCTGTCATGAACATGAAGACTTCAACTACAGTGGTATAATTCAGACTAGTCATTAGTCACGTCAAGTGTTACTACACTGTCCGGTCATTTTTTGACAGCGTCATGAATATTTTCCAGAATACGTCCTGCTCGGAGAAACTCAGACAAACATCGACTGTGGCAGCAGCTGAAAAAGTCAAAGAGAGCAGCGAGGTCAGAGGTCATTTTAATCAAGTTTGCTAATGAGAGAAGAGTCCTTCTTTGTTAACACACCTCGTTAACACACACACAGTGCTGACAGCAGTCTGAGGTCAGCTGTTGTAATTAGTGAAGAATAGAGAGGAGGAGGAGGAGGAGGAGAAAGTGATGAAGGTTTCTACACTTTTACACTGAAGTTGGTGAAGCAGACAGGAAGTGTGTGTGTGTGACAGACAGGAGGACGCTGCTTGCTGCAGGAGGAGAGTCTAGTTGTAGCAAAACTTTATGAAACTTTAGTTGTGAACTTATGTTATGTCTTTTTTGTCTTGTTAAATCTTTTACATCTTGTTACGATGGAGGGATTTTATTTTGCGTGGTGTGTAAAATGTTCAAAATAAATTACAGTGTTGAAATTTTGAAATTTTATCATATTTTTTTTACAATATAAATGACAGTTTTGTTGTTACAGAGAGTAAAGTACCAATAAAATTTGCCAATTTACCATGTGGTGAATGGTAGCCAAGCTTAACTCTTAATACATCCATCTTTCAAACTGGTGGCACATGGACAAAATTGGACAGCACATGACTACCTGTCCCTTCACCTGTGGTCTCCACCAGCTCCTGAGAGAAACATCTAACTCTTCAGCTGCTAAGTGCTCCGATATGCACAGGGACTTTTTACGGCTGAGACTGAACCAGACAGGAAATGTGCCAAAAAACAAAACAAAACCAGAGGCTAAAAGAAGCTGAAAACTTCTGTAGAGATGGAGCTGATTCTCTGCAGGTTGACACCTTTCACGTACATAATTTATTCCCATTTGCACTAAACGTTACAGCAGCTTTAAGTGGTGTTAATTTACTCTCTGCTGAACAGTGCAGCCTCCAGGGCACACTTGCTGCAGACTCTTATTTTATTTATTTATCCACTTTTTAGCCAAATGATGTTGAACTCTGCGGTTTGTCCCCGACCCTGTTAGCACGACATGATTTGTCGATTCAGGTAATTAGCGCAGATCAGTAATTAATAAACTGACAGATGAAAGGTAAAGTATTAATAATGAAAAAGAAAGATGTAGTTAATTAGTAATTACTGAATGATAGATCTGGTGTTTGTTCATGTAGATAATTAGTGCAGAGCAGAAAGCAGTGCTGCAGGTTCGCTGACTGTTTCTGAGCTGATGGATGTTGTTCTGCTGGTTGTTAGCGAGCTAATAAACAGACGGAGGTAATTAGAGAGCAGGCGGCAGAAAGTGAAGCAGCTCGTTAATTAACTAAACAAACAGAATGAAGACAGAGAGGAAAGAGGAGGATCAAGCTGCGAAACAAAGAGGAGAAACTGCCTCTGTAATGTTTTATCTCATCTTCGTCATTGTTACCTCAGATACAGACCTCTGAATGTCTGCCTGATATCTGATTGGCTGATGATCCAAACAGGACCTTGTCCTTCATACCTGGATCGCTGAGTTATCAGTTAGCTCACTGATGCATCGCTTGCACTCTGGAGGCACGAGCGAACATCATCCTGGACATCAACCAGAGGACGAGACTGAAGTACAGTCATATTTAGAATAACATTAAGTATCTGTAATGTAATTTTATTTGGCTCCTAACTATTCTGCAGTTTGCAAACACTTTAATCAGCTAACGTTACGAAGCAACAGTAGACCCACACCGGTCAACCTCTGCTTAGCTTAGCTTATAGTTAGCTAGCTGCACGCCCCTGCCTTGCATCTCTCTTGGCTAGTAGCAAGTAATCATTAGTTATTTACACACTTTCGCTTTGTAGTGATTTGCTGGCTAAGACGTTTACTCCTACGTTAGATTCTTCCAGTCCAGCTTTTATTTTTTTCACTCTAAAACTATATTTGGTCTGGTCATTTTTTTAAATGTTGTTATTTATGCTATAATTGTTAGCATGACTTTAAGTCGGCCTTACTTAATGATTTAAGCAGTTCAGATGGACCATTTTATATCCAACATAGTACATTATTTGATCAGATATATAAATATAACTTTGTGTTTTGCAATAGATTTACCTTCTTTCCGAGTCACCACGAGAAAATGAAGACTCAACTGAAGGTGGAAAATCTGGTAGAAACCCTGACGTGTCATACAGCTCCAGGTGTCTCTGACTATAATCTTCCATCTTTGGACGTTTCAACTGGATGTTGTGATGTAAAGGATGAAGCGTGTCCTGTGGTGCTGATTAATTATTGTCACATGACCAACGCTTGAAAAAAAATCAGATTTTTCTGTTTTCACCCAACAGAACATGTGGGAGCTGTGATGATTAAAATAATGAACGCACCTCTGTGCATCCTTGACTAAGATTATTTTTGAATTTTGATTGAATCACATTTGTCCGTCCTTCCAATATGAAAATCCAACAATCTTTTCTTTTTTTCAGTGTTTTTTTCAGTGCAGTGTGCCACACTGAATTCCTACATTAGCCTCCATGAGAATGTTTTACCAGTTATACTCACGTTTTATCGCCTTTCTTCATCATCCGTGATGTGAAAATATCAGAGAAATTCAAAGTGTGTCCTCCTGTAGTTCAGTAATAAAATCGTTGGACCTGTGGAGCTTCTGTCCTCAGGCTGCTCACTCTGCGCTGCTTCCTGCTGTGGATTTATTTCACCTAATCAGAGCTGGAGATTGTTGTAACAGTGTAAAGACGAACCAAGACGTTTGTCAATACTGTACAGTTTAAATAATCACTTTGATCACACTTTTTTGCTTTTCATACATTTAATGTAGAATAACAGTAGTTTGATTACACCTGGCTGTGACTGCCCTGTTAGTCTAAAATCAAATGATCAAATGAACTTTGGAGGTTTAGTGTTTTGTTTTTGATCAGAAATGTTGTTAAAGGCTGAGACAATCCTCCTCCATCATCTGCCGTCTTTAATCCTCCTGTTACAACAAAGACGTGAGAGTCAGAGTGTGAACACAGACTGACAGGCTTCACTGCAGTTTAATCAGACCTCAGATCAGCCACATGATGCCCTGTCCTGCAGACCTCACAGATCTGAACCATCCAACGCTGCAGGTTGTTTTTAGTCTGCTGTTGTTTAATGTTGGTTTTATGTGTTGACTCATGTCAGTGTAAAAGCATTTGGAACTGAGTGCGAAGGTAAACAGACGGCACTGATGTAGTGCTTTTCTACCTTAATGGACACCACTTTGCAGCTGACCTGACACTTTGACATGTGGACGGCAGGAGGAGTCAGAGATCGAACCACAACCCCACAATTAACTCTACTGGCTGAGCTACAGCCGACTTCTGGGAAAAATGTACCAGGGTTTTATAACCAGTAGCAGAACATGACATAAAAACATGAACTGACTAAAAGAGAGAGCAGGCATCATCTTTTTAAAGGTACAGTGTGTAAGAATTTAAGTTTAAAGTTGAGGTGAAATGAAAAATGACTTTTTAACCCTTTCAGATCACATCCTCGTCAGATTTTGCACCCATTAAACATATGTCAAAAAAAAAACAAAACCAAATACAAACAAACATTTCTTTGTATTTCTATATCAGAATCATGGAAAATCTGTTCATTTGTTTCCTCCTTTAAAACAAAGTATGATGCATGCCTGCATTAGCTAGAACCAACCAATTTCAACCAATCATATCACAGTATCCAACTGTCATTCAGTCCTCAACTTTCAGAGATG